>NW_005364633.1:824284-829810 GCF_000412655.1 Myotis brandtii
TTTATTTATTTTATTTTATTTTTTTCCAGAGAGGGAGAGGGAGAGAGAGATAGAAACATCAATGATGAGAGAGAATCATTGCTTGGCTGCCTCCTGCATTCCCCATACTGGGGATCAAGCCTGCAATCTGGGTATGTGCCCTGACCAGGTATTGAACTGTGACCTCCTGGTTTATAGGTCACGCTCAACCACTGAGCCATGCCAGCCGGGCCATCTAGTCTTATGTGCATACAATATATTCATTTTAAACCGAGTCTTGTGCTCCAGGAGAGGAAATTACTTTGGCATTGTGGAAGTGTGTGCTTTGCAGAGCCCTTTGAGAAAGAATTTAATTGAGTTTTATGGTACTTTATGTTTTTAATTTTATTTAATAGCATGTAGAACATGTATTGCCTTTGTTAAACAAACGAGTGATCTCAGGACCTGGAATGCTAATTCCACAAGCCAAATGCAGTGGCATAAATAAAATGCACGGGCAAATGTGTAGGCCTAGCCTTTCTCACTTCAGGGAAAGGTCGAGAGAAATTTAATGTTTTACATTAACCCCATGGATTATAAGAGGTGTTCTGGCCCAGAGCTCAATGCTGGTGGTAATATCACCTTCAGCTTGAGTGATTTCACCGGTTTTCAAATGCTTTCTTACACATATCATCTTCTTTGATTTTCTTAGCAATCCACCAGGAAGCGTGGCAAACATTCGCAGTGGTCAGCAAACTCATTAGTCAACAAAGCCAAATATCAACAGTACAACGATTGAAATTTCTTTTGAGAGCCAAATTTTTTAAACTTAAACTATATAGGTAGGTACATTGTTATTAACTTAATTAGGGTCCTCCTAAGGCTTAGGAAGAGCCACACTCAAGGGGCCAAAGAGCCGCATGTGGCTCGTGAGCCGCAGTTTGCCGACCACGGCCCTAGAGGATAAGGATCTCACCCACACTTTCAGCGAGGAAGGCCAGGACTTACCTGACACTCCCTAATTTCCAACTCTGGGTTGGTAGGAGGCGAGGCGTAGTAGCTTTTAAGGCTCTACTAGCGCCCGATTTCCCCAAAGCGCCTCCTCCAGGCAGCAGACTCCAGAGCACACTCAGGGTGGTGAAGTCACAGGAAGCCTCTGCTTCTAGGGGTAGCGTCAGGGGTGCAGAGTGGATTTCCCCCTACCTACTCCCCACCCCGTGGCCAGGGACACATGAGCGCAGTCATGCTGACAGCCTACGCCTTCCGGGGCTTCTCCCCGATCCTGCCAGGGCAGGTGCCGGAGTTCTTGGACACTGAGCTTCCCAGACCCTGGGGAGAGGAGGTAGAGGAGAGCTGGGGGACGATGTTTGGTCGTCCAGACATGTGGCTACTGTGGTGTCCAAAGCCTTGATGGAGTTATCCATCCTCGTCTCCCGTTCCTTTCCTTCCCTTCTCCCTTCAGCCCTCTGCCATCCAGCGCTTGCACATACCACTCCAACAATCATTAACTGTCTGTCCTCGTCTCGTTTGATTCACCAGCAGAATTTAACAAAGCTGACTATTCTCTCCCCCTTGAAACACATTCCTCTTTGTTTCCAGAACAATCTTCAGTTTTACTCCTACACCACAAACTGCTCTTTCTGAGGCTCCTTCACCAGTTGCTCCTCACTTAACCCTTCCATGTGGCAGTACCTCAGTCAGTCTCTTTGGTTCGGTGGTGACTGACATACCTTAGCAAGGACCCAGTCCTGATGTGTATGAATCCTATGCGTATAGCACAGTGTCATGCAAAGCAAGGATTGCCTGTGTGTGATCTCTCTTGAGCAAGGAATCTGCAGAGCAGACCATGCAGACAACACCACTAAAATAAAGCTTGAGGAAGTCCATGGTTGGGGCAGCTTTCAGTGCTATGAGGTCAAGGCCTTAACACATAGAAGAAACGGAAAGACGGTCCGATTAAATGTGGATTGAAGAGCAAAGTGTGAAAACACCAAGAACACGCTTCTTCATAATCAAAGAGACGGCACAATCTGTCTCTACAAGAAAGACCTCAAGTGGGAATCTCCATCCCCAATCCTGCAGAGGTGACCTCTTTTCATGCTGTTAATGCCTGGGTTAGTGATTCCAGTTTTCAATCAAGTCCGTCAGCTGTCGGGCAGAGGAAGAAGGTTCAGCAAGGCAGAGCTGATGAAAATGGCGATCCATTGGGTCAAACTGGCAATTTTGAAGAAATGGGTATCTATAATAATAAAAGCATAATATCCTAATTAGACCAGATGTCATTCCGGACATCCTTCCAGATGAAGCCAGGGCTGCGAGGGAAGCCAGGGTCCCGGGTTCCGGAGGGAAGCTGGTGCCAGCAGTGGGGGGAAGGAAGGCCGACTCTTGCATGAATTTCGTGCATCGGACCTCTAGTCTATTATAAATGCATACCTTGAAAGACGACTATCTCAAAAGAGGAAAAACCTGCCCCAGGATCTTAGCAAGGACCCAGTCCTGATGTGTATGAATCCTATGCGTATAGCACGGTGTCATGCAAAGCAAGGATTGCCTGTGTGTGATCTCTCGTGAGCAAGGAATCCGCGGAGCAGACCATGCAGACAACTCCACTAAAATAAAGTTTGAGGAAGTCCGTGGTTGGGGCAGCTTTGAGTGCTATGAGGTCAAGGCCTTAACACACAGAAGAAACGGAAAGACGGTCTGAGATGTGGATTGAAGAGCAAAGTGTGAAAACAGCAAGAACACGTTTCTTCATAATCAAAGAGACGGCACAATCTGTCTCTACAAGAAAGACCTCAAGTGGGAATCTCCATCCCCAGTCCTGCAGAGGTGACCTCTTTTCATGCTGTTAATGCCTGGGTTAGTGATTCCAGTTTTCAATCAAGTCCGTCAGCTGTCGGGCAGAGGAAGAAGGTTCAGCAAGGCAGAGCTGATGAAAATGGCGATCCATTGGGTCAAACTGGCAATTTTGAAGAAATGGGTATCTATAATAATAAAAGCATAATATCCTAATTAGACCAGATGTCATTCCGGACATCCTTCCAGATGAAGCCAGGGCTGCGAGGGAAGCCAGGGTCCCGGGTTCCGGAGGGAAGCTGGTGCCAGCAGTGGGGGGAAGGAAGGCCGACTCTTGCACGAATTTCATGCACCGGGCCTCTAGTCTATTATAAATGCATACCTTGAAAGACGACTATCTCAAAAGAGGAAAAACCTGCCCCAGGATGCAAGACTGAGAAAAATCACTTAATTGTGATGCTCAATGCCAGTGTGAATGGAGGACTCTGAGGCCACACCCACCCACATCTGATGGTACAGCTTTCTGTCCCAAGTTCAGGTAGGGCTGCTGTGTTAGGTTCTCCAGAGAAACAGAAGTAATAGGAGATGACAGATGACAGATGATAGATAGATGATAGATAGATAGATAGATAGATAGATAGATAGATACAGATAGATAGATATGGATAGATAGATGGATGATAGATGTAGATAGATAGATGCAGAGAAGTCCCACGATCCGCTCTCTGCAAGCTGGAGACCAGGAAAGCTGGTGGTCTAAGTCAGTTCAGTCCAAAGGCCTGAGAAGCCGGGGGTGGACGGCTGCCCATGTAAGTCCCGCAGTCCAGAGGCAGGACCAGGAGCCCCATGGTAGGAGAACATGGAAGACCAAACTCAAGAAGGGAGAGCAAGGATTTGCTCACGGCGCTCACTAACCATGTGAAAACCAGGTCCCCCGTGTGTGGATTTAACATCACAAGTAATAGCAGAGTCTTTACTGACGGGTTCACGGTGGAGTCCTCCACGAGGAGGTGTAAGTTCCGAGCGCCTGTCAGTCACTCTCGGGCCAAGCACTCGGCTGACTCTGAGTGCAGGATGGGACCTGAAATTCCAGACCAGGCCTCGTGCTTCCGGAAGGAAAATGGGAAGTTGTTCTGAGTCAGGAGCTCCTGTGAGCTTGGAGGCAGAGCCCTCCTGCAGCAGCCAGCAGAGTGGATGATGGCGAGAACAGGAGCCTGCAGTGTTCGTTGCTCCTCATTGTCCCTTTCACCCTGAAGCCCCACCCACCTCCAAGGTCAATCACTGAGCCTGCCCTTCCCCTCGGCAGACAGGCAGACGGAGGGAGAAGAGACAAAGGGCCCTGATGATTGCATTTCCCAGCCACCTTCCCTTTTAATCCGAGCTTTGCAGAAGGCGCTGGCATGGCTGGGAACAGACCTCTCTGAGGGCATCTGCTCACCACCAACTTCTTTCCAGCTTTAACCCTAAGCGCCTTCCCTGTGGAGTACCCCTCCCTGTGGGTACCCCAAGGCGGAGGGTCCACCCTAAGTCTCAGACAGCAGACCTCCGGGGCCTGGAGCTTCCAGGAGGCCTTAGTGAGGGTCTCAGTCGCGTGGGCAGGTGGCGGGAGGGTCTCAGTCGCGTGGGCAGGTGGCGGGAGGGTCAGCCTTCAGAAAAGCCGAGATCCATGGGTTCAAGAGCGAGGGTTAGGGCTCTCCTGGCACACACCTCAGCGAGACCCTGCAGCTCTGGGGGCCCCCAGCACCCTGAGGCCTCCTCACCCCACCCTCCCTTGCTCCCCCTCCCTGTCCCATGGGCACAGGACCACTTCTCTCTGCTCCTTCAGTTCAGGGCAATGGAATTAGCGTTCTCAGAGCTTCCTGTCTGTCTCCATGGTCACCACATCCTTTCCCGCCTCTGGCTGCAATGCCCTCAGCTCTCTTGCCCGCGTGACAACGACGACGATGATGCTATTGGGCATCTGCTATCCGCTGTCGCTGCTTCATGGCTTGGCAGGTGCTGGCTCCTAGTCCTCAGGCCAGCCCTTCGCCATCTAGGTATGCTCATCACTGAGGCTCCAGGGAGCAGGCGCTGCAGTCTCGTCCACGGGGCGCTCGCTGCCTGGTCCACGGCACTCAGCGAGGACTTGTTGGTGAATGGCCTTTACCAAGGAGGAAGCTCGCTGGCATGGCTGGGAACAGACCTCTCTGAGGGCATCTGCTCACCACCAACTTCTTTCCAGCTTTAACCCTAAGCGCCTTCCCTGTGGAGTACCCCTCCCTGTGGGTACCCCAAGGCGGAGGGTCCACCCTAACACACAACACCCCCCTGCAGGGCAAGGCAGGTGCCACCCAGGCAGCCTCAGGGGTGAGGGCTCCCTAACGTTTTCTCCAGGAGGGAAGCTAAGCCAGGAGCTGGCGCTCCTGCCAGTCTCTTCCTTCCCTTTTCTCCTCCGCAGGAAGGGAGCTCTTTAGGCCACAAGCAGCTCTCATCCCAGCTCCTATCGCTACCCAGCGGGGCCTGCGCTGGACAGGAGCTGCAGAGCAGGGCCAGGGTGGCGGTTTCCTTCACAGGGCGCCTCCCTGTGGAGTCCCCCCTCCCTGGTGGAGTACCCCTCGCTGTGGAGTCCCCCCTCCCTGGTGGAGTACCCCTCCCTGTGGAGTCCCCCCTCCCTGTGGAGTCCCCCCTTCCTGTGGAGTCCCCCCTCCCTGTGCAGTCCCCCCTCTCTGGTGGAGTCCCCCCTCCCTGTGGAGTCCCCCTCCCTGTGCAGTCCCCCCCCCTGATGGACCTAGA
>NW_005364633.1:830610-837299 GCF_000412655.1 Myotis brandtii
AAGGGTCTCAGTCGCAAGGGCAGGTGGCGGGAGGGTCAGTCTTCAGAAAAGCTGAGATCCATGGGTTCAAGAGCGAGGGTTGGGGCTCTCTTGGCACACACACCTCAGCGAGACCCTGCAGCTCTGGGGGACCCCAGCACCCTGAGGCCTCCTCTCCCCACCCTCCCTTGCTCCCCCTCCCTGTCCCGTGGGCACAGGACCACTTCTCTCTGCTCCTTCAGTTCACAGCAATGGAATTAGCGTTCTCGGAGCTTCCTGTCTGTCTCCATGGTCACCACATCCTTTCCCGCCTCTGGCTGCAATGCCTCAGCTCTCTTGCCCGCGTGACAACAACAGTGATGATGCTGTTGGGCATCTACTATCCGCTGTCGCTGCTTTATGGCTTGGCAGGTGCTGGCTCCTAGTCCTCAGGCCAGCCCTTCGCCATCTAGGTATGCTCATCACTGAGGCTCCAGGGAGCAGGCGCTGCAGTCTCGTCCACGGGGCGCTCGCTGCCTGGTCCACGGCACTCAGCGAGGACTTGTTGGTGAATGGCCTTTACCAAGGAGGAAGCTGGCCTCACATGGCATCCCAGTGGGCGTGGGGCCGGCCGGAGCCCTGCTGTCCAGCTTCCTAGACTGTGGTGTCGCCAATATGCTCCCTCGGGCCTCAGACCAGCACAGAGGTCCCTCCCCTGGGAAGCTGGAGGGAGAGGGCTCTTCTGGGAATGCTCCCCGCCCCCCTTCCCTGGGCGGCTCAGCTCTCTTGCCCGCGTGACAACAACAGTGATGATGCTGTTGGGCATCTACTATCCGCTGTCGCTGCTTTATGGCTTGGCAGGTGCTGGCTCCTAGTCCTCAGGCCAGCCCTTCGCCATCTAGGTACGCTCATCACTGAGGGTCCAGGGAGCAGGCGCTGCGGTCTCGTCCACAGGGCGCTCGCTGCCTGGTCCACGGCACTCAGCGAGGACTTGTTGGTGAATGGCCTTTACCAAGGAGGAAGCTGGCCTCACGTGGCACCCCAGTGGGCGTGGGGCCCGGCCGGAGCCCTGCTGTCCAGCTTCCTAGTCTGTGGTGTCGCCAATATGCTCCCGGGCCTCAGACCAGCACAGAGGTCCCTCCCCTGGGAAGCTGGAGGGAGAGGGCTCTTCTGGGAATGCTCCCCGCCCCCCTTCCCTGGGCGGGTTCAGGAGCAGTGCCCGCAGGCTCCCAGCAGAGCACACGGAGGCAGCATCTCCTCCCTCCTCAGTCCCTGCTCTGAGCCCTTTTCACCCCTCCCTGACCTCCTCCCTCCTTCTTCTTCTTCTTCTCGGAGCCTCTGTCCTCCCAGGACCACACTCCACTCGGCTGGGCCCAGCTGGCAGTGACACTGCCCGGGCGGCCCTCCCGCCCCCTGGGGCCCGCTGGCTGCCTCTGCAGAAGGAGCCACTTGGGTGTCCATTTCCATCCAACCTTCGATCCCCTCCAAAGCTCCTTCAGAGCCCAGAGCTGCGTTTCCTGTTTCCTCGCACACTCTGAGCCCGCAGTCGGCTGGCCTGGGCGGGGCGCTCTGAAAGCAGGGCTGCCTGCCCCTCCTCACTGACAGGAAGCAGAGTATTTCCTGGCAACCCAGTGGCCCCACGCCTGAGGCCCAGGGGCGCCCACCTGCCGGGAGCATGGCCTTTGGCACTGCTGAGGCCAAGCCTGGCTTTGAACCCAGACCCCGAGACCTTGCAAAGGGGCGACGCCGAAGGGAGCGGCCTCCGGAGCCCCGAGAGGAGCAGGTGCCCGCTGTCCTGCCGGCACTGCGCTGGCTTTGACCTGGCGGCCATCGAGGGGCGGTGGGCCGACCACGGATAACTGGTCACTGGTGCTGAATCGAGGCTTTGCCAGTGGAAGGACTGGAATTCATTTCGGGAGCCATGCGTTTAGGAAGAACTACTGCTCGATATGTCGGTATCCACGAAAGTATTTTCTCTTTGGGGAAGAATCGGGTTCTTGGGGAGCCGATTAGGGAAGGCACGTTGCCTGTCGAGGTCTCGTTTCCATTCCTGGCCGTACGAGTTGGTGACTCGTGGCCACAGCCTCAGCCTCGCCCACAGCCCTGAGCCCCCTGCCAGGTGCCAGGCTGCAGACCCCAGGGGTGCCGGGGCAAGAGCTTCCTGTGGACCCTGCACAGCCACTTGCAGGCCCCTCCGTCCCTGAACAGGTGAACTCCTCTCACTCCTTAGGGACTCCTCATCCTCCAACCTGCCTTTCACACGTCACTTCCCCAGCTCTGCCCACACCTGGGTAAGGTCTAATTCCTGTAACAGGTGGGGCCATTTGGCCGAATAAGGCCCAAGAAATCATTCGGTCTGGCCCTGCCAAGGCATCAGGGGTGAGTTAATTGAATGTTTGACCAAATAGAGCAGGCTAATTTTTAAGCTGATAATTTTCTCTGGCCTGAGAATCCTATATAATAAAAGCCTAATATGCTAAGTGTCCAGTCATCTGGTCGTCTGTTCAACCAAAGTGTAATATGCTAATGATATGCTAAGGCTGCTCAACCGCTCGCTATGACATGCACTGACCACCAGGGGGCAGATGCTCTAACCAGTAGCTTAGCTTGCTGCTGGGGTCTGGCTGATCAGGACTGAGCAAGACGGGCTGGACACACCCTGGAGCCCTCCTGCAGTTCCTCCCTGGCTGGCCAACCTCCCGTGTCCCTCCCCGGCCCCAGTTGAGCACCGATGGGGTCCCTCGGCCCGGCCTGTGCCCTCTCGCAATCCGGGACCCCTCAGGGGATGTTGGAGAGCCGGTTTCGGCCCGATCCTGCAGGCCAGGCAGAGGGACTCCATCACTCTAGTGATGTTATAAAGATCCAAGTGGCCCTTGGCAGAGAAAGGCTCCCCCCACCATGCAAGAGGGCCTTTACCCTGCAGCCCTTAGAGAAACTCCCGTGGCTGAACCTGAGGGACTCGCGCTGGATCGCCAGGAAAGATGAGCCGGGGCGCCCAGGGCTTGCCTCCCTGCGGGTGGAAATCCACCAGAAAACCCATGTGGCAGAGGAGGAACCGGAGGTGCCGTTGTCAGCACCTCCCTGTAAGACCGCCTGGTGAGGAGAGAATGTCCCCACCCGTCAGCAAAGGCTTGTGGAGGGGATGGTGGGAGCTGAGAGCCATGCCTCCTAGTGGTCCCTCCCAAGGGGACAGGGCCTCTGCCACTCAAAAGCCCTCTGTAGCCTCTGCGACCTCCCCATCCCTCCCCTCCTCACCGCCCCCCAAGAACTCAGCACTCCCACCAGACTTCTCGTGTCCTTGTTGGCTGATGGATCTACGGAGCTGACGTCTGGGTTCCTTAACCTATTTTGACGGTTCCTACTTCCAGACTCTTCTGGGGCCTAATCAGTTGTGAAAGTCAATCTTGAAAAGACTGTGATTAACTGAACTTTCCCGACCCCGACACACTGATAATTGTAGCTTCTCACATGATTATTTTCACCCTGTCATTTGGAAATATGAGGTGTCAGTGGTAAGAAGTCTGAATATCACTTGAATGAACTTCCTGATGCCTAAGAAAAAAAGCCAGAAGTTGAACCTGACTTCCTGGTTCATAGGTCGATGCTCAACCACTGAGCCACACTGCCGGGCAAGAAATGATTCCCGGTCAGGGCACATGCCCAGGTTATGGGCTCGATCCCTAGTAGGGGGCGTGCAGGAGGCAGTGGATCAATGATTCTCATCATTGATGCTTCTAACTCTCCCTCTCCCTCTCTGAAATCAATAAAGATATATTTTTAAAAAAGATTTCTTAGAGTAGCTGATGAAAATGAAATTTGGATATTACCCTCTTAAGATTCCTTTGCCATTTCCTCATGAGAATCCTTTAGCTCCTTGAAGCCTCTGTCCAGACTGAGGGAGATGGGGAGCCACTGCAGGCTTTGGCGATGAGGAGGAAACATGGTCTGAGTGAGAAGAGGGTCACTCTGAGGCTGGGTTGAGAAGAGTGTTGGGGGCAGAGGTCCCTGCCGGAGACGGAGGCGATGGGACAGGGCGCTAAGTGGAGGGCGGTAGCCTGGTCCAGGTTGGCATGCGTTGCTAGGGCAGGGCCAGCGAGGTTTTTGGAGGGTGGGGTGTGAGATGGAAAGAAAGGGCGATTCCCCGGCTTGTGTTCTGCACGCTGGCCAGGCGGGGCTGTCCTCACCTGGTGGGAAGGCGGTGGGTGGGTTGGCTGGGGCCGGGGGTGAGGGCGGGGGGCAAGATGGGAAGTTGGAGTTGGGGAAAAGCAAGTCTCAAACGCCTCTCGGATGGACGTCAGAAAGGGCTATCTCGCAGGCGGCGGGGGTGTGAGCCTGTCCTTGGGGTGAAAAGCATGAGCTCCCCAGTTTTCATCGTTAAGAGGGCATTTCCCCTCCTGGTCCGAGGACTCCACATTAATAAAATCTTCTGATGCTTTCAAAAGCAAGTGTACTTTCAGGCATCAAAACACTTTTTTTTTTCTTGAGAGATTTAATCAAGACAAAATAGCTCATTTAAGACAAAGAATTGTTGACAGGATTAGGCTCCTTCGTGCATTTGTTCATTGGTCTCCTGTCCTTCCTCGGAGCTGTGGAGGGAGGTGGGTGCTGAAACATTCAGAGTGTGCGCTCTGGGATGGGGCAGACCGGGGTGTGAATCTTTCCACCATCAACTAGCTGTGGAACTGGCAAATTATTTAACCTGCATGAACCTCAAGGTCAGGAGTAATTACAGCACTGACTGTCATTGAAATTTTTGAAATAAAACGTTTACTAGCATCTATCAGAGTGCCTGGCACTTTGTTCATTCATTCACCTATTCATTCATTCATTCATTCATTCAGAAAAGAATGAAAACTACCTATTATGTGCTAGGTAATGAGTATACAACTATGAATAATACAGACTGTATTATTCTTGCCTTGATGGAAATTTCAGTATAAGAAGCAGTTTATTTAAAAAGAAGAAGAATCTAGAATCTCCAGAAACTTGTGAAAATGTGTTCAATCTCACTGATGGGGGAATGGAAATTATACTCACAGTGAGGTATGGCTCCACACTCAGTAGATTGAAAGAGAAAGGTAGTAATACCCGAGTTTGGTGAGGGAATGCTGGAAATAAGGGCTTTTTTTTCAGTGAACGTGGGAATTCAAATTGTACAAACACGTTGGAGATCCACCGGACAATCTCCAGTGAAGGGGGAAATGCCCCCTACACCCCGAAAGCTCCACACCAAGGACTGTGCACCAGAGAAGCTTACACACACGCTCGGACGACACGCCCAGGATACTCCCTGCTGCACTTGCCCCAGCTGGTGTGGCTCAGTGGGTAGAGTGTTGGCCCACAGACTGAAGGGTCCCAGGTTCGATTCCAGCCAAGGGCATGTACCTCGGTTGCAGGCTCCATCCCCAGCCCTGGTTGATACGCGTGCAGGAAGCAGCCAATCAATGTGTCTCTCTCACATTGATGTTTCTCTCTGTGTGTCTCTCCCCCTCCCTTCCACTCTCTCTAAAAGTCAATGGAGAAATATCTTTGGGTAAGAATTAACAAAAACAACAACAAACAGAAAAAGAGATTTGCTAAGTTGTTCTGTGATACTATTGTATTTCATAAAATAGAAAACGAATAGACTTTAAAAAATGACAAAACCTAAAATGTCTTGGAAATTTCAAGGAGTCCTTGAGCAGAATCAGTTTTATTCTTTTATCGCTTTCCCTGAGGAAACGTAGCGTGAGCCTGTCTCCCCCTTGTGGATTTAGTCCTCGCTGTACAGTATGTAGTAAAATCAGAATGAAACTGGGCCTTGTTGCCTTGCTGCTCCAATGTCTTTCTTTGCACGAGAAAAGGAAGCGTTATTATAACTACTAAAGAAAAAGCGTTAATTATCTGAATTGAACAAATATTTTGAAATAAACTTTTAATCTAGCACCGTATAGTGTCAAAATTCTACCTGTAAAATCTAATGCCGAAAAATTTAGCATTAGTTTAAGATGACTTAATTCCTCAACACAGTGAGGCCTTGACTTACAAGTGTCCCGACTAATGAGTTTTTTGAGTTACCAGCTGTCTCTCGGCCGATTTTTTGCATTGAGTTGACAGAGTAATTTGAGTTAACGAGCTCCTTAACGAGCTCGGTCTCAGAACGAATTAAACTCGTAAGTCAAGGCCCCACTGTCTTAGGCCGAGTTCCTCCCGTTTTATGATTAAACTGGGAAAAGAGGATTACGATCAAACTGCATTTATGCTTCCAAGGCCAGACTCTAGAGTTCTGAGCAGCATTGTCAGCAACAAAGACACAGCACAACAGGACTTACTATTGGTTGATCATTTGCTTCGTGCGAACCCTTAGGCCAAGCACCTCACCTAAATTACATCACCTACTCTTGGCATTGAAGCTCTTCGTCTAATTTTACTGGGAAACGGAGGCTTCATGAAGTTGTGGACGAAAGGGGCCACATGCTGACCTGACAAGCTTAGGAGAGGCCTGCATGGCAGTCTTGCAGACTCGGAGACCTAAAGTAACCACAAAGGATGGTCTGAAATTAAACCTTAACTAAAAGCAGTTATGGTGGGCAGTTACGTCCTAGGCCGGTATCTTCCCTGACAAGGTCAACCTTTACCGTAACTGAGCCTATCTGTGTTTTTGCATCTATGATAACATACCCTTGAAATGTCTGGGTAACTTGTGATTTCCTTGTATCTGGAGCCCCTGGGGCACAACCAGGTGTGCTGGG
>NW_005364633.1:837346-837868 GCF_000412655.1 Myotis brandtii
GATTGCAATGTATAAATGCAGATGTAACCCCACCATTCTCCGGAGCATTATCTCAATTCGTTGAGGTTCTGCTTCCCGGCATATGTCGACAGTTTGGCTCAAATAAACTCACAAAAATTCTTTACAGGTTTCAATGGTTTTTTTACGTTAACAAAGTTAAAGACTCGCTTCAGATCTCACAACCGGTTGCCAAGGTTTAAATTCGGTTGAAATCAGCGGAGACGGGGAAGCCAAGAACAACGGAGTCCATATGGAAGCTCTCCCAGGCTTGGCCTCTGGGAGGTGAGCTGAAGGGTATGTATATAATCCACAGGTTTATTTTCTCCTTTTTCTGAATGATACGTGGAATAAGGAGCTTGTAAATAATGTGGGCTGTTCCTATTCTTATTTGCAAGGTTGAAACTTTACAACTTGGGATAGTTATGACTAACAATAGAGACATCAGTCATGTCAAAACGGGGAGCTGGGACCCAGCTGTCAGAGGTGGAGATGGTTGCCTCGTGCCATTATTGATCCATTAAT
>NW_005364633.1:838172-840562 GCF_000412655.1 Myotis brandtii
ACACCCCGATCGATCCTGTGAAGCAGATATGACAACCCAGTAGGGACAAAGCCTCATTGCTGATCCGGAAACCCCTGGGGCTGGACAGCAAGAAAGGGTAGAGCAACAGAGACTCTTTTGAAGCAAGTCAGGCTTTTAACTGTCCACTGTGGCGTCTTTGCCAATGTCTGTGGAATGTCCTGCTACCTCTGAACCTTATTGAGGGCTCCACCCAAGAGACCGAATACATAGAGGCTCTTAGGGGCCTTCCTCAAATGATGGGGCCTCATTGGGTGACTCCTTCTCTCATGGTTTCGTCTGTGTCTGAAAGGAGCCATCCCTGAGGTGTGACTAATGCGTTACATTCATGGCACGGCTCCCTTCTGAGACCAGCTGGCTTCGGGGAGGAAAAGCCTGGGTCCCGTCATTGTTCTGAGCGGCGGCAGCTGGTGGTAATCGCCAGGAAGGCAACGTAAACACAGAGCAGCCCTAGGGCGGCTGGTGCAGAGGCCAGGCCTGTGAGCAGGAAGGAACGAGAGCACGCACAGCCACTGAGAGCGAGTGTTGTTTCCACAGGGACTGTTTTAGGCAATGTGCTCGCGCAGGGCATTGATCAGGACGCTTTCTGCACGAGAAGTCAAAGCCCCAACCTCAGCCGGCTACATAAGGGAGCGATTCATCTTCTCTCAGAGAAAATACGTGGGGAGACAGCTCCAAGGCTGGTTAACTCAGAGTAACCAGGTCCTTTGTGTCTCCAGTCTGCCATCTGATCTGCCAGACTCGTCCTCCAGCGTAATGTACCTGTAGGCACAGCAGGGCTGCTGCAGCGCCAGTCCTTACATACGGACATGAACACTTCCAGTAGAAGAAGAGATGCTTTTTTTTTAAATGAAGGAAACACTTTTCACCATCCCTAGTAATTATTTACTCATAGCTTATTGGCCAGAATAAGATCACAGGCCTCTGCTTAAAATAATCACTGGCAAGAGAAGTTGTTCCACCAGGATTGGTTTAGACCAACCAAGATTCATTACTGAGTCACATGGGAGAGGAGTAGCCAATGGCATTCAATAGGAGTCTGCTGTTATTCAAAAGAAGGAGGAGGAGGAGGAGGAGAAGAAGAGGAAGAAGAAAGAGGAGTGATGTGTTACCAACCAAAAGAGTCTGCTACATATGGTTTGAATATGTGAGTACGTGTACATATGTTTTCTTTTTTAAAACCATTTCTTTTAAGGGACCTATTTATAGTCCAGACCCCATCTCAGCCATTTGGAATGCAACTTGGCAGAAATAATCATACCCAACACCTATAGGAACTTTGAGTGAAACACCTCTAGTTAGACAAGACGGAAGAGAAAAAGAAAGGGAGAAAGAAAGACAGGAAGAAAGAAAGAAAGAAACAAAGAAAGAAAGAAAGGAAGAAAGAAAGAAAGGAAGGAAGAAAGAAAGAAAAGTAGAAAGGAAGAGGGAGAAAGAGACAGAGTTCGTCTCTTAACATCAGGGAATTATAAGGAATAAACAGTGCTTAGTGCTGTCGCTTCACATTCAGTCTAGCGATGGGCATTCCCCAAGCAACTTTGCCAGCAGTTTCCAGATCAACAGAGAGAAAAAAGCCTATGAAGTCATCCTTTCAAAATATATGTTTATATGTTTTAAATTGTGTTTTCTGACCATAAAAGTCATCTATAATAATAAAGGTGTAATATGCTAATTAGACCGGACATCCTTCTGGATGACCTTCCGGATGAAGCTGGGGCTGCGAGGGAAGCCCGGGTCCCAGGTGCCGGAGGGAAGCCGGTGGCGGCAGCCGGGGGAAGGAAGGCCTACTCTTGCACGAATTTCGTGCATCAGGCCTCTAGTTTTATATAATAATGATTTTTAATATTTACCCCACTACCTGTGTGTGAGTGTGTGTGAGTATGTGTGTGTGTGAGTGTGTGTGTGGGGGGGAGGTTGGTGGGATGAAGCTGTATGGTAGCTGTTAGGGGAAAGTGTGTAATAAGTCTCTCACATACAGACAATGAGGCTCCGGGGCATGTTTAGAAGGAAGCAGCAAGAGGCAGTGAAATTGCCCTGTGTGTGAGACGCACAGGCGTGTAGTTATGGGAAGAGAAGAGAGAGGGGGCAAGAGAGGAAATGAGAAGTGAGCAAGGCAGGAAGCTAAGCCTGAATTAAAATGAGATTCCCAAGGCAGGACCATCAAAGGACTTCTACAAACAAGGACGTCTAAGTTCATGTGAATGTGTGTTGTATGAGCCTCTTTGGCCACCCCATATCTGTGCTGTCTGGCTTCACACCCGAATGCCGTGTGCGTGTTGGGGAGAGAGAGGCTGCTGAGCTCCACACCTGCATGGCGTGCAGGGAGGCAGAGACATGCCCAGGGTGTGTGTGTGTGTGTGTGTGTGTGTGTG
>NW_005364633.1:841271-851124 GCF_000412655.1 Myotis brandtii
GTGTGTGTGTGTGTGTGAGTGTGTGTGTGTGTGAGAGAGAGAGACAGGGCCCTGGCACCCCACATGACTAAGAGAGCAAACCCCAGCGTGCACAGACATTTTGGTGGTGGCCCCAAATTCCCATTGGGATTTAGAAAGAGGATAAAAACCATTTTATTTCAATGCTAAAGGGAGAAGGACGTCAGCAGACACTTGGGTTGCGTTGATAGAATGAAAAAGAATTGCAGTGACACTGAGCATAGTTTTAGGTTCTGCTCCCCCCGCCCCCCCCCGCCATGAACCATAGCATATTTCCATACTTTTGAAAATATATTTATTTTAATTCTAAAACTTCATTGTGAGTTATATCCTATTCCAAATAAAAAATTCACGACAAAACTTTACAGGCTCATTGCCCCAGGGGACAGTGAAACATATTTGTGCAGGCCTTACAAATTCATTTTTATAAGATTGGGACAAGTAGTCAATTTTTTATTGTACAACCTACACATCACTAAATGCTGAAGTAGCCAATGACTGGCTCCCTTAGAATTTAAATAGTAAAAATTGCATAAAATATGATTTATTGAGCTGAGTTGAATTGGTGTGAACAATTAAAGTAGATTTGTGTGGTTGTTTTGCTTCTTCAAAATCTATTTGCCTCTTACCTGTTCTTTTGGCAGCAAGAGATAAGACACAGGTGAAGAGTCTGCCTATGTCAGGAGCCTCATTTATCTTTCTTTCTTTTTTTTTCTTTTTCATATAGATGAATTTTCCTGGTAGATGCAAACACTTTGGCTTTTTCAATGTGAAATGTTGATCTTGAGTATCAGCTGTTAACACTGTCGCATGGAGCTGTGATGACGAGGGACAGCATCCATCGGAGCACTTGGCTCAGACCCAGAGCGTAAGACTTGCAGCCCCCCGTCCTTTAGACACCTCTTCTCTGTGAGCCCAGTGTGAAATTATGATTTCTAACAAAGGGTTTTCCTCAAACATCACAGAAAACAAATAGAGGTTACTGACAACAAATTAATGCGTGCCTTTGTGTGTTTGTTTAATCCTCACCCCAGGATATTTTCCCACTGATTTTTAGAGAGAATGGAAGAGAGAGGGAAAGACAGAGAGAAACATCGATGTGAGAGAAACACACGCATTGGTTGCCTCCTGCGTGTGTCCTGACCAGGGCCCGGGCCAGGGAGGAGCCTGCAACCGAAGTACGTGGCCTTGACCGGAATTGAACCCAGGACCCTTCGGTCCGCAGGTCAACACTCTATCCACTGAGCCAAACTAGGGCTGCCTTTTGCTCTAAGGGGCCAGTAACACTGTGGTTCTAAGATCTGAGGAAATGCTGATGCCCCCTTTCGGTGCCTGTCCCTGGAACCTCCTTCCCAGATAAGCGCTGTAACGGAATCTGTGGGCCGAGAACCCCCACCCCCATGAGCCTCGTACATTTACAAGATGGTCAGAGGCACTGCATGGTGCCACACCTGTGTGCAGACATGGCTGCTTGTTAAATGCGCATGGAGAGTATTGTGATGAATAAAGTACAGTTTCATTGGAAAATACTGCTACATTAATAGCCTTTCGTTTCTAGAAATTTCTTCAATCAATGAGATCCTCGAAGTATGACTGTTGCCATGTGTCTCACTGATAAGTTCTTTATATATTTAAGAAAGTGTTTGCATAACAGAAAAAAAAGAATACCTAATAGTCCCACACTGTTTAAATAAAAAGTGGTACATTCTTCTAAGTGGAATGTTAGGCATCCATTGAAAATGATGTTGCAAAATATTGAATGACAAGGCAAACATGTTAGCAGGCTATTATGATATGGAAAAAGGTAGGCTAACAACCAATATAAATGGTATGATACCACCATTTAACAAACGATAGGTAGACAGAGGATAGCCTAGAAGGATATCATTATAAGATTATGGATTATCTCTGGGTGATGAAATTATGGTTTTTCCCTTTACATTTTCTGTAACTTCGGTTATGAAAGAAAATGTGAACTTATTTTTAAGGGTCCTCTTGTTGAAGAGGTTGCTATTGTCCAATAAATAAGTAGCGCTGGTAACCCTCGGCCTTTGCACCCACTAGACATGCTCGAGCTGCTTAATGTTGGGGTGCCTGAGGAGCCCTTGGCTTTGCTGGCCGCCCTCCCCTCCTCCAGGGCCAGGCAGCCTGCTTATGCCCTGGCTGATGCCGTCAGCATTGCTGGGGAGAAGGTGCAGCTGGGCACTGCTTTCCCAGGGAGCAGGGGGGCCTTCCCTGCCCGCCACGAAAAGACAGGGAGTCAGCAGAACCCATGGACACAGACAACAGGGGGTGAAGGCCTGGGCTGGAGCAGGGGGAGAGGGGTGTGGGCTGAGAGAAGAAAATGGGGGGGCGGAGGAAGGAGGCCTATGTAATACTTTCAACAATAAAGAATTTAAAAAAAGAGGGGAAGGGCTGGACAGATTTGTCTCTGGTTCCGAAGAGCCTTCATTATTGTCATCCGTTATCCAGTCTCTCGCCACCGATAGCAGAAACTGTTTATACTCCATTTTTGCTTGTGGATTGAGGACGTTGTACAGTCTAAATGAATTGAAAAGTCCACAGTTTATAAGGTACAGCACTACTTTTTTTGTCCATTTCATCGTTTTCCTTAGAATGGAACAACACGAAAGGAAGTGTATCAGTTTCGTTGGTTTCCTTCCTTTTTCTGAGAGAGGGAATTTCTAAAAGCGCCCGTAACTTGAAGACGAAGACTATTCGAATGACCAAAATACAATGTAACTGCAATGCTTTATGGGTTCGTGCAATTATATAGTTTTTCGTAGATTGACCTGAACGGTTTCCACCAATGAGATCGCTTCATTTGATGTGGACAAGACAGTGTGTTGACATCTAAGATCCATAACAGATGGCGCATGAAAAACGAGAAAACTCGTGAGCGGTCCTTAATTGATGGCGCGCAAAACACGAGAAAGCTCGTGAGCGGTACAAAAGGTGTTAAGGGTCCTCTTGTTGAAGAGGTTGCTATTGACCAATAAATAAGTAGCGCTGGTAACCCTCGGCCTTTGCACCCACTAGACATGCTCGAGCTGCTTAATGTTGGGGTGCCTGAGGAGCCCTTGGCTTTGCTGGCTGCCCTCCCCTCCCCCAGGGCCAGGCAGCCTGCTAATGCCCTGGCTGATGCCGTCAGCATTGCTGGGGAGAAGGTGCAGCTGGGCACTGCTTTCCCAGGGAGCAGGGGGGCCTTCCCTGCCCGCCACGAAAAGACAGGGAGTCAGCAGAACCCATGGACACAGACAACAGGGGGTGAAGGCCTGGGCTGGAGCAGGGGGAGAGGGGTGTGGGCTGAGAGAAGAAAATGGGGGGGCGGAGGAAGGAGGCCTATGTAATACTTTCAACAATAAAGAATTTAAAAAAAGAGACACACCGATTAGCAGGTACAGAATAGTCATGGGGATGTAAAGTACAGCATAGAAAATATAGTCAGTAATCTCTATATATAAAAGCCTAAGTGACTGTTATGACCGGCTGACTGGCTGGTGGCTATGATGCGCACTGACCACCAGGGGGCAGATGCTCAATGCAGGAGCTGCTCCCGGTGGTCAGTGTGCTCCCACAGCCAACCTCCCATGGCCGGCCAACCTCCTGAGGTCCCTCCTCACTCCCCCCCCCCCCCCCCAGCAGGCAGGCCCAATCAGCCACTATTGCCAGCCACACTGAGGGACCCCACCCGTGCATGAATTTGTGCACCCGGCCTCTAGTAGTATAATAACTGTGTATGGTGTTAGATGGTGCTAGATTGATCGGGATGATCACTTTGTAAGTTATGTAAATGCCTCATCCCTGGGTTGTGCACCTGAAACTATACTGTCCCTCAACTCTAATTGAAAAATAAAAAAATGTTAAAACTCTAAAAAGATAAAAGACATGCTGAGGTTACAAAACAATCCTCTTTTACCTCTAAGCAAATATGTCTGGGCGAATGGGAGTGCCTAGATGTATATAGTGATTTTCAATAAGACACACCGGCGATTAAAGCAAGTGCTGCTCCGGGCTACGGTGGCTCATTCGGGCCTCTTGGTGGGGCCGCAGATGGACGGGTTTATATTGCCCTAATAGTGCGGCTCTCCGTGCAGCTGTCACAGGCGAGGCAGCCTCCAGCGAACAGAGCCCTAGTCACACGGTTTGCTGGGATAATTTGCCTTCTCCCCGACTTCCTGGTCCCCGACAATGCCACCCTCCCTCACCACACCTCGAGGACACCCTTAATCACTGGGAGAGAAACCCGGGCCCTGGGCGATGGGATGGTAATTTTTTTAATACTTCACGTCTTCATATTATTTTTATGCCCTGTTTTAAAAGTTTTGAAATGAGGTTGGGAGCTAACATTTCTGTGCTCTCATTCATTCCAGGCCCAAATAATAATTGCTAATTTTCTTACTCCGAGAACCAGAGCTTTATCAGGAATAGCATTATGCAAATGACTATGCAAATGCCAACCAGAGGAGTAGCTGGGAAGAGAAAAGGTTCAGCTAGCACCTTCAGAACACACCCCAATTTTGCTGAAAAAAAAAAAAAATGATAATTGAACCTTTTAAACGACAAGATCACCATGGTAGCAAAAGAAATTTCTTGCTAATAAGAATTTTGCTAGAAAGCTCTGCACTCAAAATAAGAGAGTGCATCCACTGGCATTTTTTCTAGCGTAATTTATTTATGATGCTCTGGAGGTCCTTGCCAATTGCAGAGTCTCCTTGGAGGGGGTCTCTTCGTCCCCTGTAGGATGCCTAACAGTCCAAAGTGCTTAATGTTCACCCTCCTATTTGCATTAAAAATTAATTTTTTATTTTCTCTACTATCAATATATCACATCATCATCGGTATTTTTAACTTTCTTTGTGTTGACTATTATTGGAAGACAGTGCATGGAGATATAGAGAAAAAGGCTCAATTCTTTCAAAACATAACCTTTCTGGTGTTGGTCGAGAACGCGTGTCTTTGAGGATTCTACACGATGCAGGAGACAACCAATCGATGTGTGTCTCTCACATTGATGTTTCTCTCTGTCTTTCCCTCTCCTTTCTATTCTCTCTAAATATCAATGGAAAAATATCCTTCAGTGAGGATTAACAACACACACAAAAAAAGTACATGTCTAATTCCATGAGAATGTTCAAATCAATTATGGATCATCAGTTAGATAGATAGTATTAAAAATAAAAAATAAGTAAAAAGGAAATTTAAAAATAGATGTTAAAAAAAGGAAGGATGAACGCCAACACTGTTTATTTCACATAGATGGAGCGCATATATATTTAATGTCAAACAAGTAATAAAGGTTTTATTTTTGTTCTAATTTTTAAAGGCCAATTCTTTGAATTTAATACAAGAGAAGAGTATTTGAAAGACCCTTGCTTAAAATATACATACAGCCCAGCCGGCATGGCTCAGTGGTTGAGCATCGGCCTATGAACCAGGAGGTCAGGGTTCAATTCCTGGTCAGGGCACATGCTTGGGTTGCAGGCTCCATCCCCAGTGTGGGGCGTGCAGGAGGCAGCCGATCCATGATTCTCTCTCATCATGGATGTTTCTCTCTCTCTCTCCCTCTCCCTTCCTCTCTGAAATCAATGCAAATATATTTTAAAAAATAAAATATACATAAATAAAATCTATACCCAACTCCGACCCACATGATAGTGGAAGAAAGAAGCAAAGGCCTTTCTGCTCTAACCCCCACTCCCCCACCCCCAGGCCTGTAACGCCCACTGGGAAGTCCTCCCTACAGCCCCACTACGCACACCTGTTACCAGAACGCAGCGCCGTGCTGGACCAGCGTGAAGGAAGTGGGTGCCTGCTCTGAGTCATGGTGCCTCCTGAGAATCCCACCCCTGCCCCCCGCAGCCCTACCTCATCACCTCACCCAGACACACCACGTGTGGGCCTGGGGTTCGCGTGTTCAGCAGACGCAGCGCCCCAACATCTAGGTAAGAGTCTATAACAGTACCGAGCATATCGTCAGCAGCTCAGCAACCAGTGCCTCTCCTCATGACTTCATAGACGAGCAACCGGGCCCTGGTGGGAGTGTCGTCAGCCCTGGTGGGAGTGTCGTCAGCGGCTGCTGTTGTGGGAGTAACAGTCACTCCTGGCTCCCAGGCAGGGTCTGTTGCCAAAACCCCCTTGTGCAATCCTGGCAGAGCCCCAGGCCTGCTCCCAGGCGGCCACAATGGTGCTATTGAGGTTGTGCATCGTCACACCTGGTTCGGGGGCGGTTGTGGCGAGAGCAGTGACACACAGACCTGGCAGAGAGGGGGCGGGATGTTTTACGAGGGGTGGGCGGAGGCCGCGTGCCCGGGGCGATCCGGTGCTTCTGCTGGGAGCCGGCAGCTGTGTCAACAGCCTCAGCTCGGCGAGAGCTGATCTCTTGGAAGGTACAGGACACACTTTTATTTTTTAAATATTTTATCGATCTCAGAGAGGAAGGGAGAGGGAGAGAGAGAAACAGCACTGATGAGAATCATGGATCGGCTGCCTCCTGCAGGCCCCACACTGGGGGGTCTAACCTGTAACCCGGGCCTGTGCCCTGACGGGAATCGAACCGTGACCTCCTGGTTCATAGGTCGATGCTCAACCCCTGAGCCTCGAAATAATGGACACGCCTTTAAACAAATATTTGAAACCCCCACAACTGGACTCGCTTGATGAGAAGCCTGTCGCCGGCCCCCAGGTTCTGCTGTTTGCCGGCTTGATTTGAGCTCCCAGCAAACCCGGCAGCCACAGCTGCTCCTCGTTCATGGCTGCAAACAGTTGTAATGAGGGCGTCTCTGGTGAAAACTGGCTTTTAATCTATTATCTCAGAATTGTCACCTTTGGAATTGCTGCCGGTTCGCTACCCTTTGTCGCCACATGGACCCTGTAACATCCGAGGGAAAATAAGGAACCGAGGAGCACTGCTGGCCTGCCCCGGGCTTGCTGCTGGGCTTGATGTAAGTGACAGCTAAGGAAAGGGACTTTGGAGTGGGCGCCCTGCTCCTCCAGGAGGGGAGGGAGGAGGAGAGGAGAGGTAGGGGAGTGCAGAGTATTGCCAGGATCTGGTGTGGTTTCACTCTGGGCAAATGAGACTCTACAGTCCTTCTTGGGAGGTCCAGGCGGCACTCGGAGAGAAATCTCGGGGGGAAACATTACACGCTGGGCCACCATGGGTCCACGGGGCTTGCTGCTGGGCGTGATGTAAGTGACAGCTAAGGAAACGGACTTTGGCCCTGCTCCTCCAGGAGGGGAGGGAGGAGGAGAGGAGAGAGGTAGGGGAGTGCAGATGAGGGGCAGGGGAGGAGAGGAGAGAGGTAGGGGAGTGCAGAGTATTGCCAGCATCTGGTGTGGTTTCACTCTGGGCAAATGAGACTCTACAGTCCTTGGGAGGTCCAGGCGGCACTTGGAGAGAAATCTTGGGGGGAAACATTACACGCTGGGCCACCATGGGTCCACGAGCTTGGCTTTGCAAAATGAAGATGATTGGATGCTAGTTAACTTGTGTCTATTACATTTAAAGCTTTAAAAAGATGGCATGGGTAACATGTCTGGCTAGACCAGTGGTTCTCAATCTTGGCTGCACATTAGAATCACCTGGGAATCTTTTTAAAATCCTGATTTCTGGGCCAAAGATTCCCAGGTCCGTGGTCGGCAAACTGCGGCTCGTGAGCCACATGCGGCTCTTTGGCCCCTTGAGGCCTCAACCTCCGAGAATTCTGTTTCTTTGTTATGGGGTGGGGCCACAACATTAGTAACAAAGAAACAGAATTTCCGGAGGATGAGGCCCAGAAATCAGGATTTTAAAAAGATTCCCAGGTGATTCTGATGTGCAGCCAAGGTTGAGAACCACTGGGCTAGAGGCTCGTCAGGAAACAGGTGAACTCCAGTCATGGCTCAGGCGGAGTCCTGCGCGGGTAGAAATAGATGCCTGTGGCCTGGCACACAGGCCTCGATGCCCCTATTGCCCAGCCGGTGGTTTACTGGGAAGTGAGGTGGGGGTTGACCTAGAAACCCCCGAGCCTGGCTCTCTTTTTATTACAACCAACAGCCTGCTGGTTCTCCTGGGGCCATGAAAGCAGTAAGCAACGTGCAGATGCACAGCAGAGTCACGAGGCATCTTAACTAACATGGGAAAGAAGGAATAGGGGAGGCCATTCTTCCATGTAAACAGTCCAAACGCAGTTATTTTGTGGATCAGGATAAAATTAATGTCACTAACGTTTCAGACGCTTTATAATTGTGGGTAACAAATATTTATTGAGCGCCTACTGTATGACCGGGCAACAGAGTGATGAACCAAGAGAGAGGCTGACTTCGAGGGCTTTACCGTCTAGTCCAGTGGTTCTCAACCTGCCGCGACCCTTTCATACAGTTCCTCATGTTGTGGTTGAGGGCTTTACCATCTAGTCCAGTGGTTCTCAACCTTCCTCGACCCTTTAATACAGCTCTTCATGTTGTGGTGACCCCCAACCATAAAATTATTTTCGTTGCTACTTCATAACTGTAATTTTGCTACTGTTATGAATCGTCATGTAAATATCTGATATGCAGGATGTATTTTCATTGTTACAAATTGAACATAATGAAAGCATAGTGATGAATCACAAAAACAATATGTCATTATATATGTGTTTTCCGATGGTCTTAGGCGACCCCTGTGAAAGGGTCGTTTGACCCCCAAAGGGGTCGCAACCCACAGGTTGGTGACCCACAGGTTGAAAACCGCTGGTCTAGTGGGAAAGATGAAAACACACCCAAACCTATGCACACACGAGATCTGTAGGCACGGGGACATGACACCTGGTAGGTGTCACTTTGTGGGCCGTCTACGGACAGCTCCAGAGACTGTAAGATGCTTTTAAGGAATTGGTGATCCGGGCGATCATGCGAGATGCGTTTGAGGTGCACCTTAAGGAGGCTAATAGCTAACAGAGATGCGAGGGGAAGTCCTTCTCAAATACGGCCCAGGACGGCAATGGTTCGCTCAGAGGGACGCTGGGCTTGCGTGTGAGACGGGGGGTCAGCTGGTGCCACATTTCGCAGCCTGGACCGAGTGGAGAGATGGTGAGCCGTCAACATGTGTGAGCAGGAGAGCGATGTAATCCAGGCGGCGCTGAGGAAGGATGTGTGGGAGGCCAGTGGAAAGTGATCCAGTCCAGGGCTAGGCTATCGTCCAAAGACACAAAAAGAAAGAAATCCTAAGTCGTCAAACTTTATGGTTTAGAAACTAATAGGTCAATAAGACACGTGTTTGCGTGCCGGTGGGAAAGCATCGGAGGGGCTCTGCTGGAGGTGGAGGAGACAAACCAGTTGCTTCAACCAATGCAGTAGAGTAAGGACATGCCCAGGATGCGTATTGTCCAGCGAGTTCCTTTGTGACAGCCTGTAGGGACAGACAGCATCAACTGAAACCTAAAAATACCCGTGTCGCATGTAGTCAGTGTGTATGCGTGTTCCTGTAGTGTGTGTGTGTGTGTGTGTGTGTGTGTGTGTGTGTGTACGCATCCATTCACCTCTGGGTGGGGAGGAGCTTGGATAGAGTGAGTTGGTTTGAAAGTGGCAGTTCCAGCCTGGAGTTTACAGGGAAATGATGACCCATCGTTTGGAAGTTTCTTCTTCCCCCACCCCCTCCCTGAAGCACAACTTCTTCTCCCAGAGGGAAAAGACAACGAGCTCTGATACGGAATCGCGGCTTTGTTTCCTGACACAGGAGTCCTGTTGCTTGTGACCAATACGGTGCCCTCTCGGGTAGGAGCTGTGCTTGAGTCTCTCCCCGCAAAGAAAGGGAAGTTGGAAAACGAGGGTGGACATCGTGGCTTTAATTTATAACAGCACGTTTTCAGAGTAG
>NW_005364633.1:851177-857678 GCF_000412655.1 Myotis brandtii
AGCCCGTGGTGGAGGTCACTTCAGCACGTAGCCTTCCCTTCCCATGGACTCCGCCTGCGCCCCTCTTTCTCCTACAAAGTGTTACCCACAAAAGGCAAATGTGACAATGACCAGGGCTTCGTTCCAAACCCTCGTGTGCGACCTGGCTGACCCCGTCCGGGGGAAGCATGTGCTCTGTAAAATATCGATGAGGGACGCTGTCTGTCATTGGCAGGAGAGTGGGCTCGGGCGCGCTGTGAATTAAAGTGCGTGTAATTGCGGGTCTATTCCCCTAAGCAGCCCTCGCTGTGTAGGTGACGGTCTGCCTGTACCCTAGGGTCTGCCACCCTTCCCTGTGATGCTGGTAAAGACGTCATGTGGTTGCCCTAGCTGGTGTGGCTCAGTGGATAGAGTATCAGCCTGCAGACTGAAGGGTCCCAGGTTCGATTCCCGGGTTGTGGCTGGATCCCCAGTAGGGGGCATGCAGGAGGCAGCCAATCAATGATTCTCTCTCATCATTGATGTTTCTATCTTTCTCTTCCTCTCTAAAATCAATAAAAATATATTTTTTAAAAAGTCACGTGGTTTTCACGGCCTTCGGCTCTCAGACGCTGTCTCGAATCCCTCATGCAGATCTGGTTCTCCTAATGCGCTTTCTTTTTCGGGAGACTCCTTAGTTATACGATTTGCTGAATATCTTTCTCCTCCCATCATTACTGAGTGTCATGGGGATCTAGATCTAGCATCTAGTCCTACCTCTTCTGTGAGCTTCAGAATCCTGTACTCAGATGCCAGCTCCATTTTTCTACTTGGATATTTAATAATCACCTCAAGTTTATTGTGGTCAAAGCACCCCCCCCTCCCGGCCCCTCAGCAACCCCGCTTCTGCTCAGCTCCTCGCCAGGTTCTCCCTGAAGACCTAGGCGCCATCCTGACTCTCGCCCTCACGTGCCGGGCCAACCCCCCGCAAGTCCGTCCCCTCTGCTTCTCAAATCCGTCCGGAGTCTGCCTGCTGCCTCATCCCGGCCACAGCCCTGTCCCGCCCGCTGTCCTCTCAGCCGTGGCCTCCCAACTTGCCTCCTGGATAGTGTGAGGCTTTAAAAGGAGAAGCAGACGGAGCCATCTCCCTGATCGCAAACCTCCGGTGGCCCCGGGGCAGTTCGAGTACGTTCCACGCGCTCACCTGGCCGCCGAGGCCCCTAACACCTGGCAGCGCTTGTCCTCCCTCCGCTTCAGGGGGTCTCTCATCGCAGGCTTCTTCCCACTCAGAGCAACACGGAGCCTGTGCAGCCTTGGGCTCCCAGCAGCCTTTTCCTTTCCGGGTCTCTGCCCGGGACGCCTTAGCACAGTGGTTCTCAACCTTGGCTGCACGTTAGAATCACCTGGGAATCTTGTTAAAATCCTGATTTCTGGGCCTCACTCTCCCTCCCCTTCAGGGGGTCTCTCATCGCAGGCTTCTTCCCACTCAGAGCAACACGGAGCCTGTGCAGCCTTGGGCTCCCAGCAGCCTTTTCCTTTCCGGGTCTCTGCCCGGGACGCCTTAGCACAGTGGTTCTCAACCTTGGCTGCACGTTAGAATCACCTGGGAATCTTGTTAAAATCCTGATTTCTGGGCCTCACCCTCCGGAAATTCTGTTTCTTTGTTACTAATGTTGTGGCCCCACCCCATCACAAAGAAACAGAATTTCCGGAGGATGAGGCCCAGAAATCAGGATTTTAAAAAGATTCCCAGGTGATTCTAATGTGCAGCCAAGGTTGAGAACCACTGCTCTAGAAGGAGGAGTTTATGCGTAAGAGATTTGCTCAGGTGACAGGCATACATTCTGCACCAGAGATCAGCTCCTCACCAAGACGCTATGTAATGGTCTTCACTACTCTTTCATGACCATGCGACCATAGTCCCAGAGACAGTAAGGCATCTTGTTTGAAAGTCCGTCCCAAGTACATTTGCATCTTGCTTTTTGCAGGGATAATTCATAATAGCACGTGTTTTGCGTGTGAATTTGAGGGAGAAGTCACACAGGCATCGTAGATGAGAAGCATAACGACCCGGCTGGTTTTTAACACACGCTGTAGCCAACGGGGAGTGTGCACCGGGCCACTTTAAAATCAAGCCCCACGCCAAGTGCATCTTTGAATGAAGTAACATATACAAAATATTAATTTCCATATAGGACCCAAAATAATATAATTCATCCTCCGCCACAGGCCGTCTCTCATCAAAAGTACAGTCCCCCTCCTCATAGAGGGCTGACAGTTTTCATCCTCGGATGAAAGCAAGTTGCCAATCAGCAGGCCTGTTTACGACACCATTTAGTGCAATTTTCTCTCGCTCATTCAAAACATCCAAAAAGTTTCCTCAAGAAACCGCTCAGCTTTTCTCCCCTTGGGATTGTTATTAGCAGGTACATCAAGGCAAGAGTATGTGAGCTATTTTAAAATATGCAACCCATCGTAATGAAACAATTACCGTGTCACACTTACAGCTTTGATTATTCATACACGAGAGCTTCCATTATGAATGATTTCTTGTGAAATTAATCTTTCTAATTTCCGTTATGATTTGAATTAACTTGATTAGTTAGTCCCATGATTCACACGTCTATCCACCTCTATGTTTAATTCCTAAAGCATGACATGCCGTAAAACGTCTTTGGGGGGAAAGGGACTTAAAATTGCGGTTTTGCTTTGGTGTGCTGAATAAGCGAATGGAATTAGATGCCTGGCAATGGAACTCTGTTTCCGCGCACACACTGCCCTCTGGTGTTTAAATGTTCACATTGCATGTTCACACGAAAACCAAAACCAAATGCCAAAGGTTCATCGCCTCTTGCACTGGGAAGGTCTGTCTCACACACTGCCCTCTGGTGTTTAAATGTCCACATTGCATGTTCACACGAAAACCAAAACCAAAGGTTCATCGCCTCTTGCACTGGGAAGGTCTGTCTGTTCCCATAATTATCTGCCTCATCGAGATGCGGGGAAATGGATGAAACATGCAAATGGCTGTAAAGACGGAGCGCTTTCTGAAAGCACCGTGGAAGGCAGGTCTGTGCTGGCAGGACACAGACATCTGTCCAGGAGTGCACGTGCAGACTTCTTCTGACGTGAAATCACCGAGGACCGACTGGAGAAGTTGGTGTGACCTATCGCAGGCGTGAGGAGCAATGCGCCCTCAGCCAGGGCTTGGTGCTCCCGGAGGAAGCATGCATCTCTGCAGGCTTTTGCTTTCCCGGGTCTTAGAGAAAATGGGTGGTGATGTAAACTCAGGCTTGTGGAGGATCGCCACGGGTTTACCGGGACGTCTCCCTCGGCAGGGCAGCCGTGGAAACGTGTCTGCTCTCTGCCCAGGTCACGCAGTTGCGGGTGCTCTGAGGGGCCCTCCCAGCGGTGTGACCAGGGGCAGCTGGGGCTCTGGGCTCCCCGCGCCCCCTCGGTGGTGAAGAGGCGCCGGTGCCCCTGCCGATTGCTCCCTGGTTGCCCTAAGAGCCGAGCTGACAGCTCAGGGTGCACAGCTCTCATCCGGCAGCTGAGTTTTCCCAAGTCAGTACCGCCCCGGGTCATTCACTCAGAAGATGGGAAAAGGGAGTTTAAAAAGGATTTAAATGCGCAGCGGCACCGCGGTTTCTCCCACGGTCTCAGATTCGGGCAGAATAACATTTGGCCTCAACTGGGATGAAAATAAGTTTCCTAGAAAGGTGACAAGCCTTCCATCATTATTACTTCACGTTTCAGTATCCACATGTGTGTTTTCGTGAAAAACATCACGCTGTCCTCTCTTATATGAGTAGATACTCAGAACAGAAGCATGCAACCTGATACATGGCTCAGAAAACACTCGAAAACGCCGTTTTAATGGGTGTTGCTCCATCCGGTACAGACAACCGGTTAATAATGAACTGAGCTCGGGACCAAAGTGGGACCAGATCCAGGAAATCCCGTCTTTCTTTCAGTTAGTCCCTGATTTGAAAATGGTGGCTTGTGCATGAATTTGCTGTAAAACGAATGAAGCTCAGGTTTCAGCCTTCCGCTCGCCGGCGCCCTGCCTGGGCCCTGCACCAAACCTGCTTGGCCATTTTGTATTCTTTTCTTTAAAAAGGGTGTCCAAATGTTTAAGTTTCAGGCTTCACAAATCTGGATTCACTCTTGCCTGAGCTAGCGATGCCGCCTTTCTTTAGAAAGCCTTTCTTTTTTTAATTGCAAGAACGAGTGGGCAAATGCAGATGATCCCCAAATGAATCATTTCTTCACTTTCTATAAAGAGATGGCAAAAGACAAAAACCCCAACCTCTTGTATCTTAAAAAAAGATCTTTACTTATCCACAGACGGTTACCCTCTGGCATCAAACCCGCAGTCATCACGGAGTGGCTGGCTGAGGCCAGTGTGTTCAGTGTGGGATGCTCTGCGAGGGACGGGATTGGCCGACCCAAATGCCATGTCACACCCGGTGGTGGTTTCTATAGGTAACTTAGGTGCGAACGGCTTCCTACTTCAGAGAATTTAGATGAAATTCCATGAACAGATTCTGTTAGGGACACAAGATGATTCTGTGTAAACTCTGTGAAGGTTGGAAAATATATATATTTTAATCTTCCATCCCCCAAGTTGAGTGCAGGGCCTGGCATGTAGTAGGTGCTCAATAAATACTTGCAGCGTGAATAATTAGAGTAGTAAGCTTTGATGACTTTCCTGGGCCTGATGCATTAAGATACCAGTAGCTATCTTAATAGCAGCCGCCAGAATCTCCCTGGTACAAGAAGAAAAGAAGTTAGCTTCTTGCTTACAGAAAGGCCAACGTGGGAGGAAGGAGGTGGGAGGGGAAAGTACTGAGGGGCCCAGGGCATCAGCAGCCAGTGGGCTGAGGCAGAAAGTGCGAGCAAGGAAGACGGAATGGGCCAGGGTTGGAAGTAGGTGCACCCTCTCACAGTCCATCGGAAAGAACTCAGTCTCTCTCCCTTTTTAAAAATATATTTTTATTGATCTCAGAAAGGGAGGGAGAGGGAGAGAGAGAAACATCATGACGAGAGAGAATCATCAATGGGCTGCCTCCTGCATGCCCCACCCTGGGGATTGAGCCTGCAACCCAGGCCTGTGCCCTGACCGGGAGTCGAACCCAGAGCTCCTGGTTCATAGGTCGACGCTTAGCCACTGAGCCACGCCGGCCGGGCAGGACTCAGTCTCTTGGCTTCAGCTCTCTGCCACGGAGCCTTGGTCCTGCGGTCCCTGCTGCTTAGCTGCTTCCCAGGACCATCTCCGCACTGGAAAGTCGAAGGTGGCCGGGGTGGCCGCTGGCTGTCCCTGCTGCCCTGCACAGCAGACCTAATGAGGGACAGAGAGGAGGTGGGCGGGCCCGGGCAGAGACGAGGTGGCATCTGACGGGAGAGGAACCAGGACGGAGTGGGTTGCCAGAGCATCAGCTAGAGGCGAGGGATGCAGTGCAGGGAGGACCCGGAGCAGAAACAGAAGCAAGTAGTGTGGGGATGCCCTGTGGTCCCTGTGTGAGCACAAAGCCGCCGACCTGAAACCCGCTCCGTCCGTGTCTCTCGCCTACACGTTCCTCCTCGACCTCCACCTTCCATTCGTTCTCCAAGCTCCGCGCTGCCCCGGAGACCACGGCCTCCCCAAAGCCAGCTCCACCTGGGCTCTAGGAGGAAGGCCGCACCACGCCCAACCCCCAGCATTCAACTCCCCCAGCTGCGCCTTCCTGCTGTGCCCTCAAAAAGCCTGTGGTTATGAAAAAAAATACATCAGTACCACTTCCTTTTTCTAACAGCTTGTTACGCATTAGCAATCGGTGTGGGTGTGTGTGTGTGTGTGACTCTGCCAGGACGTGAAATAACCGGGATTTCTGCAGCGACGGTGGCGACACAATTGTGCTGAAGCACTGAGTCCGCCTCCGCGCAAGGCGAGTGGTGTGAGCGGTGGACTTAGGGACGTGTGTTTCGGTCCCCGTCACAGCAGGTGCGCGTCCCAGGGCATCTGCTGACGCGCCTGAGCTGGAAACCAGAGTGGCTTCTAGGAGAGTGTGAACAGTGACTGAAGCGTTAAATGAGGCCATGATGGCCCGGCAGCTGTCCCCTCTACCTCCTGTCCCCTCTGCCTGCTGTCCCCTCTGCCTCCTGTCCCCGCTGCCTGCTGCCCCCGCTGCCTGCTGACCCCGCTGCCTGCTGTCCCCTCTGCCTGCTGTCCCCTCTGCCTCCTGTCCCCGCTGCCTCCTGTCCCCACTGCCTCCTGTCTCCCTGCCTCCTGTCCCCGCTGCCTGCTGTCCCCTCTGCCTGCTGTCCCCGCTGCCTGCTGTCCCCGCTGCCTGCTGTCCCCGCTGCCTGCTGTCCCCGCTGCCTGCTGTCCCCGCTGCCTGCTGTCCCCGCTGCCTGCTGTCCCCGCTGCCTGCTGTCCCCGCTGCCTGCTGTCCCCGCTGCCTGCTGTCCCCGCTGCCTGCTGTCCCCGCTGCCTGCTGTCCCCGCTGCCTGCTGTCCCCGCTGCCTGCTGTCCCCGCTGCCTGCTGTCCCCTCTACCTCCTG
>NW_005364633.1:858420-869140 GCF_000412655.1 Myotis brandtii
CTGCTGTCCCCGCTGCCTCCTGTCCCCTCTGCCTCCTGTCCCCGCTGCCTGCTGTCCCCGCTGCCTGCTGTCCCCGCTGCCTCCTGTCCCCTCTGCCTGCTGTCCCCGCTGCCTGCTGTCCCCGCTGCCTCCGGGGAGGAGCGGGAGGGCGACGGGGCTGAGCCTCCTGGGGCTACTCTACTGTGGCTCCTTTCACCGTAAAAGAACCCTCAGCACGAACAGAAGTGCAGATTCGGTCGACGGAGGATGAGGCCTCTCTCCACAGGGTCCGTGCTGCTTCCCGCTGATACAGGGCGGCCAGCCTGCCCGGCCGGCGAGGCTCAGGGGCTGGACGGACCAGTGAATCAGGAGCTCTTGGTTCCATTCCCAGGCAGGGCACCTGCCCGGGTGCGGGCCCATCCCCAGTAGGGGGCGTGCAGGAGGCAGCTGATCGATGAATATTTCCTCATTGATGTTTCTCTCTCTCCCTCTCCCATCGTCTCTGAAATCAATAAACATATATAGTAAAAGAAATAAATAAATGCTTGTTAGAAAAATCAGGGAGGACCCAGGCAGGAGTGGGCCCGTGCGATGCGGAAGGAACCAACCAGAATTGCTCCTTCGTGGGCAGGGTTTGTGGGGAGCAGTTCCCCGAGGAAGTGGGGGCTTTCGACAGAAGGAAGCCGCGGTCGGCGGCTTGTCCCAGGTTGGAGGCAGCCTTGGTTTTCAGCCAGGCTCAGGCTGGGCCTCGCCAGGGGATGTGGGCCGGCCCCTGTCGCCAGCCGGCCATTCGGCTCGGACTCAGTTCCTTGGCTGCCAGCGGCCATGGTCATCAGCAGAATCATCAGGGAATGCAGCTGGCCATCGCAAACGCTCTCATGGAGCAGGAGGGGCTGCTATGGGCCCTCATATCTGTGACCCCCCAGAGCCCTCGCGTCCTCGACAGCTCATTCTGTCTCACAGATGCGATCCGTGGGTCTTGGTGCGATGGCGAGGGCCCCAGGCCCAGGCGTGTGAGGAAGCTTTTCTGTGTGGAGCCTCGTGTCTGTCTCCCTCGTGAACGGCGTCTTATCTAAGACGACGAAAAGCAATTTCCGTGGCACTTCACCTAATTGGTTTGCAGGCAGACAAGGACCCCGGGCCCACTTAGGGAGCCTGGGCCACGCGCCTCGTGATTCTAGAGCATCTTCTACGCTCAGTTGCCTCCTCCTGTCACTCAGCGCTTCTGAGCTGAAGGCGGGCAGCTTCTCTCGAGTTAAACAAGATTCGGGGAACTTCATCTTGCAGACAACGGAAAGAAACGATCAGAAAACCCGACGGCCAAGCTCTGTTCCAAAGATGTGCCCCCTTCTCACCTGCCCGCCTGTCTCTGTCTCTTCATCTCCCCAACCCCTGCCCACCCAGTTCTAGAGCTGCCTTGGTTTACGTTCACATTTGCACCTTATTTCCCAGCTTCCACTTGCATCCTTTTTCTTTAAGTCCTATTTACTGGCTTGTCAACCTGGCAGAGACCTCATCCTTTCTCACGTTGTGAACCAGGCGGTGATGAAAAGAGCCCCACACACACATCACATCAGCTTTGGCACCGGCTCAGTGCCTCATCTTGGAAGTCTCAACCTCCCCTTTATCTCAGCTTCTTTAAAAAAAACATTTTTATTGATTTCAGAGAGGAAGGGAGAGAAAAGAGATAGAAACATCCATGATGAGCGAGAACCACGCCCCCTACTGGTGGTCAAGCCCACAACCCACTCGGCCTGTGCCCTGACCAGGAATCGAACCCTGACCTTCTGGTTCATAGGTTGACGCTCAACCACTGAGTCCCACTGGCGGGCGTGTCTCAGTTTCCTCACCTGCGAAATGCGGAGCCGGAAGGCGCATCAGCCTCTGAGCGTCTGTCATTTCAGAGCCCGGGCCGCGGGCACCTCCTGCTCCATCACATCCCCAGACCAGAGGGGGGTCCCCATCACATCTCCACACCCAGAGGGACAGAGGAGCGGGTCCCCCATCACATCCCCACACCCAGAGGGAGGAAGAGATGCGCAGACGGTGGGGTGACCACAAGGCAGGGGGCCTGTGTGGGGAGCGCCAGGTGTGCCCCGAGGCTGGGCTTCTCTGCTGGGAGTCACCGGGCCAGAGGGGATGCCCATCAGGTGAATCACGGCGGTTTTGGGTGGAAGGGCCTGCTCCTCCCTCCACATGAGCTCCTTTCATAGCTGGCACCGATGGAGGATGGACAGCTGGCTGTCCTGTTGTCCTCCTACCACACGAGTGCAGGACACAGTTCTGATGGAACAGGTGCGTATCGGCCGCTACAACTTCATAACCGAGGAGGACGGAGGGCAGCACGCAGCCCTGCTCCTGCCTCACGCCTGCCTGTCGGAGTGGCGGGCGGAGGCCAACACCCTCACCTGTCGGCCCACTCGCCCCAACTCTGGGGTCACCTGCAGGCAGGTCCTAGACCCGGGCTCCTCCCCGCGGCTGCACATGGACGCGCCGGGAGCTGGAAAGGCACCCCGTGCTCCGCCACCCCCTGGGCCAGTCCGTCCTGGTCCCGGGAGTGAGAGCACCGGTGCTCGGTGACCCTCCCACCTGGTCCCACAGGAGCCGCACAGCCGCCTCCATCCCCGGTCCCACCACACAGTCCGCTCACCTGGGACCAGCCCAGACCAAGGCGGTCAGGACCGGAGCGTCCTTGTTGTTTCTCACCTGAGGATACTTGTCCATTGATTTTTTTTTTTTTTTTTTGGGAGGGAGGGGTGCAGGGAGAGAGAGAGAGAGAGAGAGAGAGAGAGAGAGAGAGAAATTGATCAGTTGCCTCCAGCATGCGCCCCGACCTGGGGCCGGGTATCAAACCTGCGACCCAGGTACGTGCCCTTGACTGGGATTGAACCCGAGACCCTGTGGTGTGTGGGCTGGCGCTCAAACCCAGTGATTCTCAACCTTCTGGCCCTTTAAATACAGTTCCTCATGTTGTGACCCAACCATAAAATTATTTTCGTGGCTACTTCATAACTGTCATGTTGCTACTGTTATGAATCGTCACGTAAATATCTGATATGCAGGATGGTCTTAGGCGACCCCTGTGAAAGGGTCGTTCGACCGCCAAAGGGGTCGCGACCCACAGGTTGAGAACCACCGCAACCAGTGAGAACACCAGCCACGTCCCCTGGGTCACTCGCCCCGGAGTGAATGATCTCAGATCTTTTTCTGAACAGATTTTGCTCAGAGGGAGCACGAACAGGGCAGACAAGGGAAGTCGAGGGCAGTACAGGGAAGTGGAAAGGAAAGAAGGTCAGATCCTTTGAGCCAACTTACATCTTTGCCCAATGTCACCTGGACCTTCATTTACCCTCCAGAAGGTGGAGATGAGCCAGTACCTGTTCCCCTTTACAGACACCGTTGTCTATAAAATAAACAGAGACTCTGCCTTCCCAAGCTCTCCCTCTGACGGAGAAGGTGGGAGTGGCGAGGCGGCCCTTGGCCCTTGGCCCTTGGGACCCAATGCACAAGCCTCTAACAGTGATGGCGAACCTTTTGAGCTCGGCGTGTCAGCATTTTGAAAAACCCTAACTTAGCTCTGGTGCCGTGTCATATATAGAAATTTTTTTATCTTTGCAACCACAGTAAAACAAAGACTTATATTTTTGATATTTATTTTATATATTTAAATGCCATTTAACCAAGAAAAATCAACCAAAAAAATGAGTACGCGTGTCACCTCTGACACGCGTGTCATAGGTTCACCATCATAGACTCATTTCATAGTCTATGAAATGCTTCCGCAAATGCCCCTTGCAGCCACCAGGGGGCAGCAGCAACCCAGTTTCTGGTCCGGCGGGGGCGATGCTGAGTTAGGATGGCTTTGTTGCATTAGTGTGCTGGCCATAGAATTCAGCAAATTTAGACCCGAAAGAACATTCTTTTAGAAGTTCTACTGATGACCACAGATGTTTAAATGGAGGAACAAGAAGAACATCTCATATATAACACGCATTCAGTCTATGAAGGGCAGGGGAATTGTGACATTTCCTGACACCTACTATGTGTCAAGCCCTTAACTAAACGCCCTGTGTGTTACTCTATGTGCTCATCAATACAGACCTGTGGGACAGACACCATTGCCCATTTTACAGAAGGGGAAGCTGAGGCGTGATAGGTTAAGGAACTTGCTTGACGTTTCAGAGGAGTCAGTGACAGAAGCAGGAGAGGAACCCACTGTGACCCGATGAATAGGAAAGAATTCCAGGTCCTTAGAGTCAACCTTTGCCAACCTCCGTGATCTCTCCATCCCCTCAGGCCGTCTCTTGCCATCGGGAGCGTCAGGCCCTGGCCAAAGGGGTGGAAGGGTGGCTTGGAGTTGGATCACAGTATGTTGGGGGGTGGGGGTGAAGGGAGAGGGTTGAGAGCCACCAGCCAGACAGCAGGAGTTTGATGGCGAGGGAACACGATGATTGCTTATGCACCTTCTGCCTTGTGTCCCAGTACTTGTCACAGGAGGGAAGGGACCCACATGCTTTCTGCACGTGAGCGGCCTGGATACGCAGGAGGCACTTCTGAGTCAGAGGAGCTTGACTAGAGAGGCACATGTGTCCTGGAGAGGGGACCCGATGCCCCCCCCCCCGCAGGGCAGTAGGATCGGAAGCAAACAACAGGATTTCTTTTATGTCAGTGTCAGTGGGAATATTCACTCATGGAAGTTCTTCTCCTCGTTGCCTTGTCACTAAACAACACATCGAAACCTCTACTTCTTTTTTTTTTTTAAATATACTTCATTGTTTTTTTTACTGAGAGGAAGGGAGAGGGATAGAGAGTTAGAAACATCAATGTGAGAGAAACATCGATCAGCTGCCTCCTGTACACCCCCTACTGGGGATGTGCCCGCAGCCAAGGTACATGCCCTTGACCGGAATCGAACCTGGGACCCTTCAGTCCGCAGGCCGACGCTCTATCCACTGAGCCAAACCGGTTAGGGCTAAAACCTCTACTTCTTAATAGTCTCTCTTTTCTGTCATTAGGTACGATGAAGACGTTATCTCCCATACTTCCCTTCCCTCTCCTCCCCAGCTCTGGGTGGTGGTACTCTTATTTTTATGTTGTCAAGGTTATTCATTCACATTCTGTTCTCCAGCGGCTAATAAGCGTGGTGGTGATCGAATTACACGGGGAGCATTCACTACAGGACAGCGGGGAAGACATGTCATGCTCTGGGACCAAACACATGTCCTTGTGAGGGGAACCGTCAAGGTCACGTGGATCCGCTCCTCTAACAGGTTCAAGATCACACCATGTTTGCTTTATTTGCATCTGGACCACAATTTTCATATGTAAATATATATGTGCATATATTTAAGGTCCTATTTCCCTTTCCTGTTTCTGAATGTTAGGACGAAATACGCCGCATTTGTCACATCGCCGGGTAGGACCCTGGCCCACACCGTCTGGGGGGGGGGTGGGGGTGGCCCATGGGTTTGCTCTACATCTGTCACCGGGCTTTCTGTGTGCTGTGCAGCTTGCTGGCTCCCCCGTGCGTTAGATCTCCGGTTTCCTCTTTGATTGGATTTGCTTCTGTCTGTAGTTGAAATACATTCTGGGCTTTGCATCGCTGGGACGTCTTCTCATCACTCCCCCTCGATTGAAATTTCATAAGAAAAATGTCCCCCTACCATCCCTCTCGACAGGTTCTGGTCCGTCCTTGTTTCTATCCAGTGATCCGTCGCAGGTGTTCATGTTTGTTGCGTCTTATGTAATTTCTGCTGGAATTATTTCAGTATTATCTTAAGAGTACGTTTAACAAAAGAGAGTATGTGAGTAGATTATGGTCTTAAATGAGTCTTTTTTGGCTGCCTCCAGTAAAAATAAGTCTTCTCCCATTTCCTGGACGCGTTTGTAACACCTGTTGGGCACTGCCCCCCCCCCCCCCCCCCCCCCCCCCCCCCCAATTCCATGTTGCTACCAAGAGGTTTTGAGGTTTTCAGGTGGGTCTGAAAAGCTGTACTCCTGCCATCATTTTGTGAGTCCCATGTTCACAACTCACTTAGAAGCAAAACAGTTTATGAGAAACTGTGTGGGGCCCGGAATGAATGAACCACGGGCTGCCGGGCAAGATTTCGGAAATAAAGGCTTCCAGCCGATTTTAAGCTAGAAAGTGCATCTGCGCAAAGAAAGAGCCCTTAGCCAACCGGGGCAAAGCCCACGGCGTCAGAAAACTCCCCCTTCCTCCGACAAAAGGAAAAAATGCTTAATGTGTTTTATTTGTGTCAAACCCGTTGCTGTCAATAGCATAGCGCTCTGCAAGTCTCCTGCCAACAGAACAAAGGCTGCTTTTAAACTAAACGGTTACGGGAAAAGTGCGCAGACCCAAACAGTTGCTGTATTTTCCTGTCTGATGCGCTCGAGAACGCCTGGTGGATAGAGTCACTTCTCGGCCCGGTGGTGGAGCAGGCCGCCCTCTTTGCTGTGCCTTTCATATGTGGAGAGGTGTAGGGAGCGGCTATAGGGTTAAGCCTCGGACTGACCTGTTGGCAAAGCCACAAACAACTCCCAGCTTAGAGGGCACAGTCCTCTTAGCATAATTAAGCTTGACCTTATGATGCTCCCTAGATCCTATCTGGGAAGCTAATGGGCTGAGGGAGGTGCAGCAAGTGCTGCCAAAACAAGTGACACTCACAAGAACAGTGTAACTATGGTGACCACTAACTTGTTTACCTCTGACTATAAAATAAAGGCTCAGCTTGGGGTCTGGATCTCTCTGTGGCCTCATCCAGGCACAGGAGATCCACCTAGACCCAGCTTATTCTCTTTGTCTGTCTTTTCTTTAATCCTTCGCCACCCCCCCGGCCCCAGGCTCACCGAACCCTGACTGTGCTGGCCCGGCACAGAGAGGCACATCACACACTGGTTAGGACGTGGCTCCTAGGGCCTGGCTGCCTGTGTGCAAATCCTGCCTCAGCTCCTCCCCAGCTGAGCAACGCTGGGACACACTGCTTACCCTCCCTCCAATCCTCTGCCCCCGGGGCTCCTGTGGGAAGTGAGGGCGGCAGAGCATTGAGGCTGGGGGTCATGGCAGAGGGGGAGCAAGTTGCCTCTGAGAGCTGCTGCCGGGCCCTGACCAGCCTCCGAGTGTCCACAGCAGCAGCATCAGGTGGCGATGGGTTAGGCTGCCGGGCCTGAGCCCAGGGTGGCCCTGAGGTGATTCGTGTCCAGGAGAGCGAGGTGGTCACTTCGGGATGGTGGAGGGGGAGCCAGAGAGAGTCCCGTTTCAGAGCTTGCGGGGGTGGAGAGAATGGCTCTGAAGGGGAAGCAAATGCGTTGACCTGGGACCTGGTCGGGGAGATACACATCACACGGTAGTCGATCCTTGGAGTAAAGCATTGCACACTCTTGCTTAACCTACAATTAGCCAACCAGGAAGCTGGGGGAGTCCCTTCTCCTCACCTCTACCTGTAAGAGAGAGAGGTAGCGACGGGAGTGTGAAAATGGAGACACAGTAGGATCACGTGGCTTAAGCCCCTCCTTAAGACGCTGCCCATTGTGTGACCTTCCTGGCGCTGCCCCCAAAGCTCTGCAGAACCCCGGGCCCTGGGCCTCCCCGGGACTGAATGCTCCCGACGCCGTCTCCCAGGGACCGCGCCGTTCCCCTGACTCTAGCCGCCCTCACCATCCTGGGTAACTGCAAAGCCGAGGCTGACTGTGGTGAGCCAAGCCCAGGTGTTCACAGTGATCTTTAAGCCCAGCTGGTGTGGCTCAGTGGTTGAGCGCTGACCTATGAACCAGGAGGTCACAGTTCTATTCCTGGTCAGGGCACAGGCCTGGGTTGCAGGCTCCATCCCCAATGGGGGGCGTGCAGGAGGCAGCCGATCAATGATTCTCTCTCATCATCGATGTTTCTATCTCTTTCTCCCTCTCCCTTCCTCTCTGAAATCAATATAAAAAAGAAAAAAGAAAGAAAAAGAATGCCACCAGGCTCGGGGGTAGCGGCAGAGCCAGCCGTGTGGATGTGAGCATGACAACAACTCTTGTTTCTGGTCCCAACAGAGCCCAGGTTTCCCACCTCGGGCTCCATTTCTAGCCAGAACTATGGACCCAACTTCTTCCCAGCTTCCAAGGCCCAAATCCCAGAATTGAATCCCCCTTCATTCCCTTTTCCTGGGCTACCGACACCCATGTCAATAGTAGAAGTCTACATTGTAAGGTGATTAAAACAAAAAATTGTGTGTGTGTGTGAGAGGGGGCGGGGGGGAGCCATTGATTGCTTGCTCCCCAGCACTGTGGTGAGTGTGAATGGCTCACCGTGTTCCTAAATAATGAAGACGCTCCCCTGTACAAACAGCGCCGTCCCCACCCCGATGGGCCACGACGTTTTGTGGGTCCCCAGATGTGTGATGAGCCACATCACTGCGCCTGAGGGGTTCATGCTGGTTGAAGACTCGTGGGCGGTTCCTCCCCGACCCAGGCATGGCGCCTGCATCTCTGGGGCCGACATATGCTAATTTACCACCAACATTTTTTCCTGCCACGTTCTGACCTTTAGGAGCAGGCACCACAGCTGTGGCCAGTGGGCCTTCCTTGCCTCTTTTTTTAAAAAATATATTTTTATTGATTTCAGAGAAGGAGAGAGAGGGAGGCAGAAACAGCAATGATGAGAGAGAATCACTGATGGGCTGCCTCCTGCATGTCCCACACTGGGGATCAAGCCCACAATCCGGGCATGTAACGCCTCTTGAGTTCATTTGTGAAAAGATTCTCCACCAAGATTCTTCCTTCTGTCTTCTAAAGTGTTGAATCCTAGAAGGTTTGACTTTCTGATTTTTCCGAAGAAATTTTTTTCCTAGGAAAGGTAAGAGGTTAAAGGAGATGTAGCTAAAATGAGGTTCTTTTAACGGCTCTCCGAAAGGGATTGCAGCCATGGCAATAGTCGGAAGCAATAACTTAACAAATGGCTTCAGAAATGAGCTCTTCTCTGGGATTTGAAAGCGCTCTTCATGAATCCTATTTTATAATCATGGCCTGATTCCCATGGGCGATTTAAAGCCTGAGTGAGCGAACCTTCACTCCTCGGGCGAACGTTCTGGTTAACTGTGTCCGATCGGGCGCATTGAACTGACCTCTGACCCTATAGTTTATTTGCTGATGACTAATGACACCTGCGAGCTTTCAGAAATCTCAATGAGTAAGAATTATAATAGTTTGTTTTATTAATATGCCTGGGTTCCTGAAAAGGAATCTTTTTTCCCTGAGGAAATCAGTTTCCTGTTAATGTTCATTATACGGAGAGGAGTGTGGTGGTGAGTGTTAGGAGAAAATGGAGTCACAATGACGGTAATTGATCTCCCCAGGGCTGTTCTCAGTCAGCAATTGGAATAAGAATTTGGAGATCTGGGTGGCCTGATTTGCTTAGTTAAGATGAACTCTGCCCGGCTGGCGTGGCTCAGTGGTTGAGCGTGGACCTATGAACCAGGAGGTCACTGGTTCCATTCCTGGTCAGGGCACATGTCCTGGTTGCAGGCTCGATCCCTGGCGGGGCGAGGAGGGGGTGGGAGGGAGCAGGAGGGGGCATGCAGGAGGCAGTCAATTAATGATTCTCTCTCATCGTTGATGTTTCTGTTCCTCTCCCTTCCTCTCTGAAATCAATAAAATATACATATTTTTTTAAAAAGAAGAACTTTGACCATGACATCTAAACCATATGGTTCATCATCTATTGGCTCAACTGGCCCTGGCCCCGTAAGGGTGGAGCGTTCTGTCTACGTGTGCAGTGTGTGTCTGTCTGTACAGGAAACACCGTATCCCACCGTTAGCCCTTCTCGTCTCTGAAACGCAGAGAGCTCAGGGAAGCGGGCCAGAGGTTGGTCCTCAAACTTCCACTTGGTCTTGGAGAGTCTCATGCTCTTTACCAAACGACAGGACCCGCCAAACCGTATAGAACAATCTTGGCTCACACTGAGGATTTAGAACAATTCTCTTCTAAAAAAAATTGTCTTTATTGTTGAAAGTATTACAGATGTGGACTTAGAGGGCCGGCTGCGAAGGCCTGCCCCTGGCGCCCACCGCGGTGGAGAGACGGCTCAGGATTCAAGACAGCCCTGCAGCGCTGAGCAGCTGTGTCGGCAGGACGGGGGCATGTGCCCTTGACCAGAGTCGAACCTGGGACCCTTCAGTCCGCAGGCCGACGCTCTAGCCACTGAATTAAAATAGGTATAGGGTTAGAGAGTGAAGATAGCAGGTAACGGTCTGATGACATGAAAGTAAAAGCTGTGGTTTTGTGTTTTTTGTTTAATTTATCTTTATTGTTGAAAGTATTACAGATATCCACCCCTTTCCCCCTTTAACCCTCTCCACCCAGCCCCTGCCCCACTCCAGGCATTCATCACACTATTGTCTGTGTCTATGGGCTATGAATATATGTAAACATGTTCTTTGGTTAATCTCTTCCTGCCCCTCCCGCCCTTCTCTCTGAGATTTGGACAGTCGTTCCATGCCTCCATGTCTCTGGATCTATTTTGTTTGTCAGTCTATTTTGTTCTTTAGGTTCCACATAGGAGATCATGCGCTACTTGTCTTTCTCTGACCGGCTTATTTCGCTCAGCATAATGCTCTCCTGGTCCCTCAGACCAGGGTCAGGGCTCAGAGGGTAAGAGATCCTCTAGCCACTGAGCCAAACCAGCCAGGGCAGCAAGCTTTTCTATTTGCATGTACAGACACACACACACACACACACACACACACACACACTCACATTCAC
>NW_005364633.1:869935-872482 GCF_000412655.1 Myotis brandtii
TTCTACCTTTCTCTCCCTCCCCCTTCCTCTCTGAAATCAATAAAAATACTTTTAAGAAAGAAAATAAAAGCATAGTAAGAGTAAAATTCTCAGAAACGCACCCGACTGCCCAGGGTGAATCTGCGAGGCCGTCCGCAGCGTCCTCCCAACGTTGTAGGCCACAGTTTGGGAAGAAAAAAGTCACTCCGGCGGATCTGCAGGGAGAAAAAAAAAGCAACGGAATATTATAATTTTTATTAATAAACATTATTAAACCCAGATGGTTTCTGAATTTTAGAGAAAAAAAAGAATTAATCTGAAAGAATGGCAAACCAGGAAAGATTAAAAACTATAATTAAAGAACGGGGATGACACTGGGTGTCAGAGCATCGCTGCAGCCATCTGAGCAGCGCGCTAAACAAAGCGAATCATTTCTCCCGTAATCATGGCATTTGGTGTAACACAATGGCAGGCTAGAAATCTAATTGCAACCTGCCAAGGATTTTAAAAAAAACCACAGTGGTGATGTAAAAATACAGGAAGAAGAGAGATGATCTGTATTTTTTAAAAAGAACATGGTAATGCGACTATATGGTTCAATGTTCAGATATCAGGATTTAATATAATAAGAAAAGACAGAGAAAATGAGAATTGGGGAGCCATCTGAACAGGCGCTTTAAGGAGATTTGCAGCCGCACGGAAGCAGGCTGATTTTGATTATACTTTCATAGGAGATAAAGACGAAGTAAATCCAAAGTCACACATAATTATAAGTTTCTACATAATCCCTGGCAAAAAACATTAAAGATTAGATTCCAGAATTGTGTCAGTAGCTTCATACTTTGGCCATTCACAGTTACCCACTGTCTGTTAAGCACGGTCAGAAAATAGATAAAAATATGTTCAGACCTGGGGGTAATTATAAAGGTATTTAATAGGTATCCGGATTTTGAAGTTTTCCCTTCTTTCCAAAATAGAAAAACATCACAAATACAACTTATAATAGAAAATAATCCCCGTACACACCAGAGTGGGCGTGAGAGAGGGCGCTGGGAACTCATTTTTAAGTAGAAAAAAAGTAAGTGAAGGACTGTCTCCATGAAGAGAGCAGGAGCACCAGGCTTTGTCCTCACCCTCCATTTCTTCCGCAGGCTCTCCTGCCCACATGTCAGATTCCCTTGGGAGCACATTTGGAAGGGAAGGCAGATAATTAGTCATGCATGTTAATTGACCGCAGATTTGGACAAGCAGTCCTAGCTCCACAATGGCTGAGGAAGAGAAGCATTATCCATTCCGACATAAAAATAACCCTCCAGTGTGAGCGAAAAGCCAGCAGTCCTTCACTCACACGCTGACAAGCAATAGATTCGAAGCACTACACTCAGGCACACCTCTCTCTATTGCACGTTGCTTTATTGTGCTTCGCAGGTATTGCTTTTTTTTTTTTTCGTACTATGTTGGCCGTTTCTGGGATTGGGAAATGAGGCCGTCCTCCCTCCTCCGTGGACGGAGGGGCAGGTGGCAGGAAAGGGACTCAGGGCTCCGTGGGGTGGGCCAGGGTCACCCGCGCTCACCGATGGGAGGGGAAGGCGGCCTCCGCAGCTGCGGCAGGGACAGCAGGAGCGTGACGGCCGCCGACCGGGTCAGGACAGCCTTCGTGTCTGTGCCCTGTGCTGGCGCCACCTCACTTGCCTGCATGTTCACTGTCACCACCTCACTTGCCTGCGTGTTCACTGTCACCGTGGCGCCCGAGCCTTGGGGGCGTGGGTGGCATGGAGCTGCCTGTGGGTGCTGCGTGGAGAGGGGCTCCGACTGCCCGTGCGTTTAGCTGTCAGCGCTGCTGCACTTGAACGCGATGATGGGAACACGCACATTCAGAACGACAAGGGATCCCAGGAGCCTGGCGAGGACACGGGTCACGTTACATTACGGCCACACCCTGTGACGGTCTCAGTGCATTTGGTCAGAAAGAATATCTGTGTGTGCGCCGTACCTGCTCCCTGAAGCCCGTTCCTCTACACAACCCACAGGAATACAGGACCAAGTGGGTGCGGGACACAGCCAGTTACTTCCCGCATGTGCTGGGATGCAGCGTTCACGAGGGCTGTGCCCCGCGATGGGGAGCAAATGGTCTTCCTCCCTGAATGGGCGGCTGAGAAATACCCGAGACGTGAACAGAGGGGCTCCCCCAGACTTGCCCACCGCCTCCCTCCGCATCCGGGGGCCGTGATGTTCTTAGTCTTGTCTTATTGTGCCGGTGGCGACGCTGAGACACGAAGTGCTGAAATCTAAAATGGGCCATAGCTGTCAGGAGGATCCTGAAGACGAGCCTAAAGCTCAGAGAGGCTCGCTCTTGGCCCTGCTGCCTACACTCAGCAACCATGACTCCCTGAAACGGGTGTTAAATGCCTACAGCGTGGACAGGCTGCTGAAGTCACAGGAAGCGGTGGGAGGACCCCGGCAGCACGCACCCTGCACTAGCTCCGAGGCGTGGGAGCGGGTCGGGGGCCTGGGGCGGTGTCCTGGGGACCACTCACCTGACCAGCCCCAGGCGACTGGGACTTAGAG
>NW_005364633.1:873195-875707 GCF_000412655.1 Myotis brandtii
TTCTACCTTTCTCTCCCTCCCCCTTCCTCTCTGAAATCAATAAAAATACTTTTAAGAAAGAAAATAAAAGCATAGTAAGAGTAAAATTCTCAGAAACGCACCCGACTGCCCAGGGTGAATCTGCGAGGCCGTCCGCAGCGTCCTCCCAACGTTGTAGGCCACAGTTTGGGAAGAAAAAAGTCACTCCGGCGGATCTGCAGGGAGAAAAAAAAAGCAACGGAATATTATAATTTTTATTAATAAACATTATTAAACCCAGATGGTTTCTGAATTTTAGAGAAAAAAAAGAATTAATCTGAAAGAATGGCAAACCAGGAAAGATTAAAAACTATAATTAAAGAACGGGGATGACACTGGGTGTCAGAGCATCGCTGCAGCCATCTGAGCAGCGCGCTAAACAAAGCGAATCATTTCTCCCGTAATCATGGCATTTGGTGTAACACAATGGCAGGCTAGAAATCTAATTGCAACCTGCCAAGGATTTAAAAAAAAACCACAGTGGTGATGTAAAAATACAGGAAGAAGAGATATGATCTGTATTTTTTAAAAAGAACATGGTAATGCGACTATATGGTTCAATGTTCAGATATCAGGATTTAATATAATAAGAAAAGACAGAGAAAATGAGAATTGGGGAGCCATCTGAACAGGCGCTTTAAGGAGATTTGCAGCCGCACGGAAGCAGGCTGATTTTGATTATACTTTCATAGGAGATAAAGACGAAGTAAATCCAAAGTCACACATAATTATAAGTTTCTACATAATCCCTGGCAAAAAACATTAAAGATTACATTCCGGAATTGTGTCAGTAGCTTCATACTTTTGCCATTCACAGTTACCCACTGTCTGTTAAGCACGGTCAGAAAATAGATAAAAATATGTTCAGACCTGGGGGTAATTATAAAGGTATTTAATAGGTATCCGGATTTTGAAGTTTTCCCTTCTTTCCAAAATAGAAAAACATCACAAATACAACTTATAATAGAAAATAATCCCCGTACACACCAGAGTGGGCGTGAGAGAGGGCGCTGGGAACTCATTTTTAAGTAGAAAAAAAGTAAGTGAAGGACTGTCTCCATGAAGAGAGCAGGAGCACCAGGCTTTGTCCTCACCCTCCATTTCTTCCGCAGGCTCTCCTGCCCACATGTCAGATTCCCTTGGGAGCACATTTGGAAGGGAAGGCAGATAATTAGTCATGCATGTTAATTGACCGCAGATTTGGACAAGCAGTCCTAGCTCCACAATGGCTGAGGAAGAGAAGCATTATCCATTCCGACATAAAAATAACCCTCCAGTGTGAGCGAAAAGCCAGCAGTCCTTCACTCACACGCTGACAAGCAATAGATTCGAAGCACTACACTCAGGCACACCTCTCTCTATTGCACGTTGCTTTATTGTGCTTCGCAGGTATTGCTTTTTTTTTTTTTGTACAAGTTGAAGGTAAGACTCCCCACCAGCAACAAGATGAGTGGCTGAAGGCTCAGATGAGGGTCACCGTTATTTTAGCCATGAAATATTTTAAAATGTAGCTATGCACGTGGTTTTTGAGACATAATGTTATTGCACAATTAATAGACGACGCTGCAGTGTCAAGGTATCTTTCATATGCTCTAGGAAACCCCCAAAATTGTGTGACCGGCTGTATTGTGTCATTTGCTTCATTGTGGTGTCAGGAACGGAACCCGCAATGTCTCCGAGGTGTGTCCGTATAAGGGAGAGTAATGGCCTCCTTTCAGGCGAGTAGCCGAGACTTGGGAATATCTGATTAGGGAGAGTCTGGAACCGGCCAAGTCAGCGCTGATAGAAACTGTTGGTGAAATGTGGCCAACACCCATTTTCTGCGCTAAGAAACCAGCGAGGTGGTACTGACCGGGCGGTTTGGTGTCTTTACTTGTCAGTCTACCCCCAGAGCAGACGCAGGTGGCCGCACCCAGGGTGAGCTGCTGCAGGAAACCCAGGAGCGGTAAACACCATCTGCCCATGCAAGTCCCAGGTACCTTTGTGGTTTGCACATTGCAGGAGTGGGGGAGGGGGGAGGAGGGGTGGAGAGAGAGAGATAACAACCCCGTGCACTAGAAGATAACTCTCTTTAGAGATGGAGGCAGACATTTCTGTAAATAAGATTTAAAAAAACAAAACCCGGAAAGCATTACATAAACATACGTAAAAACTGCATTCCTACAGGAGTGTCATCTCTGGAGAAACTGTGTTACCTTTATCCAGTCCAAAGTATCTTCCCCGACTGTATAATGAAGTCATAATGTTTTTAAAAGGATAAAGAGATGTGATTTTAATATGTTACTTTCCTGAATTTGTTATGAAAGATATTGGCATTTGAGGTGGTTAGAGTACTAGAACACCTAGGTGGGCTATGAGTTTATGATGTCTTAGGAGAATGTACATTTTATTTCTGATGACGACGGTATTGCATTTTGGGCAATTTGGACAACAAGAATCATAAACAGAAGAAATTGACAAACCCATCCTTTCCCACGGGGGGGGGGGGGGGGGG
>NW_005364633.1:875843-876797 GCF_000412655.1 Myotis brandtii
TTATCATGTTGGCACATTTCCTTCCCGTCACTTTGCTCTTTTAAAATAGACACATGATACTTGTTCTGTGTACAAATGTGTGTCCTGTTTTTTCTTAATATTGCATCAGAAACATTTTCCTATGGCATGAAACGTTTTAATAAAAATCATCTTTAACGGCTGTGTAGTATTTCATCGCCTAAGTGGGCTCCACATTAGCATTCTGCTTCTTTGTGTCTTTATCTTTGTGTATGGATTTTTCAACGACCTCAGAGTAAACACCTGTACACGTCAGAATATTTTCCTCGCCGAGACCCTCTGGCCGGGCATTACGAAGTCTGAGGCTGAATGCTCCACGCAATGCTGCGGTCGACGTGGCTGGCGATGCACCCAGCTTGTTTGATTTTTCCTTCTGGGCACAGAAATAGCGGGCATTTCTCAGCCTCCCTTGCAGCCAGGTGTGCACCTGAGAAGGGCTTCTTCCCAAGGGAGTGCGGGCAGAGGTGGTAAGTGCTGAGCTCCTACTCGCCTTCCACCCTCTCAGCCTCTCTCCCGCCTGCGGGCTGGGTACCGGTGCAGGGGAGCTGGGGCGGGTTTCGTTGGGGCTGCAGGGCACCTGCCGGGCTGTTTCTGAAGGAGGCTGGAGGAGGAGCCCCTCATCTCCATGACCTAACCGGTCCTAGGTAAGAGAGAAATAAAATTGCATTAGGTTAAGCTGCTGAGATTTGGGGGTTTATTCATGTTAGTGGCAGCACAATCCTAACTAATAGGAATAGAAGCATTGGGAGTAAGGTACAATCTATCTACACTAATAAAAGAGAAACATGGTAATTGGCGTACGACCGCTACCCTTCCCATTGGCTAATCAGGGAGATATGCAAATTAACTGACAGCCAAGATGGCGGCCGGCAGCCAGGCAGCTTAAAGCGAACATGAGGCTTGCTTCCTTCATTGAAGGAGGAAGCCAACGTTCCC
>NW_005364633.1:877862-888368 GCF_000412655.1 Myotis brandtii
ACCCTGAGCGTGACTGAGGGTGGCATCGCAACCTCCCAATCCGCCCTGCTCTGTGCATGACAGGGGGCGGCGCCCCAACTCCCCAATCAGCCCTGCTCTGAGCCCGACCAGGGGCTGCAACCTAGGGATTGGGCCTGCCCTCTGCAGGCCTAAGCCAGCAGGTCGTTATCTCCCGAGGGGTCCCAGACTGCAAGAGGGCACAGGCCGGGCTGAGGGACCCCCCCTTCCCCCCCGAGTGCACAAATTTTTGTGCACCGGGCCCCTAGTATATATATAAAAGCCTAAGCGACCATTAAGACCAGATGACCGGATGACCGGCTGGTAGCTATAACGCATACTGACCATCAGGGGGCAGGCACTCGACACAGGAGCTGCCCTCTGGTGGTCAGTGTGCTCCCACAGCCAACCTCCTACGGCCAGCCAACCACCTGTGCGTGAATTTGTGCACCGGGCCTCTAGTTCTCTAATAAAAATCTAAAAGGTGCAACCTTGGCACTGGGTGGCAAGGACAGGAACATGGAGGCCCATGTAGCACAGAGGCGAGCGGTGTGTGGGAACCTCCCTGGAGGTGCTCGGAATAGTTGGATGCATGCTGCAGGGTTATTTCTTGCCAAGGTGTTTCCCATACTGGATTGTCTTAAATGTTTATCAATAGGGGATGGGTTAAACACATTAGAATATATCCACATACTGTAGTAGCCCGCAAGGGTGGTTTTACCATGGAAATCTTCATGTATTTATGAAGAAAACTATCCAACAACGACAGAGAGCAATTGAAGTATAGTGTTGATGGTATGGACCTACTTACATCTACAAACACGTGGGGGTGTCGGGGTGGAGGACACCAACTTTTCCTTGTCAGCCCCCGTGTTATCAGGAAAATAATACACAGACACTGTGGAAACACGCTTATGTTAAAGTGAAACACAAGTCAGACTCACATGTCACACCTGTGTTTGGCGTGTTTGTATGTGCTCATTAGTTTGACTAAATTCAGGGATTCCCCCTCCCAGTCTGAAAGTAGTTATTTATGTGCACGTGTGTGACTCGTTGGATGTTAAATAACCCATTTGACATACATTTCCATATTTTAATTTCTTTGACATTGATGAAGTAAGTCACATAATTCACCTTCATTTAATTTTTCCTCTGGGTTGATGTTTTTACTAAATAGTTCCATAAATAAGACCTGGTCTGTGTTCAGTGGGGGACCCCCCCCCCCCCCCCCCCCCAAAAAAAATGGGGTCACAGGATCTTTCCACAATATGAGCTAAAGAGAGAGGTGGTCCGGAGGGTCCGTCTTCTGCTCTCGTCCTCCACCATCACCCGGAGAAAACGGAAGAAAGGATGGTCTGAAGCTCAATTCCTACCAGGAAGTAAAAGCAGAAAGAATGTATAAATTTCCTTTATATAGGAGAGTAAATATTTAAGGACTTTTACAGCAAATAGCCTGGGAGAAATAAATGGGGCTTTAATAGCTCTTTCTTACTGTACGTTACAAACACATTTGCTTAAGGGATTTATAATATTTATCAATGGGTGCTCGAATCCAAAGTAAAGTATCTTTCTGTACATATATCAATCAAATCTAGGATAAGAATCAGCAAATAGACCAGATCACGGATGGGAGTGTCCTGAATAGCTGAGAGCTGCTCCTGGGGGCAGACAACAGAAAGGAAATCACCCCTACAAGGCAGTTCTTTTCAGGGCTCCCCCCACAGGAAGCAGCAGGGAAAGCTGTGTGTCCGAGGGCAGTGCGGCCTGGCAGCTGATTTCAAAAAGGAGCAGAAATAGTGAATTGGTAGGTAGTCTAAGTTCCAGGTCATGTAGGTATCAGTAGAAAAGTATCAATTTCAAATAATAAGACCCGAGCTCAGAGGTGACAAACAAGTGATCCGACATTGTCTGGAACCAGTGAATAATCATGACAAGAAATATTGACAAGAAATATTTGGGAATGAAGCACAGGACATTAACTGCCTAAAAAATAGAAAATACTGCCCCAGCCGGATTGGCTCAGTGAATAGAGCATTGACCTGCAGATTGAAGGGTTCCTGGTTCGACTCTGGTCAAGGGCATGTACCTTGGTTGCGGGCTTGATCCCTGGCCCTGGTTGGGGCGTGTGTAGGAGGCAACCAATTGAGGTGTCTCTCTCACATCAATGTTTCTCTCTCTCTCTCTCTCTCTCTCTCTCTCTCTCTCTCCCTTCCACTCTCTAAAAAAGAAAGAAAGAAAGAAAAGAAAATATTGGAGCTGTTTGAGAAATAAAGCACTGGGATTTTATTTTTATTATTTTTATTTTATTTTATTTTATTTTATTTTATATAAGAAACTACCACTCCTTTGAGTCTTTTTGTAAAAAAAAAAAAGATTAAAGGCTTGTCCTGCAATTTAATATGAAACCATCGTGAAATTTTAAACAGACAGGCAGTATTTGGAATTGTATTAGCGTTTTCAACAGGTCACTATGTCTCCCTAGCTTCGAGATGCAAGAGAAATGGCATGGTGTCGACTGGGCAGTGGGCTGTGGCATTGCATTCTCATTCCTTTGGATCAGAGGCAGGAGAAACATGTGCTTGAGAGGGGATTGTGGGGCCCAGGGGCAGCCAGGGGTTGGGCCCCTGCCCCTGCCCCTGCTCTCTAACATTTCCTGGGTCCATTCTCTACGGCTATTATTTTGGTTTCTAGGCAGCTGTGTGCAGCTTTGGCTGCATATTGGAACCACCTGGGGAGTTTGAACTCGTGATGCCTGGGTCTGACCTCCAGGAAATCAGACTTAGTCTGCCTGGGCTGTGGCTCAGGTGCCAGGACTTGAACAAGCTCCCGGCGATGCTAGCGTGCAGGCAATGTGAGAGCCGCTGCTCTCGTCGCCATGTTCAGGGTCAGACAGCAGAGCAGCACCCCGGAGCCCCCAAGGAATGCAACTCCTCGGCCCGCCCCGACCTCCTGAGACAGGAACCTGGGAGTGGGTCCAGCCAGCTGTGTCTCACCCCCGTCCCGGGAGGTGATGCTCGCTCGCGTTGGGGAACCACAGCTTACAGAAGCCCACCTCCCCTCCACCCCGTGAGCACGAGCCAGCAAAGCGTGAGTGAGAGCATATGGCAGCTGCTCACCCTTTTACTAGCATCTTTAAAAGTCCTGATAATGTAAGAGGATTTTGACGGCTTTTCCCAGGGTGTGTTCCTTCCCAGGTTTTACAGGCAACTGACGACATCACGGGAAGAAGGTCCGCTGTGAATGCTTTTCCGGATTTCTCTCTCTGAACTGAGGCTTTACAGGCGTGTCCGCTCTCTGGGAGCAGACGGGAGTGGAGAGGGTGTTAGGAGCTGTACCCAGTAGAGGGCCTTCCGCATCTTCTGCTGATAATGCTGGCAAAACCGAACCTGGAAGGGAATCTTACTACTGCCCAGCAACTGAGAGTTGTTTTTCTTTTAAAATAAAATTTCATTGATTTCAGAGAGGAAGGGAGAGAGAGACAGAAAAATCCATGATGAGAGAGAATCATTGGTCGGCTGCCTCCTGCACGCCCCACACTAGGGGTCAAGCCCGCAACCTGACCGGGAATGAAACCATGACCTCCTCCTTCACAGGTCGACACTCAACCGCCGAGCCACGCCAGCCGGGCTGGTGTTTTTCTTTTAAGCTTCTGGAATTGCTTACTATGATCACTCCAACGACAGGTTAAGTCCTCGAGTCAAAGAAATGGTTTAATAAATATAAATTCCACGGGGACACTAAATATGGCATCTCTTGTGTGGGAGGATCTCCAAACGAGGTAGCTGCTTCAGAAATAGCACCGTTTGTCCCCAAATGATTCTCCTTCCTGTGTCTGTTGCATGTGCACGCGTTTCCCTTCGCTGTGTAACACAGGGCCGCTCCCTGGGTCAGAGCGTGAGCTGGGCGCGGGCAGGGCCGACACCAGGTGCGGGCAGGCCGCATCCTTCCGGAGGCGGAAAACCTGGAGGCAAACCTGGGCTCTCGCTCTTTCCAGCTCCTGGAGGCCACGTTCCTCGGCTTGTGGCCCCTTCGTCCACCTTCAAAGCCAGCAGCTGGCGCCTCTGAAGCTCTCTAACCGGGTCCTCTCCTCATTGCCACGTCTTCCCTCTGCTGACCCCCGAGCCTGCCTGTAAGGATGTGGTTACACTGAGCCCGTCCAGATAATCCCAGAGGACACCCCCCCGCCCCCCCGCCCCGCCCCCATCTCAAGGCGCGTCACTTACACCTGTAAAGGCGTTTTGTCAGGTCAGGGCCACGGATTCTGAGGACGAGGGTGTGGACATCTCGGGGAGCTGTGGCTGACCCATCACATGGATCCAGGGACAAAAGGAGGAGGGAGCCTTGTCTGCTGAGAGGCCCGGGAGGCTAGACTGCGGGGTAGCACTGAAAAGTGGCTCCTTGGGGAGACCGCGGACGGCACGCTTCAAGCTGTGTGTGCTTCACCAGCACCTGGCGCTGTGTGAGGACGTGTGTTCCTGAGCCCTGTCCCCCAACATCCTCCTTCCGTGGCCTGGGGCTCCCCTGGCTCTGACTCGGTGCAGGTGAGCCACAGATCACCCCTGGAGGGAGGCGGTGAGAAGCCAGCAGCCGAGACGACGCCCCAGTGGCATCATTACTCAGGCCGGGTGGGCGTCAGGATTATTGGGGGACATTTTAAAACAGTTTCCGGGAGCCCTTTGCCAGGAGGGTATGACTCCGGGGTCTGGGGAGGGCCCAGGGCTGTGGCTATGAAAGATCCTGCCGGGGATTCTGAATGAGCATCCTGCCTCAGTCTCCCTAATTCCCGTGTCCTCGGAAGTCCGTCCTGCTGCAGGGTGGCCATGGTGTCTCCTGTCTCCCTGTCTTCTGAGAGCAAATGGCTCTCCTGGCTGCGCCTTTTCTCTGTGGCCGGTCACACTGTGGGTCCTGTGGGTCATTGGGTGTCCCTGAGGCCTTTTCTCTGTGGCCAGTTACACTGTGGTCCTGTGGGTTATTGGGTGTCCCTGAGGCCTTTTCTCTGTGGCCGTTACACTGTGGGTCCTGTGGGTTATTGGGTGTCCCTGGGGCCTTTCTCGGAGCCTGGCACACAGCAGGCACCCACCGAATGCTTTTGAAATAAATCAGTGGCTCTCAGAGTTTTCCTGTGTCAGAATCCCGTGGCGGGCTTTTTAAAACACGGGGGGTGGCCCACCCCCAGTTCCCAACTCAGCCAGTGGCTCCTGGGTGGGGCCCAGGAATGTGCATTTATAACCAGTTCCCGGGTGGAACTGGTGCTGCCGGTTGGGAGACCACACTTTGCAGTCACTGGAATAAATAGTTTGAATTGTTAAATCTCGAATTCTTTTATTACAGAATGAAAATTTTTATATGTGGTTGAGGGGTTTAGAACTGTACCCAGCTTTTGAATTGTACATTTTTCATCACTTCTATTTTTTCCTCTTTAAAAGTTTAAGCTTCAGCCCTAACCGGTTTGGCTCAGTGGATAGAGCATCGACCTGTGGACTGAAGGGTCCCAGGTTCGATTCCAGTCAAGGGCATGTACCTTGGTTGCGGGCACATCCCCAGTAGGAGGTGTGCAGGAGGCAGCTGAATCGCTGTTTCTCTCTCATCGATGTTTCTAACTCCGTGCAGGAGGCAGCCGATCCATGATTCTCTCTCATCATTGATGTCTCTCTCTCTCTCTTTCTCCCTCTCCCTTCCTCTCTCTGAAATCAATGAAAATTTATTTAAAAAAATAATTTTTAAAAAAGTTTAAGCTTCAGAAATTGAAAAAGGAAATCATATTTCTCCAGTAATAGACATCCCGTAATGTTTCATTGTTTATTTCTTCTCTGTGTGTGAATTCTCTACACAAAACAATTGAAAATATAGGGGGAGTGTCTGTTGATAAAGAATGCTTTCAAACTTGTATCTTCTTTCGCACGGATACCCAATCTAACGGTACATCACCGTTTAACCCGAAGCTTTCGTTTGATTTGCATATGTGCTTGTTGGTTGATTTATTTTGGGTCGTAGTCCTCAAAGTGGGTGAGGATGTAGAAGAAGACAGTCGCACACACACATGAGGCCGGCCACCCACGGAAATAGCACTTTTCATGACAAAAATAGGGATTATCCAGTCCATATTTTCAGGAAATTTTATTTCTTTGGAAGAATAGTTGACTCCCCTACCCCCATATTTATTTAGCTGGAGGTCATACATAGGGAATTAATAGCCCTTATATGTACTTTTTCAACCTAAGGAATTCTTTTGAGGATTTAGGGATCGCTTTCCTTATTCAGACAGAGCCATAGCAGTGCGCGTTGCTCATAAAACACGCCCGGCACGTGGATCAGCCTTGCAGACAGCCCTGTGTCTTCACATTTCCGTGTAGTAACAGTTTCTCGTGGTAAAGTCATCGCAGGGATTGGCTTTATTTCTTGTTCTCCCGTGGAAAGGCTGCAGGGCTGGATTGATGGGATGCAGGGTTACTACATGTTTTCATAGGGCTGGTTGGGAAATTTTAATCTTGTGTCCAGTGCCGAGAAACCAGGGGTGGCGGAGGCGACCAGGCCAGGCAGCGAGAGACCTAAGAGAGGCATCAACCTCGACATCAGCGGCACCGAGGCCTCCCCGGCGGCCACCTCTACATCCCGGATGTGTGTGTGCGCGTTTATACAAAGGACTGGGGCTGGTTGGCTGACTGACACAGAGCTTCTGCTAACTTCCTGAGAAGAAGGCGGCTGGCCTGGTGATGCCGGCACCCCTCGCCCAGTGCTCGGCCCTCCCCTCCCACCTTCGGCCAAGCCCAGAGGGACACGTTTACGAAATGAAGAGCGAGTAGAGGGACATAAACAGACAGAAATCGTTCTTAGTGCAAAGGCAGCTTCTCGGAGGCAGTCCTGGACCCGGGGGTTGTGGGGTGAGGCTTCAGAGTCAGATGCTGCAATAGAAAGCGATCATTTCGTGACCACTGATAACACTTCTAGTTCCACATGCTGAGGTGAAAGTGATCTAACCCCTGCTCGGTGATGTACAGGACTGCGCTGTGGGGTCCTGACAGGCAGATCCCCGAGCTATGAACATTCATAGTCGATTAGCGCTCTCTCTATCAAATATAGGTAGCTCTACTGGGAATAGTCCCGAAATAGACACCCCATTTAATCAGGCCCCTCTGTTTAAAATTCAGAACACATTTATATACATGTATGAGTGTGTGTGTGTGTGTGTGTGTGTGTGTGTGCGTGTATCTATCCAGCTTCGTTTAACGTACACGTTCACTGTAAGAATTATTGGCTTCTTCTGAAGTCTTTTAATTGGATGAGTTTCTTAGTGAATCATGGCCAGATGCTGAACAGTTCCAAGTTAGTAGCAGAGACGAAACATTCTTAACCTATCGAGACTGATGATCGTTGCTAGTGTTTTGGGGGAGAGGGTTCACCAGTTCCTTTGAGGATCCCATGAATACTCAGGGTTCTCTTCAGAGAAAGATGTAAACGTGTGAGAGGTTGGTCCGCAGTCTCAGAGGGGCCTGCCCCCTGCCGGGCTAGCTTCAATAATAGAGAACTTGGAAAAAAACACACAAAATGACTTCAGGGAAGCCACCTGTGCTGTTGAACAGCTACATCACACTGAGGAGGAATTTCTTGTTCTAGCTACAGATGACCAGCAGTATATGTGCTGGAACTCGGGGTCTGTGACTATGCATTACTAAAAAGGAATATCATGTACCTTCTCTTTCAGATAACAACAGTTCCCCCACCCCCGAAAATCACTAAAATAAATTAGAAGAAAATTCCCCATGGCAGTAAGAAGTACAATTCTTATTATTAACAATAATAGTTCATAGTTATGACAACTAGTGTTTGTAAGTATGCACCAGTAATTTCACACATCATCCCTGTTTCACACATGAACTCAGTTCAGAAAAGTGAAATAACTTGTCCAAGGTCAGAGCCAGGAGATGGGACTCAAGCCCAGGCAAGATCGGCTAGGTTACGTTCAGTAACAAACATCCCCCAGGTCTTAGCAGCTTATAACTGCAAAGGGGTGACTCATGCCACCCTGCCCCGGGGGCTGGCTGTGGCTCTACTTAGTTTCTCTTTATTTTAAAAAATACATATATATTTATTGATTTCAGAGAGGAAGGGAGAGGGAGAGAGAAACATCAATGATGAGGAGAATCGTTGATCGGCTGCCTCCTGCACGCCCCCTACTGGGGATCGAGCCCACAACCCAGGGATGTGCCCTGACCAGGAATCCAACTGTGATCTCTTTGGTTCATAGGTTGATGCTCATGCCGGCCCGGCTCTTCATTCTTGAACCTGGGGTGACAGGGAACATCCCCCCAGATAAAAACGGGGAGGTGTTGTTATCTGGGGGGATGTCCGACTGACGGCTTAGGCCCACTCCTCAGGGGGAGCGGGCCTAAGCTGTCAGTCAGACATCCTTAGCACTGCTGTGGAGGCAGGAAAGGCTCCCTCCACTGCCACTGCACTCGCCAGCCGGGAGCCCAGCTTCTGGCTGAGTGGCGCTCCCCCTGTGGCGGACGGGCCTACAGAGCTTGCACCGTGGCTCAGCCCAGGTCTCAGACACAATCTCTTGACAACCATGTTAGTGAGAGCACTCGCCTGTGCCAGTGGGAGCACTGGAAGCAGGCCAGGCTGCTTAGTGGATCCGATTTCCTCACGTAGGGAGTCCTTCTTCCGCAGAGTGTGGCTGGCTTAGGACCCAGTGATGTTATTATGGTGGAGCCATGACGGCGACTATTAGTGACTTCTGAGCAGAGAACAAAAAATGCACCCGGATCTTCAAACACCTTTCAAAGAAGCATCTCCTGATAGTGAGGTTGGCCAAGCAGAGGCTGCAGGGAGAGGCCATGTGAGTGTAGGTTAACCTAGAAGCGAGTGCACCTCTAGCTCCCAGCAAGTGGGGGAAAGCATGAGAATTACCCATAGAAATTGGGCCCTGGCCCAGCCGGTGTGGCTCAGCGGTTGAGCGTCCACCCAGGAACCAAGAGGTCACCGGTTCGATTCCTGGTCAGGGCACATGCCCAGGTTGCGGGCTTGATCTCCTTTAGGGGGCGTTCAGGAGGCAGCCGATCTATGATGTTCCTCTCTCACCGATGTTTGTCTCTCTCTCCCTCTCCCTTCCTCTCTCTCAATTAAAAAAAGGCCCTGGACGACGATCAGATAAAACGCAGTCCCGGCTGCCAACTCTTCCCTAATCCCCGCAGGAGTGAGCCAGGGCCAAGCGCTGGCCTGGGGTGACGCATGGCTTCACATCCATCTCTGGCTGAACTCCACTCGAAGACAGAAAAGGAACATGTTCATTACGACTGTTAGAATGTTTTAATTTTCCCACCAGCGGCTTTGGTTTTAGACAACGCCCTAGAGTTTTTTTTCATAGAGATTTTCTTCTAAAAAACTGCAGTATGACGCCAGGAACATTGATTCCCCCGGCATTCAATTTAAAAAAAACTTTTTATTGATTTCAGAGAAGAAGGAAGAGAGAGAGAGAGACATCAATGATGAGAGAGAATCATTGATCAGTTGCCTCCTGCATGGCCCCTACTGGGGATTGAGCCTGCAACCCGGCATGTGCCCTTGATCGGAATCGAACCCGGGACCCTTCAGTCTGCAGGCTGACACTCTGTCCACTGAGCCAAACCAGCCAGGGCCCAGCATTCAAATTTGGGGGCAGGCCAACGCCTATCACAGGATTTCATTTTGACCCTTGATCCTGAATATCTCCCGGAGACCAGCAAATCCCTTTCCTCTCCTAACAACGCCAGCCCCTCAGAGCAGCCCCACACCAGTGACTTGCTTGGAAAGGCCTTGGCCCTCAGGGGTCCTCACCCCGGATGTAACCCCTGAGGGCGGCCGGCCTGTCCTGCTCACTGTTTCTCACCCTTAGCAGACACCGTGCTGGCTCCATGGCTAACCTGTGCCCTCAGCTGGGTTTACTGAAAAAGGAGAGAGGAGAGAGTGTAGATGGAGGTAGAGTAATAAATCAATGTTGTGGGGTGAGAGCATTTGAAGTCCCGCTTAGTAACACATGTGCTTAGCACTTCAACAGAGTGGAGGGTGTTTAGAAAGAGAAATAGAAAAGTCTGTAGCCCGTTTCCTCTGTTCGGAATTCCCCAACTATGGTGTATTGTTTTAGCTTTTCTTTTCTAAATATGGTTTTTATTGATTTCAGAGAGGAAGGGAGAGGGAGAGAGGGAAACATCAATGATGAGAGAGAATCATGGATCAGCTGCCTCCTGCACGCCCCCTACTGGGGATCGAGCCCACAACCCGGGCAGGTGCCCTGACCAGGAATGGAACTGTGCCCTCCAGGTTCCTAGGTGGAGGCTCAGCACTGGCCACGCCAGCCGCCAGCCGGGCTGCTCAGCTCTCCTTCGGGCTCCCCGCTGCGCACGCAGGCACCCCGAGGACGGCTGCTGAAGGTGCCTCTGGCTCTGCTCTCTGAAACAGCCGGCGCCTCGCGGAGAGGAGCCCTCTGGCTTCCGCTCCCGGTTGGTAACAGCCCGTGGCCATCAGGCCCGG
>NW_005364633.1:888422-890868 GCF_000412655.1 Myotis brandtii
AGCAGGGCCGGGCACAGGGCGGCTGAGGGGGAAACGCAGGCTTCAGGGGGCAGCCGGGACTGCGGGGCACAGGGCAGCTGAGGGCTGGTGCGGAGGCTTGCTGACGAGGATGGTGACTCAGAAGCTCCTGCTAGCCCGCAGGAGCCCGCTGCCAGGCCATGCCCACCCCGCTTCCTTTTTTATTTTATTTTATTACTATAAGCATCATGTATATTTTATTTTTTAAAATAGACTTTTATTGATTTCAGAGAGGAAGGGAGAGGGAGAGAGAGATAGAAACATCAGTGATGAGAGAGAATCATTGATCGGTTGCCTCCCTGCACGCCCACATTGGGGATCGAGCCCAGGCCTGCACCCTGACCGGGAATCGAACTGAGACCTCCTGGTTCAGAGGTCGACGCTCCACCACTGAGCCACGCTGGCCGGGCTGCCCCCCTTTCTGAGGGAGCCATTGCCCCCTCATGCAGTCTTTAGGTCCTCAAGCCCAGTGCTTGTCCAACAATATTCTGAGAGACAAGGGCAGACCTTGAGAATCATCAAGAATAACCTGGTACATGGAGAAAAGCACTCACATTCCTTAGCAATTACTCAGCAGAGTCTGAGGTCTTCAATCTTGTTTCTGAATGGAACTTACTTTAGGGTAGAAATATACTTGGCATCTTTACTTTGATCAGTCCCTGGCACATGGGCATACTTGCATTCATTTATGCCACACAGGTGTTATAAGAATTCCCGGACCGGCCTGTGTGGCTCAGTGGTTGAGCATCGGCCTATCGACCAGAAGGTCATAGTTTCAGGCTTGATCCCCAGTAGGGGGTGTGCAGGAGGCAGCCACTATACCAACTAAAAGGTAGAGATCAGCCCTAACCGGTTTGGCTCAGTGGACAGAGTGTCGGCCTGCAGACTCAAGGGTCCCAGGTTCGATTCCGATCAAGGGCATGTACCTTGGTTGCAGGCACATACCCACTAGGGAGTGTGCAGGTTTCTCGCTCTCGATGTTTCTAACTCTCTATCCTTCTCCCTTCCTCTCTGTAAAAAATCAATAAAATATATATTTTTAAAAAGAAACTTAGTGCCATCTTTGTGGCACCTGACAAATATATATATATATAAAATTCATGAATGCTTTTAAAGTGTGGACTTAAAATCTACATGATTTCAACTTGAACCTTATGAAAGGCTTGTAAAGTAACAGACACTTATACCTGTATCTGTTAAACACTAAGAAATGTCCACTTTTTCCCTACTAAAATTCAAAAAACATAAGCCCTAGGATATTTCTGCCCTGCTCAGTAGCTCTTGTTACTGATCGCTGACACGATGCTCACACATGTGCGGTGAGACTTGGTGGCTCCTGGCAGAGCCTGAGCCATGGGGAGGGTGCTCGGGGGCTATTTGAGGCGCTCAGGTGCTGCGGGCCGAGTCTGCTGTCCTGGCAACGGGTTTCCCACAGAAAAGCAGGGGCGGCCCCGGTGCCAGCGCTTCTCCTCCCCTTGCATTTGCAAGTCTTTCCTTGGCTCTTAGAATTAGGTCTCATGACTCAGACACTCGTCCTGGAAATGTTCACTTAATGAATGTAAGTCTGTGGCAATATTTAAATTTCTGACGTGCCAGGTTTAATGGCTTTTCAAATACGATGGTTTCACACCTCAGGTCAGGAGGGCTTGCCAAAATACCAGAAAAGCATGTGGTGGATGAACGGGAAACGAGCCCTGGGAGTTGGTGTGCGTTCCCGGGAAAACGCAGATAGAAGAATCCCGGATCAGTCCGAAATGTAAGGCTCATCTGGATCTCCGTAATTTATTTTAATTCTTCATTTTTTTAAAAACACTTTTATTATTGAGAGTATTACAGATCTTCATTGTTGAAAGTATTACATATGTCCCCTTTTCCTCCCATTGACCAATGCTAGCCCAGGCCTTCACCACCCCAGGCCTTCACCACCCTACTAATACACATAGAAATTCTTTGGCATAGAAATTCTTTGGTTAATCTCTCCCGGCCCCCTCCCCCTTTCCCTCAGATTCATCAGTCTGGATCACCTTAATTTTAATCACATGATGGGTAATCATCTGATGGGATTATAACTGCTTTCCATAATCCGAAAAGTTAACCAAACAACCAACCAATGGCCTCATAAAGCATCTCGCACATTTAGACACCAGCTAGGGACAGTGGGGGTCAAAAGTTACTCCTTCCGGAAAACACTTTAGTGTGGCGGTTCTCAACCTGTGGGTCACCAACTTGTGGGTCGAGACCCCTTTGGGGGTCGAACGACCCTTTCACAGGGGTCACCTAAGACCATTGGAAAACACATATATAATTACATATTGTTTTTGTGATTAATCACTATGCTTTCATTATGTTCAATTTGTAACAATGAAATTGGGGGTCACCACAACATGAGGAACTGTATTAAAGGAAGGTTGAGAACCACTGATCTAAA
>NW_005364633.1:891031-905648 GCF_000412655.1 Myotis brandtii
GATGTTTCTATTTCTCTCTCTCCTTCTCCCTTCCTCTCTGAAATCAATAAAGAAAATATTTTTTTAAAAAAAGAAAATAATTTTATGGTTGGGGGTCACCACAACACGAGGAACTGTATTAAAGGGTCGAGACATTAGGAAGGTTGAGAACCACTGCTTTAGTGACTCACAATCAATGAACAATGAAGCAATGAACACCTGTGTGTGTGTGTGTGAGGGGGGAGGGCGGCAGTGTGTAATGACTCCTGTACAAGAATAACGTTTTAAAAAGGGCTGCACTCTAACACCTGAATTTTCTAAAGTAAAAAAGTGTTTGTATAATCAAAGCTTTAGACTCAGGAAAGCACTTAACAGTCTAACTCTTTAAAGAAAGGTTGGGGTGATACAAGAAGGAACTTCTGCGTATGAAATCACTTCTCTGAAACCCTTGGGGTCCAGAGGTGCTTTGTGATTTAGGACTCTTTGGATCTTGGATGGATAATAAGGGAAATATACCATCTCTACATAAACCCCTGGGCGAGGGCGGGGCACTGGCCTGTGATAAAGCAAATGGACATTTCAGCAGTGAGAGGTGTGACCAGCCACTGGCTGGGATCCATGGCGATTAACAGCCTCCAGTCAGCCCCGGGCACGCCTTGTCGCCCGATGAGTTCAGGTCTGGTCAGGCTTTGATGCCAAATGAGTTATGAAAAGTCTTTCATTTATTAAACCTCTTTGCACTTCAAAATGGGTGGATAAAGGGATTGTGAACCTGTACTGCTTCATGCAGCGACTCACACGCCTCTCTGTCTCTCCCCGCTGAGTCAGGCTGCAGGTAGGCACCGAGCAAGGACACGGCACCTCTTCCTGGGAGCCCTCCGGGCCTTTCCCTCCCCCTCCTTCCCCAGGCGCGGTCTCTCTGCCTTTCTCCTCCTAAGGTCCAAGGGCCCTTCTACGACCTCTGCAACTTTCTGAATAAACTTCCTCTTATAATTTGAAAAGAAAAGAAAAGAAAAGAGGTGGATGAAGGCGTTGTGAGGCCACAAGCTAGCAAAGGACAAGAGTGAGGGGACCATCCGCCTGCCCGCAGAATATTCCTTATGTTTCTAATGAGCGCGGGAAGCTGAGCGGATGGAGGAGCTGACCTTGGTGATGCCAGCCCAGATATGGCAGTTGGGGTCTACCTTCACACCAGAGTGGGTGGGAAGGCAAAGTGAAGTAGGAATAACGGGATGTCTAGCGATCATAGGTATGGTTCTGACAGATGCTTTTGTGCAGAGGCAAGAAGTAAAGGATTTGGCATCAACGAACCAAGTTCCTGAGTTCAAATCCTGACTCCATTCCTTGCTTAATTCATCTAAGCGTCTGTTTCCCCATCTGCGAAATGGGGAGAGTAATGTCACAGGTTGTTAGGAGGCACCAATAAAATAAAACATAAGGCATTTGGCATAATGCCTGGTGCATGGTTAGCTTTTAAACATAAAATAAGACAGTTAACAGTTGCTACGAATGGTACAGATACAAATAGCCCACTTGTCCAGCGTGCTTCCTAGCGTCGCGGTGCCCCGGGCTACACGGACACGGACCGCCTTCTCTCCCTGCAGAGCCTCGGGTGGGCTGCTCTTCCCAGGTCAACACATTGGAGGGATGTCTCTTGAGCAGGAATTCGCTTCAGTTACACCTTCATACACTCAAGAGGCGTTCTTTTTGTTGTTGTTGTTACAATAGCTTACTTCGCTTCTCTGGCCAACTGCCCCGGACTTCCCACTTTGTTTTGTGTGCGAGTGGCTTGTAAATCAGCCAGTTTACAAGGTCCCAGGATTCTGTTACCTCTGGGTTCAGGAAACTATTTATGTTCTTCTATTGTTTTCTGAATTAATCTTACCTCTTGGTTGTCATAGCTCATAACTCACAACCTTCTCTGTATTGACTTTCGGGCTTTCTCTTCATCATAAAGCAACACCCAGCCAGCCCTCTCCTTCCCTCCCCTTAATTTTTATGGCAAAACTAATTCACATACTTTGTTGATATCTGTAAGCCCAAAGCCAAATAACAATGGTGTGTGTGTGTGTGTGTGTGTGTGTGTGTGTGAAACAGTTAAAAGGGGAACATCTATTGTGAACTTCCATAATTTCATCCCCTCAATCCCACTCTCCAGAGGTGCCTGATATTCACCCTTAGGCCTGTGTCCTTCTAACAGCGTTCATGTCCCATAAGGTAGGGAGGAATTTGTTGTTGTTGATTTAGCAAAAGTACACCCACTCCATACACAGTGCTCTGCGGCTGGCTTTTCCCCTGTGTAACCGGGCACCGTGGGCATCTTGTATAGTTATTGTTCCTGCCCTCTTGTATTCAGTTATATTCTTTAGGCATAATTGTGTACAGTTGTTGACTTATTTCTTCATTCCCTGAAGTAATATTTATGGATCATCAAATGGAGAAACATATGAACTAGTTGCTATGGAAAAGGCAAGGTAGTAAGAGGCATCGTTCCCCCTCTGGATTCTCACAATCTGGAAAGAGAAACAAGACAGGGACTCACATCATTCCAACATCCAGTAGTTATTTATAGGACACATAAACTTAGATGTTAGTGCCGCTGTGGGTCAGAAGGAAGTAAATTGGCTTTTAGAAGGGCTGATGAGAAAGGTTTTTTTTTAAAGGAGATTTTAGGTTTAAATTGGGTCTGGAAAAGATGGGTTGGCTTTCCACTGAGGTAAAAAAGGAGGAAAAAATACTTTTAGCCAAATCTCTAACAGAAGAAAATGTAGGGAATGTTTTAAAGGAGGGCCGGAATCCAAATGCATTGATTGCCAAACCCTTCTTGATTTCAGATATTAAAAAGTGGGAGAAATGTACCAATTAAATCAATAAAATAAAGTATTGGCTCAATTTGACTGGAATGGCAGGTTTCCAGAAGATAGAACCGATAGAAAAGTCTAGAAAAGGAATTAGAAGCCAAGCTGGTTGGAGCTGTCTGACAGCCAAACATGGGTGTGGTGCTGGGGACTGAAGGTTGGACGAGATCTGGGCGTGTGACTTCCAGGTTCTGAATGAAATGAATCCGAAAGCCGAAGGCCTAGCCTCATTCCCTAGCTCAGTGGTCGGCAAACTGCGGCTCGCGAGCCACATGCAGCTCTTTGGCCCCTTGAGTGTGGCTCTTCCTCAGCCTTAGGAGTACCCTAATTAAGTTAATAACAATGTACCTACCTATATAGTTTAACTTTAAAAAATTTGGCTCTCAAAAGAAATTTCAATCGTTGTACGGTTGATATTTGGCTCTGTTGACTAATGAGTTTGCCGACCACAGCTAGCTGATTGTTTTGTGCTCACACTCAAATCTCAAGCCGTAGCATCTGAGCTAAAACGTTTTCTGAGTCAAAACCTGGGTTTGATTCCCATGCAAATGAATGCATGTACCCAGAGACCCGTCAGGGATGGCCCAGGGACAGCCCTCCAGCCTGCACCCCACCCTGCCCCTCACCCGCTTCCACTGGTCAGGGGCTGGAGGAGAGGAGCTGGAGGCCTCAGTGTATCCCCCACCCACTGCACCCCATCAGAAGGGCACATTGCAGTAATTGCCACCCTCTTGAATGAACAAGACAGAGCCCTCAGACTCAGTGATGCTCTGAATCATCGCTATAAAGCAGGACTAGTACTAGCGACAACAGAACGCCAGCGCGCGGTGGCCCAGTGCTCTGCATGCGGAGTCGTGTTCTGGGCGGATCACAGGCCCTCAGCAAACTTTAATTGGTGATGCTCTGAATCATCGCTATAAAGCAGGACCAGTACTAGCGACAACAGAACGCCAGCGGCGGTGGCCCAGTGCTCTGCAGGCGGAATCGAGTTCTGGGCGGATCACAGGCCCTCAGCAAACTTTAATTAGAGCTCAGAGGGAGGGAGGTACGTGGCGGAGGTTCCTGACCATCCGGCCAGCGGAGTGCAGAATCGGGTGAGGTTAAGTGGGCAATTTATGGACACCTGGCCGTGTTCACCAGCGATGGCTTTTCCAGTCTGTCAGGTTTCTTGGAATTTGACCTTTTGGCTGCCCTGCCTGGCCCTGCTTCCGCTGCTTGCAGGTGCTGAGCTCGGGTGGTAAATGTCAGCTCCCTGCCCGGGGCTCAGCCACGCCCGGTCCGGACCTGGCAACAACTGGTTTCTCTCTCTCTCTCTCTCTCTCTCTCTCTCTCTTTCTTCTTCTTCTTCTTCTTCTTCTTCTTCTTCTTCTTCTTCTTCTTCTTCTTCTTCTTCTTCTTCTTCTTCTTCTTCTTCTTCTTCTTCTTCTTCTTCTTCTTCTTCTTCTTCTTCTTCTTCTTCTTCTTCTTCTTCTTCTTCTTCTTCTTCTTCTTCTTCTTCTTCTTCTTCTTCTTCTTCTTCTTCTTCTTCTTCTTCTTCTTCTTCTTCTTCTTCTTCTTCTTCTTCTTCTTCTTCTTCTTCTTCTTCTTCTTCTTCTTCTTCTTCTTCTTCTTCTTCTTCTTCTTCTTCTTCTTCTTCTTCTTCTTCTTCTTCTTCTTCTTCTTCTTCTTCTTCTTCTTCTTCTTCTTCTTCTTCTTCTTCTTCTTCTTCTTCTTCTTCTTCTTCTTCTTCTTCTTCTTCTTCTTCTTCTTCTTCTTCTTCTTCTTCTTCTTCTTCTTCTTCTTCTTCTTCTTCTTCTTCTTCTTCTTCTTCTTCTTCTTCTTCTTCTTCTTCTTCTTCTTCTTCTTCTTCTTCTTCTTCTTCTTCTTCTTCTTCTTCTTCTTCTTCTTCTTCTTCTTCTTCTTCTTCTTCTTCTTCTTCTTCTTCTTCTTCTTCTTCTTCTTCTTCTTCTTCTTCTTCTTCTTCTTCTTCTTCTTCTTCTTCTTCTTCTTCTTCTTCTTCTTCTTCTTCTTCTTCTTCTTCTTCTTCTTCTTCTTCTTCTTCTTCTTCTTCTTCTTCTTCTTCTTCTTCTTCTTCTTCTTCTTCTTCTTCTTCTTCTTCTTCTTCTTCTTCTTCTTCTTCTTCTTCTTCTTCTTCTTCTTCTTCTTCTTCTTCTTCTTCTTCTTCTTCTTCTTCTTCTTCTTGGCAGCCCATCAGTGATTCTCTCTCATCATTGATGTTTCTCTCTCTCTCTCCCTCTCCCTTCCTCTCTGAAATCAATAAAAATGTATTAAAAAAAGATGTTTCTACTTTAATATCTGGAAGCATATTTTTAAAAACACATTGTTGCTATTTATTTAGTCATAGAGACTGCCACCGCTTCTGGGAAGATAGGAAAGTGTTTGCGAGATTAAGGCAATGAAAGACAAAGTCCCCTGACACGGGGAGGACTTGGCACCTCACGCACTGTCCTCTCCCCGCTAGGACCTCTGGGTGTCGTCGTCTTGTGCCCTGTGAGGCCAGGACGTTCAGCCTCAGACGCGGCTCTTTCCAGGGGTGGGCGAGCGGGTTGCTCACCCAGGACTCAGTCTGGGCAGATTAGGAATTTCCCAAATATTCACCGTGTCCATTAATGCTATCCAGCCGCCCAACCTGCTTCAAATCTATGTACTTTTTTTGCACCAGCAATTGGGAGAAGTGAGAATATTGTCTTTTACTTATTGGGCAAAGAATGATCGCCTCTGATTTATCCTAAAACAACACTTCTCCGACTTAGACGGCTCTCAGCAGGCCTGACCCCGGGGTTCTGGAGAACCAACCGCTGTCCACCCACACGTCCTGCTCATCATTTCCAAATCTGTGACTCTAGTCCTCACTCCCCTTTTTCCTGGTTCTGTCTGTCCACATTTTAAGCCCCTTCTTTCTCTTTGAGTTTTTGTTACCTTTTCCCAGGCCTTTCCTTTTTCTTTGATGTCTTTCTTAATTATTGAAATTTGAATTTCACACACACACACACCCATCTTTCACTGTGTTTTTGGTCCGAGGATCTCCTAGTGAGCCGCCCAACCTGCTTCAAATCTATGTACTTTTTTTGCACCAGCAATTGGGAGAAGTGAGAATATTGTCTTTTACTTATTGGGCAAAGAATGATCGCCTCTGATTTATCCCAAACCAACACTTCTCCGACTTAGATGGCTCTCAGCAGGCCTGACCCCGAGGTTCTGGAGAACCAACCGCTGTCCACCCACACGTCATGCTCATCATTTCCAAATCTGTGACTCTAGTCCTCACTCCCCTTTTTCCTGGTTCTGTCTGTCCACATTTTAAGCCCCTTCTTTCTCTTTTGAGTTTTTGTTACCTTTTCCCAGGCCTTTCCTTTTTCTTTGATGTCTTTCTTAATTATTGAAATTTGAATTTCACACACACACACACCCATCTTTCACTGTGTTTTTGGTCCGAGGATCTCCTAGTGATTTACTTTTATGCTTTGAAAATATCTTGTGTTTAGAAATTCCCGCCTTATAACTTGTTTGGTCTCAGCAGCTCCTTGGGCTGGTGTATTTAGTCAGGAGAGAGTCAACAAGGGCTCCTGGCGCTTTCCTCTTACCTTGTGGCTGACAGCTCAGAGCCCACCTTGCCGTCGGCGAGACATGCCCCTCCGTTGCGTACTGGCCTTGCAGACCTGGAAGTCCATTTCGGTTTCTGCTCACAGTGTCCAGCCATCTCTGTCTTTCTCCTACGTGACTTGGCGCCATTCCACCTGGGAAATCTCAGTCTAGCCGCAATCCAGCAACAACCGGCTGCGGCCCGGCCAGCATGGCTCAGGGGTTGAATGTTGACCTATGAACCACGTGCTCAGGTTACCGGCTCAACCCCCCAGTGTGGGGCGTGCAGGAGGCAGCCGATCAGTGATTCTCTCTCATCATTGATGTTTCTATATCCCTCTCCCTTCCTCTCTGGAATCAATAAAAATATATTTTTAAAACCCCACAAGAAACAGCAAACAATGAGCTCTCAGACACAGCCAAGACCCTCCGAGTCAGTGCAGAAGTCGGATGTGGAGCCCTCGGGTTGGATGGTGCGGCCCCTCTCTCACTCACAGACTCTTCACAACAAATGGAAATAAGCTGCTGATCTGACTCCCCAACCTGCAGGGGAACTGGGGTGCAGTCACCACCCATCAGGAGGGAGCCGCCCTGCCAGGGGCTCAGCTGACGGCTCCAGCAGACCCACCTGGGAAATCTCAGTCTACCCGCAATCCAGCAACAACCGGCTGCAGCCCGGCCAGCATGGCTCAGGGGTTGAGTGTTGACCTATGAACCAGGAGGTCAGGGTTCAATTTTCGGTCAAGGCACATGCCCAGGTTGCGGGCTCAACCCCCCAGTGTGGGGCGTGCAGGAGGCAGCCGATCAGTGATTCTCTCTCATCATTGATGTTTCTATCTCCCTCTCCCTTCCTCTCTGGAATCAATAAAAATATATTTTTAAAACCCCACAAGAAACAGCAAACAATGAGCTCTCAGACACAGCCAAGACCCTCCGAGTCAGTGCAGAAGTCGGATGTGGAGCCCTCGGGTTGGATGGTGCGGCCCCTCTCTCACTCACAGACTCTTCACAGCAAATGGAAGCAAGCCGCTGATCTGACTCCCCAACCTGCGGGGGAACTGGGGTGCAGTCACCGCCCATCAGGAGGGAGCCGCCCTGCCAGGGGCTCAGCTGACGGAACTGCGCTGGCAGCGCTCCTCCCAGGAGTTGTCAGGAGGAGGTGCTGCTCCTTTCAGATCCCCCGGTGGGAAGCTGTGGGAAATGTCCCCCCACTGGAGAGAAAAACGGCGCTTGAAGGAGAGCAACGGTAGTTATTAATAATTCGCCTATGCGAACTTCACTGTCCTAAAAGGGGCGAGTGTTATGGCATGGAATGGTGCCCTAGTAGAGCTTTTGAAAAACAACACAACATAGAAAGGACTTTGGCAATTCTCTCTCGTGGGCGAGTGTTATGGCATGGAATGGTGCCCTTTTTTCAAAAGTAGAGCTTTTGAAAAACAACACAACATAGAAAGGACTTTGGCAATTCTCTCTCGCTGTTGGTGGTCCTTGTCTGGTTACCGAATCCCAGTGTGGCTCTGAGTCACCAGCTGCATCTTGATTTTTAAAAAATATATTTTATTGATTTTTTACAGAGAGGAAGGGAGAGGGATAGAGAGTTAGAAACATCGATGAGAGAGAAACATCGATCAGCTGCCTCCTGCACACCCCCTACTGGGGATGTGCCCGCAACCAAGGTACATGCCCTTGACCGGAATCGAACCCGGGACCCTTCAGTCTGCAGGCCGACGCTCTATCCACTGAGCCAAACCGGTCAGGCCACATCTTGTGTTTTTATTGGTGGGTGAGGGGACAGGCTGTCGATGCTGGTGGAGGAGGCAGGGGCCCCGGAAGCTGCATGGACAGACTCTCCTTCAGCAGCAGCGGGAGCAGCAGTCCCTTCCCAGCGCGTGGCCGCCCCTGGCCGAGCGATGCCCCTGTAGCAGCTGGTACCTGTGCCGCCTGCATCCGGGCCCTGGGCTGGACGGAGGGGACTGCGCCCTTGGATCCCAGGAGACAAAGACACTCCTATGTGTAAGAGGGAGCGAGTCCGACCTTCATGGGTGAGGTCATTTCTCTTACCACCCATCTCTTTCTTACCAAATGCCGTCTTTGGGCCACAACGGGGAAGAGGCAGCCCATGGGGGCCTCCTGGATTTACCTGGGCTTTTACTGCTGCCTTTGCAGAATTTCCGGGAGCTTGGCTCTCAACAGCCAAATGTCAGACAGCAGGTCCCCAAAAGGGACCAGCCAGGAGTGGAGAGCAGGGACCTTGGCAAAGAGTCTGTGGTATTTATTGTCCAGCCCCAGGAGAAAGCCAATACTCGATTTATTTATTTGTTTATTGGGCGAATCAAACTGGCAAATGAGAAAGTGCACGCTGTGCTAATATAGAGTACTTGGAAAATAATGGGCCCGGCCGGTGTGGCTCAGTGGTTGAGCATCAACCCATGAACCAGGAGGTCATTGGTTCGATTCCAGGTCAGGGCACATGCCCAGGTTGTAGGCTTGATCCCCAGTAGGGGGCGTGCAAGGAGGCAGCTGATCAATGGTTCTCTCTCATCATGGATGTTTCTATTTTTCTCTCTCCCTTCCTCTCTCTGAAATTTAAAAAAAATTTTTTTTTACTTAAAAAAGAAGAAAACAATGGGCCTGAGAGTCTAGTCTGGTGGCTTAATTTGCTTCCATCAGTCCCCCAGGGAACGTGTCAGCCTCCTGGTCTGGTTCCTTTGCCCCCCAACCCCAGGTACCTTTGTGGTTTTGTGTTCTTTGAGTCTGTGGTGTGTACCTAATTTTTTAAAGGTGTATTTACCCACAATTTTTTAAAACATTATTATTTTTTTTATTATGCTAAGAACCCTTAACATAAGATCTACCCTCCTGACAAGGTTTTAAGTGCACAATATAGTACTGTTGACTAGCGGTACAAGGTTGTAAAATCTCTAGAACTTTCTCACCTTGCATGACTGAGACTCTATACCCATTGAAAAGCAACGCCCCATTTCCCCTCCCCCGACACTCTGGCCACCGCCATTCTCTCCTTTGTTTCTGAGAGTCTGACTATGTTGGATGCTTCACATAAGTGGAGTCATACAGTGTTTGTCCATCTGTGTCTGTTTATTTCATGGAGCGTCACCTCCTCCAAGTTCCCCCATGTTGTCGCGCACCGCAGGGCTTCCTTCCGTTTTCCAGGCTGAGTAATATCCCGTGGTGTGCATATGCCACGACTCCTCTACCCATTCCTCCGTGTGGGCCTTGAGGTTGGTTCCGTGTCTTGGCTATTGTGCCTAGTGCTGCAGTGGACGGGAGGGCAGACTTCTCTTAGCGACTCTGCCTTCAATTATTTGGGACAAATACCCAGATGTGGGATTGCTGGCTCCCCGGAGACCCCGTCCTGTTTTCTGTAGCCACTGCATCGTTTGAACATTCCTGCCGACACTGACGAAGGCACCCTTTTCTCTACACGCAGCGACAGTTGTTACCTTCTGCTTTTTCGGTGGCGCCATCCTGACAGGTGTGAGGTGGCCTCGCTGTGGTTTGGATTTGCATTTCCCAGATGATGCGTGTTTACCCTGCTCTGAGGAGTGCCTGGCAATGCCTGAGAGAGCAGATGTTGTTCCATAAATATTTGTTGAATGCGTGGATGAAGTTGGAAGGACGGCCGTTTTCCGTAAAGCACGAGTGAAGGCTGACTGTGAGCGATGGGGCGGGAGGAGGGGCAGTCGGGTCGGGGCGGCAGGAGGAAAGGGTCCCCCGGCTGGTGGAAGTCCCTCTGGGCTCGCAATGGAAGGCTGCCCAGAGAGGCCGGGACCCGGGGTCACCACCGTGAAAAGCGATGTGTGTTTAGGAGTGAATTAAAATATTTTACACAATTAAAAAAAATCCCTATCTTAACTCTTTGCATGTCCTGGATGTTTGTGCTCCGGAGTCGAGCCCAGGAATGCGTCTTCAGTCTCTCTCGTCTTTCAGGGCTCGCCGCAAGCATCTACCTCCACAGCGGCTTTTCCTAAACCTCGCATGTATTCGAGCATGATTTTCCCCAACAAATATTTGTGTTCCCTCTTCCTGTGAGCCCCATAGCTCTCTGCACGCTTCTCACCCACTCCACTCGCCTCCCCTGAGCTCCCTGCACTTGCCTGCCCTCCCCTCTCCATGGCCGGCGCCCTGACGGGGGCACATTTTTGTGTCCCACACAGAAACGAACACCCAGGCACTAACCATTTGTTTAATTGCACTAATGAGTCAAGTCATTCCATTAGTGTCAGATTGCTTTCTGAGGCAAGGGAGACAGCTCTGAGGAAATAGCTTATTGACCCCGTGCACTATTTTAAAATAACTCCTCTTCTAGCCCGGCCCACGTGGCGCAGTGGTTGAGTGTTGACCCATGAACCAGGAAGTCATGGTTTGATTCCAGTTGGGGCACATGCCTGGGTAGTGGCCTCGATCCCAAGTAGTGTGCATGAGGCAGCTGATCAATGATTCTCATCACTGATGTTTCTATCTCTCTCTCTCCTTTCCGCTATCTGAAATCAATAAAAACATATAAAAATAACTCCTCTTCTAGAAACTGCTGTCTATATGTAGGTGTCATGATTCAATTTAAAATAGAAAAACAAGCCCAGCTGGCATGGCTCAGTGGTTGAGCATCAACCCATGAACCAAGAGGTCACTGGTCAAGGGCACATGCCTGGGTTGCAGGCTCGATCCCCAGTAGGGGGCGTACAGGAGGCAGTCGATCAATGATTCTCTCTCATCATTGACGTTTCTCTCTTTCTCCCTCTCACTTCCTCTCTGAAATCAATAAAAAAATATTGTAAAAATAGATAAAATAGAAAAAAACAATACTTTTTCTAAAAATCCTTTACCCAATTGACAGATACAGATATTTTCAGTTGACCAAGTTTAACAAAACAATGCCTAATTTCAGGAAGGAAGGCAGCACTCGTGGTGAAGTCCCATGTGTTTGATTACTGCTGTGGAAATATATAATCAATATTCACACTAGTGAATGATATTTATAAAGTATTTTGCTCCATGTGGATATCTCCCTAATTAATACTATTTTATATGGACAAGGCAAGCTTTTTAAAAAAAATTAATTTGGACTTGCCTTTGTTCTTTTCATGGCACCTATAAACAGTTTCAGCGCAAAGCCTTCCCGATATTCCCCCAAACTCCTAGCAGCACGGTGGCCTCTGCAGAGGTGAGGGTGTTCCTCTGTGTGTGCGCGGCACGAGGGTGCAGCCACTCGGCCAGCTGATGTCTGCGAGCGAATTCTGGTCTCGGCTCTGACAATAAGTAAAGGAGCAATCTGGAGCAAGTCAAGCGGGACTTCCACTTCGTCATCTGCACCGGGGTCGGGAGGGAGCGAACTTCATGATCTGTCATTGCAGCTGCGGGTTTCCTGTCCCACTTACCCAGGCCCACAGCCGAGGCGCTGTTTCACTTCCTCTCCCGCCCCTCCCCCACGCAGCTGCACCCAACCGCTCCCATGCCAACCAGGACAGAGTCTGGAGGCCGAATGGTGCCCACCCAGAACAGGAAGGCTCTGCTGCCATGCCTGGTGGGCACACGGGCAGGGCAAAGGCTGGAGGAGAAGGTGCCTGAGGGGTGGACTGTGCGTGGCCAGTTGGGCAGAGGGAGAGGACCTGGGCCGGGTAGGCTGGGCTCCGAGCCCGAGCGTTGTCACTAGGACATTGGGTCCTTAGACAATACCACTCCCACCCAACCCCATGAACTCCAGGATGGCCTTCTCGCAGCCTCCTAAGGGTCCGTGCTGGTGGACGCCTCCTCACGCTGCAGGGGAGGTCAGTACCAGGATGGAGCCCATCTCCTGGGGTGGGAAGGCCTGAGCAATGGAGTCTAAGTGGACTAATAAATAGTCACTCCTCTCTCCGCACGTTGCTCACCAGGGGAAGGCCCTGGGAGAGAAGGAAGCCCGTGGAATCTCTTTCTCTTTCTCAGTTGGAGCTGGCGGGAGCCCCCTGTGCTCCGCTGGATGGGTTCTGCCCTCTGCAGGGTCTGCCTCTGCTCCTGGGCTCCCCGCTTCCCAGCGACCTCATTATCCCGCAGGATCGCATTCCCAGTCCTTCTGCTGTCAGCGAGGCTGGAGCTCGGGAACGTGGGCCTAAAGGCGCCCCGTCCTTTCTTTCCACCCAGTTGCAGCATCGAGTCGGGGGAGGAGAGCGTGGTCTCCATTTATGGGTACAGGGAGCCCCAGAGCTAGTCTTTTACTAAATAGCTCTGGTTTTCATTGGATTTGATTTTAATACAACACCTCATTTTTCTAAAAGCGATTTGCTCCAAATCTGAACTAATTATAGACACAGTTCCAAATCTACAAAAATTGTTTAAAAAAATCATAAGCAAACCAAAAATTTCAGTTTCTTGCGTAGACTGTTGGTTCCCTTCCCAGTGTCTACTTTTTGCTGAGAAAATGCCAATTTGGTCTAGAATCGATGCTAAGTAATCCAAGTCGACCATGAGAATTCCACCCCCCTAGTCAGTTCAGGAAGCACTTGTGGTGAAGTCCCCGTGGGGAAGTCAGCTGGGGAGCCTCTGGAACAGGTTCTTACTCCCCCCAAAACAGAGCGGTGTTCTTCCTGCTGCCTGAAACCCTGCTGTGCTGGGAGCAATGCCTGGACCACGGCCTGGACCACGGCAGCTCTGTTGCCACCGGCCGCAGGATGCAGCCGCGCACGGAGGAGGCAGAGCTGGTAGCTTTATCCAAGAGTGAAGTAGGGGCCCAGAGGACTGTGCCGGAGCCCTGGCCTCTTAAAGCTTCCTTGTTCAGTGAGACAATACAGTTCCTTGTTCGAGCCACGATGAGTCAGGATTTGCAATTGTTTGGAGCCAAAGGCCTCTGAGGTTATAGTCCAGTTGCTCTGAAGTGTATGCTCTTCATTCACTTAGTTCTAGGAAGCAGGCCTATCTGGTTCCCCGGTTCATGGAAGAGTGGAAAGAGCCTGCTGGGGCGGAGAAGGGCTGTGAGAGACAGGCCGCTGGTCAGGGATGGATGGACGGACAGAGAGAAGCAGGAGCTCAGGATGGAGCCGTGTGGGGTTGTTTCATGTCAGGGCAAACAAATCCTCCCCCCTCGGTAGCCCCAGTGGATCTCAATGACTAATCCATAACCCTGGGCCGGGCCAGCCTCACCGAGGGCGTCTGTTTTCTGTTTAATGTCTGTCTGTTTCAGATGAGGCTAATTAATAGTTTAAAATGTCGCTTTGTAAACCAGGAAAAGGGCCAACGATCAAGGGAACAAACTTATCTGAAAAGGCACGCAGAGAACAAGCCCCCTCCCTCCCGGTGCTTGGTGCTCGGCAAATGAGCGCAGAACAGACGCAAACAGGACGTTAGACATTGGCTCCATCCCGAGGAGGGGGAGCGGGCAAGGAGGCGGTGTTTTCATTTCTGCAGAGAGCGGCTCATTTCAGTTTTGGTCCCATGACAGTCCCAGCCCAAGAGGAGCAAAGCTGGCGGGTGAGCAGCAGTTACTGCATTTTGGTTCAGTGGCTCCGCCGCCCCGGCTAAGCGCTTTGCTCAGAAGCGGCCGTAGGAAGTACATACCCGCTTGCCTCCCCTCCTGGAGGGGGCTGGGCCTCGTAATGAACACGAACATAGTTCCCGCCAGCAGCTTGTAGATCAAAATGACTGGAGAGGCTGCAGACACGAAAACTGCCCCAGCCCGGCCGACCTGGCTCGGTGGTTGAGCATCGACCTAGGAACCAGGAGGTCACGGTTCGATTCCCAGTCAGGGCACATGCCCGGGTTGTGGGCTCAATCTCCGGGGGGTGGGGGAGGGTGCGTGCAGGAGGCAGCCGATCAATGATTCTCTCTCATCATTGATGTTTCTGTCTCTCTCTCTCTCCCTTGCTCTCTGAAATAAAAAGAAGCATATTTTAAAAATAAATAAATAAAACCGCACCTCCAAAGCAGCTTCTAAGTCTGTCCACACGAACACTAAACCACCAGTGGATTTAGTCACCTGAGTGAGACTGGCACAGACCAAGCCAGCTGCAACCACGTGCAGGAAACAGCTGTGGCTGAGCTCTGCCCATGCCAAGGACTCAAATCGAGGGCGGCGTGTTTACCAAGGGCTCGGGCATGGGCAGCTCAGAACTCAAGTGCTAAGATGAGCTTGGGGCTTTTGTGCGATCAGCGGGTGAATCTGTGGTCCCTCCCACCTCCCACCCTGCAGTGGGGAGCTGCGGGGGTTG
>NW_005364633.1:905742-908055 GCF_000412655.1 Myotis brandtii
GAGCCGCCCAGGCCTGCCGGCTCAGAGGCGGAAGATGAGCTGTCTGTGCGGGTCCCCTCCCAGTGGGTACCTCTTTGGTTTTGAAATGACCCTTCATTGGGGAGTACTCCGAAACTGAAATAATATATCCTAGGAGCTAAGTAAGAGGGGAGAAAACCGATACCTTTTCTATCTAATTGCCATCAACTATGCATGTGCCTTACACATAGTAGGTACTCACAGTTTTAAAAAATGAATAAATGATTTATTAACATGAGTAAAGATGAGAACATAGAGAAAGAATTAAAGAGTTTTATTAAGAATGAAACAGACTCTTTTTAAAATCTTTACTGTTGAAAGTATTACATATGTCCCCCTATTCCCCCATTGACCCCCTCCAGCCTTCACCCCCCACCCCCAGGCCTGCACCACACTATGGTCTGTGTCCATGGGTGATGCATATACGCATACAAGTTCTTTGCTTGATCTCTTCCCACCCTCTCACCCACCCCTGCCTTCCCTCTGAGATTCGACCGTCTGTTCCATCTTCTCTGTCTCTGGGTCTACTTTGTCCCTTAGAGTCCACGTGTGAGTGAGATCGTGTGATACTGGTCTTTGATGGGCTCACTTTGTTTAGCACGATGCTCTCCAGGAGATGGGACAGACTCTTCAGATGAGTGGTTTCAATGCCGGTTTCCCCTTCACACCAGTGCACTGCCATACGGAGGTTGTAACCAGTAAGGTCTTATTATTATTGTTGTCGTTGTTAACAGCCAATGTTTTGGCATAGGGCTAAGGGCTCCACCTTCCTGTTTCATTTATTATCACAACAGCATGTGTACAGGTATTAAACCCGTTCACAAATGGAGAAAGTGGGGCACAGAGAGGCCAAGCAAGGTGCCTGGGGCCGCCCCTGGAGGAAAAGGTTGGGTCATCTCTCAAACGCAGGCCCATTCCAAGGCCCAACCTTAGCCACTGCACAGGCACTGACAACAGTTGTGCTGAAGTTTTCCAAGGTTTTCTCTAGGTTTTGTTTTTTTTTAATAAAGGGAACTTTGGAGCCTCTCACTTGCACTCTAATACGTTGTTTTAAGGGAGCGAGGAGGCCGGGTCATAGCTGATTGTGGAGAAGGGTGAGAAGCTATCTATGCCCATGAAGTGTCTCCTGTGTTTGTCACAGTGGAGAAAAAGACTGAGTTACTTACTCAGGCGACTCTAAGGATTGAAACTGAGTTCTAGCCAACACTCCCCAGGGCTCTGCAGTTCAAGGTTCTAGGGTTTTCATTTTCCTAAAATGCTTATTTGATTTTTAAGGTTCATTAGAGAACTGATTTAAAGATGTTTTTACATTCTACACTCATTCATTCATAGTTTAGACCAGTGGTTCTCAACCTTTCTAATGCCTCGACCCTTTAATCCAGTTCCTCATGTTGTGGTGACCCCCAACCATAAAATTATTTTCGTTGCTACTTCATAACTGTAATTTTGCTACTGTTATGAATCGTAATGTAAATATCTGATATGCAGGGTGTATTTTCATTGTTACAAATTGAACATAATGAAAGCATAGTGATTAATCACAAAAATAATATGTAATTATATATGTGTTTTCCGATGGTCTTAGGCGACCCCTGTGAAAGGGTCGTTCGACCCCCAGGTTGAGAACCGCTGGTTTAGACTCATTCATGTAGCTAGTTACCATGCATGACTTCAGTGTCTCAATGACACCAAGTCTGCAATGCAAGGTGATGGCGCCAGTGGCTTTATTAATTAATTATTATTATTATTACTTTTAAAATGTATCTTTATTGTTGACAGTATTACCCATGCTCCCCCTTTCCTCCTTGGCAGCTTGTCTTTATTCAGTCTTTCTCGGAATGGCCCACTTTCCTTCTTGGCTACCTGGTTCAGGGTCACAAAATACCCCAGCTTTCATGTTGGCGATCTCCAGGCGGGCCCACCCGCTCTGCCTTAGGGATAAACAAGCTGGTTCAGACCCCCGGATTTCAGAGAACCACTCTGCAATATTAAATTAAATGGCTTATGTATATAATACACACACACACACACACATCTGCAATATTAAATTAAATGGTTTATGTATATAATACACACACACACACACACACATAAACACATACCTATTTATGCCCTTTTAACACAGGTATGCTACAAAATACATACTCACTGTTCCAGCAATACATGCTCCCTGGAAAAAAGAAATAAATAAGTACATGAAGTAAAAATTTTCAGAAATTTCAGATGATTCGATTTCAAAGTTTACTGTTTTCCCGTCCATATGTTGGAGTTGGCTATTTTGTGAAGTTCCCGACT
>NW_005364633.1:908075-930358 GCF_000412655.1 Myotis brandtii
GGGAATGCCTCTTTCTTTCATTTTGAAGGCTCTGTCCTGCTCAATTGGATTCCACTCCCAGGAGCATCTCCCCGAGGGGAGCGCTGCCTCAGATGCACTGTTTTGTGGGTGTCCTTGTCTCCCCTCCTTTGGATGCCCCCGCGTCTCTGCCCTCACCCACAACACACTGCTTGTGGTTTGCCATCCCCTGCATTTCCGTCGGGGCCGGTGGAACAGCTTGTACCGGGTTTGGTTGCGTATGTTGTTCAGGGGTTGGGGTTTTCCTCTTTAACTGTTCTGTTTTTCAGTAGAAATGCAGAAAAAAATCAAAAGCTACGTCCCTGTTACTTCCAGAACCTCCTTCTACTCTCAGGCTTCCTGTTGTGAATGACAAGTTAATGCAAAACAAGAGAATGCCATCCTTCCTCGGCCCGGGACTAAACAACAATATGTGCGTCCGCTCTGGTGCCCACTGGCAGCCCCGTGGGAGCTGCAACAATGCCGATCCCGGGCCCATCCCGATACTGAGTTAACTGGTCTGGGGCGGGTGCTCCCCAGCTGGCTCCAACGCAGACCCAAGGTTGGCAACCGGTAATAATAAGAAAAACATTTTAGAAGCTTTTCAAAGTCCTGGGAATCTACAGACATGAAACCTGTTACTCTCTGTTTCCTCAACCTGTATGGGAATGCAGGCTCTTCCCCCTTCTTCTCCCCTATGATTCAGGGGCGGCTCACCCATCCCCCAGCAACTGGAGCAGTCAGCTCACCGAGGTGTGGCCAATCAGGGTGCTCCATTCTCGGTCCAGATGGGCATGTGACCCACACTGAACCAATGAAAAATTTCCCTGTGATATTTGCTAGAGTTATGATGGAAGGGTTTCCGTCTTCACAAAAAATGTGTGAGCTGCAAGATCAATATAAACCAGTGGTTCTCAACCTTGGCTGCACATTAGAATCACTTGGGAATCTTTGTAAAATCCTGATTTCTGGGCCTCATCCTCCGGAAATTCTGTTTCTTTGTGATGGGGTGGGGCCACCACATTAGTAACAAAGAAACAGAATTTCCGGAGGATGAGGCCCAGAAATCAGGATTTTAAAAAGATTCCCAGGTGATTCTAACGTGCAGCCAAGGTTGAGAACCACTGATATAAACCTTGAATTTGTTTTGCCATCTTGACTCCAAAATGAGGAAAACCTGCCTGAGCATGAAGCCTGGAGCGGAGAGCACTGTTGAGAGACGGAAGGAAAAAGGATCTTGACAGCACTGTGGCTGGGGCTTTTCGGGGTCTAAAATAGAATACCCCTCTTGCTCTGAATTCAGAATAAGTTGCGGTAAAGGGACAGGAAACAGTCTTATTGCGGAGAAGCGGGCTGAGTCATGTCTTTGGGTTGCTGCCCAAAAGAACTCTCTAACCCTCTGCCCCTGAGTTCATCTGGTTTACAGCTCGTCGCGGGCACGGCTGGAGGCTGCAGACTTTGCCCTCCATGGCAGGTGCTCAGCACGGGTAGGAGAGCCACGTGGGGACGGATGTACCGGTCAGACCAAAGGAAGGCACTGGAAGCGCTGATCCAGGCCCACGTTCCAGGTCCGTTCCCAGTTCCCCGCCTGGGGAACGCTCTCCTGGGCCATGGCTCATGGGCTGGTGACTTGAGTTGCTACTAGACTTTAGCCTCCACTCAGCCCCTCCGACCAATGTCCCTGCGACCAGGTGAGTCCTCTCACTCCTGGGAGAAGTGATTGCGAAGCGGAGGGTGCGAGGCTCCTCTGTGCTTGCTCCTCCCGGGAGACTGACAGTTGGTTCAGCTCCTGGCTTCATTGCATAGGAAGCCACTTGCGCTCCCCGAATTTGCAGTTGTGACCAAATGCATTCTCTTTCTTTGTGAAGCCAGTTTGGCTTAAGTTTTTGCCACTTAGCGACCCAAACTTTGGATTCGTATCTCAGTTCCTAGCGTTTAGTAAAATTCATGTTAAGAAACGTACTGAGTGGCTGTGGAGAAATACTGTCCTTTTTGTGCCGTACGGGGGCCTCCTTGGAGGGAACCTCAGGCTTACGATTGGATTTGGACAGGACTGTCCTCTTGGGGTCTTCAAAGGTGGCCTCATCCACAGGCTTCTCCAGTTCCCGGCCCCACTCCCTCGCCCCCTCTCTCCTGGGCCTGGGTGGCGCGATTCACTCTTCCTGGCTCAGTGGCTGCGCCATCCCTGGCGGTTCCTCGGCCTCCCACACCGCTTGTAAACAGTCCTCGGGCTCTTCTACTTGTTCTTTGGCTGTAGCATCGTTCCCGTTGGCCTCTGGACTGACAGCCAATGGGTCATCATGTTACCTGGACACAGGCATGCCTTTGCTGGCTCTACAATGTGCTTAGAGAGCTGACAGAGCCACTTTTAAATACACGGCCATTCAAAGGTCAAAAGGCTTCAATGTTTTCCCCAAGAAAACATTTTTAACCTCCCCCCGCCCCCCCTAATAAGTACAATGTTTGGCTATATCCTATTTAAGAAAAAACACATTTTCAAAATTAACACCCTCCCCCACCCCTGGGCACATCTCCCCTCTGATCAGATTCACAGTAATAAAACATACCAACATCTAGATAGGAAGACGTATTTGCTCAGCTCAGAATTTCCCAAGTGGTGAGAAGACATCACAAATTTTACTTAAACTGTAAATATTATTTTAAAGTATCACATTCAAAAGGAGCTTGAGAATAAAGTAGGGTTTCTTTTGGGGGGGCGTGCTATAGCTTTTCATGCAGTATTCTCAGATGAATGTACTATTTCTTTCTACACCCCCACTTTTTTTCTCTCTGACCAAGGGAGAAAGACTATAAAGTGTTATTTCTGACCTCCATGTTTCCTCATTACTGATCTGCTAACTTCATTTGCTATGAGACGCGCGCTGTGCATAATGAGAATTGCTTTTTGGAGCGGCATTTTAAACGGGTTCTGATGTGCTGCGGAGGTCCTGTTAGCGACACAGTGTCAGCGGGTCCTCCCTAGCCCCTGCATCCCAATAACCAACGAGAAAACACATGGGAGAAAGAGACAGCCGTGCACGAGAGCACCAAGGGCATAGAGCAGCCATGCATGGCCTTCACAACAAATGGGCGTGACCTGCACGAAGACAATGATACAACTTCAGGGAGTGTATGAAGAAGATAAGCAATCATAAGAAAAGTGAGCGTTTCTGTCCAGCTGGCGTGTCTCAGTGGCTGAACGTTGACCTGTGAACCAAGAGGTCACAGTTTGATTCCTGGTCAGGGCACATGCCTGGGTTGTGGGCTTGATCTCTGTAGAGGGCGTGCAGGAGGCAGTTGATCAATGATTCTCTCTCATCATTGATGTTTCTATCTCTCTTTCCCTTTACCCCCACTTTTTTTCTCTCTGACCAAGGGAGAAAGACTATAAAGTGTTATTTCTGACCTCCATGTTTCCTCATTACTGATCTGCTAACTTCATTTGCTATGAGACGCGCGCTGTGCATAATGAGAATTGCTTTTTGGAGCGGCATTTTAAACGGGTTCTGATGTGCTGCGGAGGTCCTGTTAGCGACACAGTGTCAGCGGGTCCCTAGCTCTCCCTGCATCCCAATAACCAACGAGAAAACACAGGGAGAAAGAGACAGCCGTGCGCGAGAGCACCAAGGGCATAGAGCAGCCACTCGTGGCCTTCACAACAAATGGGCGTGACCTGCACGAAGATAATGATACAACTTCAGGGTGTGTATGAAGAAGATGAGCAATCATAAGAAAAGTGAGCATTTCTGTCCGGCCGGCGTGTCTCAGCAGCTGAACGTTGACCTATGAACCAGGAGGTCACAGTTTGATTCCTGGTCAGGGCACATGCCTGGGTTGTGGGCTTGATCCCCAGTAGAGGGCGTGCAGGAGGCAGTTGATCAATGATTCTCTCTCATCATTGATGTTTCTATCTCTCTCTCCCTCTCCCTCTCTGAAATCAATAATATATATATATATATATGAGAAAAGTGAGCATTCCTGTGTCCTTCATGCGATCACAGTGCTTCATCTTTCCCTGTGTTGTCGCCTCATCTAGGAAGCAGAGAGGCCCTGCAGTAGCCACGCGGGACTCCTGAGCCTGACTCAGTTGACATAGCCTCTCCGTGCTTCAGTTTCTCCGTCTGTGAAGGCAGAGGGACAGTGCACACCCGCAGGATTGCTGTGAGATTTATGTCAGTCCCCATGAGCCGAGTGCTGAGCACAGTGCCTGGCAAGCAGCAAGCCCTGCCTCGGTACTACTTTGGTCGGGGTGGTGGTGACATGGGTGTGTGCCTATGTAAAAATGCATGGAGCTGTAGCCTAAGATTTATTTACTTTCCTGTATGTACATTACACCCAAACACACACACAGCCTAATCTGAGTTCATAAAGATGGGCAGAGGACATAAGATCACAAAAGAAGAAATCAACTGACTTCGCTATGATGAACACAGACGCACACTCCGTCTCAGCGGACAAAGGAAAAGCTATGTTTAAATTATAATACCTATCGCGGAGCAAGATGAGGGTGTCAGGGGGAAGATCCTGAGGTGAAGCTTTGTGGGCAAATGCCTATTCAGGAAGTTCTTCAGTGTGAAACCAGCAAGGGTGTGGGGAAGTGCTGGGGGAGGACGAAGCCCCGCAAAGGTGTGCGTTCAGGCGAGGGCTCACTCCCAGCCTCGCCCCAGGGAGGTCTGGAGAGTAAAGGACACTGAGTAGGTGACTCTGCCCCGGGCGAGTGACCCGGGCTTTCATACTCAGGAGTAGGCTCCCTGCTGCCCGAGAACATGGTGGTGAAAAGCAATGGACATGCTCTTGGACTCACGGTCCTCTGCTCTCTGGTAGGAAGACAGACAAAACCAAGGGCCTAATAGTAAGCGAGGCGAGTGCTATAAAGAAACAAAGCGTGTGTGAGTACAGTTTTAAAAAGCTTGATGTTAGCCCGACCGCTGTGGCTCAGTGGTTGAGCGTCGACCCATGAACCAGGAGGTCACGGTTTGATTCCTGGTCAGGGCACATGCCCAGATTTCGGCTCGATCCCCAGTGTGGGGCGTGCAGGAGGTAGCTGATCAATGATTCTCTCTCATCATTGGTGTTTCTATCTCTCTCCCTCTCCCTTCCTCTCTTTGAGATCAATAAAAAAAACACACACAAAAAAACCCCAACATATTTAAAAGCTTGATTTTACCAGGGTTCCCTAAAGAAGTTAGAACTGAGACCTAAGGAATAAGTGGGTGATAGCTGTGCCCAAATGAAGGGGGCAGGTAGGCTGTTGGGAGCAGTTGTAGGAGGGAGCTGTTTTGCCTGAAGGGGCAGATTGGGGGCGGGGGGCATCAGAATAAAAGAGGATCAGAAAGTTAGCCTGGCTGGGGACTGGACAGCAAGGGGAGGAGTATCAGCAGATAAGCCCAGAGACAGGTCAGTCCCTGCAGGTCTTGTTAGGGATTGTTGTCCTTATCTTAGAGCAGTGGGGACTCATTGAAGATTTTAAGGAGAAAGACTAGAACAGTGATGGCGAACCTTTTGAGCTCCGTGTGTAAGCATTTTGAAAAACCCTAACTTAACTCTGGTGCCGTGTCACATATAGAAATTTTTTGATATTTGCAACCATAGTAAAACAAAGACTTATATTTTTGATATTTATTTTATATATTTAAATGCCATTTAACAAAGAAAAATCAACCAAAAAAAATGAGTTTGTGTGTCACCTCTGACACGCGTGTCATAGATTCGCCATCACTGGACTAGAACAAGATCTGACTTGCATTTTGCAAGGGCATGACTGCAGCATGGGAAATGGCTGGAATGGCTGCGGGGAGATCAGTCAGGAGACCGCTGTAGAAGTATAATTGAGCGTGGGTTGGAGGGGGTCGATGGGGGAAAGAGAGGGACAAATGTAATACTTTCCAAAATAAAGATTTAAAAAAGAAGTGTCATTGATATGTGTTTATAACTTAAATGGGGTCTTCACAGTAGAGATGAAAAGAAATGGACTCAGAGGATAAATACCTATAGGCAGGATTTGGTGATGAGTAGATATGGGGGCTAAGGAAAGAGCAAGGATTAGAATGACTCTTAGGTTTCTGACATGAGTAAATGCATGAATCAGGTACCACTGAATAAGTGGTAAACACTGTAAGAGAACCTAGTTTGGGTGTTAGATTGTGAATTTCACCTCGGACATGTTGAGTTTCATATAACTTGAAGATTTCTGGTGAGCATGTGATCAAAACAGGAAAAGATGGAGAGTCCTGATGGACATTTCACCCAACCACGGTTACCACGTCTCTCTAGTGACTGTGTTTGTGCTTTCCAGGTGTAGCGTCTGTCTTTCTAGAACAGTTAGAACAAACCTCACAACATGTTTCTCTGTAACAGGTGAATAACAGCTTAGGAGCTGGGGCAGTCCAGTTCGAGATGTCAGATTGGACATAAGCATTCCAATCCCTTCCCTCCTTCACCCAGCTAGGAGAACAGTAAAGTGGTTTTAAACAAAACATAAATGAACAAGGGAACGGGAAGGAGATAATAGAATTAACATTTTAGAAACTAGGAATCAGGTAGGCAGGTCGTAAGTAAGCTGGGACACTCAAGAAAGTGAATCTTAAACTTGATGATAACCAGCCCGACTTATACTTTAGATCCCTAAAAATGTGGAGCAACAGGTATCTTAGGAAGTGGGAGTGAGGGCAGGCATTTCACCAGGGATTTGGTGGAAAGTCTTTATAAGAAGCTGGTAAATCCCCAAGTTCCCACCCCGGTTCCTTGCAAGTAGGAGACTACCTCTCCCTCGCTCAGTATGAAACTGAAGGCTTATTCTTGTGATCAGAACACACAGAGGGACTCTGGGGTGGGGAGAGGACGAGAGCGACAACAGTGAAGAATGAAGTGTAAGTTTATAAATTGTGTGTTGAAACTTCCTCAATCTTTTTTCTCCACTTTGCTCCCAGAATCCTATCAGCCAGGCCTAAGTTTTCTTGGCAGAAGGCTGGAAGAATCCTCTGGGTAATCCAATCAGCCGAAGAGGAAATGCGCTGACATGGGCCCAGGTGTTGGCCTGGGTCACATCATCCTGTAGCAAACACAGCGAACAGTCCCCTTATGCACACAGCGCCTCCTCTTCTCAATGTCCTGTATTTAATACAACTAGACAGCCGGTGATCACCAAGTATTCAAGGAATACCTGTTAAAGAGACCAAAACAAGCAGGAGAAAGCAACTTGAAGGAAACAAACTGCCAACAGAAACCATGGGAAGCAAACTCTCCTGTCCTCAGAGATCAGAGAAGATATGAGTACGAACTGAGTTATCTGTGAAAGGGATATTCAGCCAGCTCAAAGGAAACTTAGATATTAATAAGTATAACATTAGAAATGAGAAATTCAACATGAGGGCGAGGAGATAATGTTAAGGCATCTCCCAGGAAGTAGAGGAATATAGAACAGAGGTATGAAGTATAGAATGGAGGTGTTTTTTTTTAAAAAAAAAAAATATATATATTTTATTGATTTTTTACAGAGAAAAAGGGAGAGGGATAGAGAGTTAGAAACATTGATGAGAGAGAAACATTGAACAGCTGCCTCCTGCACACTCCTTACTGGGGATGTGCCCGCAACCAAGGAATCAAACCTGGGACCCTTGGCGCTCTATCCACTGAGCCACACCGGTCAGGGGTGGAGGTGTTTTAGATATGCAAGGTCAGAACAGTGTTACTGCCTTTACAGTCTTTCTCAGGAGGCTCTTGAGTTGTGCCCTTCACTAAAACAAAGAAACAAACCAAGAAGGAGGGAGACGTAGGAACCAGGAAGTAAGATACAGACTAAAGAGAGGTGCAGAGAACCCCCAGAATGAGGATGGGGGGCCCCAACCTCTTAACTGGGGCTAATCCTAGAGAGCATGTGACCCAGAGGGGAGCAGGTCTGCTTTTTCCCAGGTGATGAAGTGGTTCGAGTCCCCAGTGCCCTTGCCTGTATTGGAAGTAGATTTGCACAGTGGAGGGGAGCATTTGAATGTGTAACGAGTACAAAGAAAACGAAGTCAACAACAGTCACATGACCGTGACAGTAAGTCCAGGGGAACTGGGAGGCTGGGCAGTAAGGGAAGAGCAGTCACCCCGGGCGGTAGGTATTAGCGGTGAACGGCCTCTGCCTGCGCATGATAACGTGAACACTGACTACGAGATATGACGGAAAGCACAGGAGCCCTCTTAGTCTGTGTGGGCTTTTATAACCAACTACCCTACACGGGGCGGCGGGTAAACAGCAGAAATTTGCTTCTCACAGTTCTGGAGGCTGGGAAGCCCAAGATGGAGGCATCGGCAGATTCCACGTCTCGTGAGAGCCGGTCTCCTGATTCTTAGATGGTAGCTTCTTATGTCACCTCACCCGACAGAAAGGATGAGGGAACTCTCCCTTTATAAGGGCTCCATTTAGGAGGGCTCCACCCTCATGACCTAATCGCCTCTGAAAGGCCCTACCCTCAAACATCATCACACTGGGGATTTAGTTTCAACATAGGAATTTTGGGGGGCGCGGTCATTCAGACCACAGCAGAATGGAGAAAGTGGGCAGAGGGCATGAGAGCTCATGGTGGACATTGAGAATGAGGGAGACAGAGGGCTGAATCCTCATCTTCTAGAGCAGCGGTTCTCAACCTGTGGGTCGCGGCCCCTTTGGGGGTCAAACGACCCTTTCAGAGGGGTCGCCTAAGACCATCGGAAAACACATACATAATTATATATTGTTTTTGTGATTAATCACTGTGCTTTCATTATGTTCAATTTGTAACAATGAAATTGGGGGTCACCACAACATGAGGAACTGCATTAAAGGGTCGCGGCATTAGGAAGGTTGAGAACCACTGGTCTAGAGTGAGGTGACAATAGAGACCCCACCAAGTACCAAGTCAAGCCCGGTATTTGTCAATATGGAGATCCGTACCTTAAGAATTAGCTGTTGGATGGGAGTTGCCTCCAGGGACTACTGAGAAATGAGGTAGGAGAGGGAGGGGCTAGGACCATAGTTTTCAAAACAAACCTGGAAGAACTATTTGATTCTTTGAATTATTTGTGTGTGTAACTTCAGTAACAATAAAACATACGCTGAGAAAATCAGGCTCTGGAAGTGTACTGCTTGGGTACAAATTCTATTCCTGACATGTACTAGTAGCGTGATATGGAATAAATTAATTTCTTTGAGCATCAGTTTCTTCATCTGAAAAATGGGAATAGTGATGGTACCTATTTTGTAGGGTAGTTGAGAGGAGTGAGGTGAGTAGGACCCGTGAAGTCCTGGCACAGCGCCTGGTCTATGATCTGGGGGCTTGGGGCTTCCTCTTGCTTTGCTTCTTGCCAATCAGTCTTATTCTATTCACTCAATCTTTTCCAGGATTTTCAAATCACCATCACATTTCCGATCAGATCAGCTTCCCAGATAGGATAGCAGTTCATTTTGCTTGGAATTTGAGTGTTGTCAAATACATTGCAAGATGATACCAATAATATCTTGTTACATGTCAAAAGCAGATGTAGCATGACCTCAGCCGCATGTGTACGAGGAATTCTCCAGGAACATATTTGGAAGTAAAGATAGCTCCCGATTTATGATAGTTGGACTTACAACTTTTCGTCTTTACAATGGTGCAAAAGAGCTACACATAGTATATTGCACTAGCTGTCCAATACTTTATTATAAAATAGACTTTGTATTAGATGGATTTTGCCTAACTGTGGGTGAAGGTAAGTGTTCTGAGCACGGTTAAGGTAGGCGAAGCGAAGCTATAGGTGTGGCAGGTTAGGTGTGTGAAATGCATTTTCGACTTATGAGATTTTCAGTTCACATTGCGTTGATCGAGAAGTAATCCCACTGTAAATGGAGGAGTAGCTGTATGTTCACCCGGAATTCTGAGCAATCCCCACTTTCTTCTTTATAGTCTGGTGTGTCTGGTGTGTGTGTGTGTGTGTTAATGCAATAGACATGCAGTACTCTATTAAATCAGAAAAATAAACACGTAAAAAACTCTCCTGTCCTTCATTTACAATTCCATGATTTTTTTCTAAAAGTAACTCTCATATATTATGTGTGAACTTTACTGGTTTGACTCTGTAGGAGCCACTGTAGGTCCGTCCACGTTCCTCTGGGCACCGCACTGTTCGTACTCAGTAAAGTAACAGTCACGGCCTGTTTGGGGCAGAAATCCCTCCCATCTCCCAATACAGAAATCGAGGCTCACTGGCTTGTCTGAAAGCCACACCCAGAGAGGCGCTGGGTGAAGACTCAAGTTCAAGGTGGTTTTTGTGTTTGTTTTTTTCATTCTAAGCTTAGTGTTTTTTCAACCATATGAACTGAGTGCCCTGCAGTAAGGGACAATCTCTCTGGTCTCAAGTTGATGGTCAGTAGGTGAGGAGTAGAGGGTCTCTGAATTCCTAGCAGCCCTAACATTGCATCGGTTACTGAGGGACAAGACAAGAGTACGCCAGTGTCATTAGCAGTATCTTCCGCATAAAGACTGTGGATTCCACGAAGCAGCCCAGAGGATGTGAAGGATCATCCAGTCCGGGTCCCTGGCTTTCGAATTTCACTTCCTGTCTTATTCACAAATACCGAGGCACCAAAGAGATTTGGCTTTTATTTTCACTTTTGCAATTGCCTGGGAATCTTATCAAGGCTGAGCCAGAGGTTTGGAAACTCACGGTGCATTTCCCAAGAAGCTGCAAAGGTTGTGCAATCCCCGGGGCTCTGACCTTGTGACAGAACAGGAGCTGACTGGACAAGACCGCGCGTCTCCAGTCTGTTCCGGGAAATTCTCTGGAAAGAACGGCCAGGGCATGCTAATTGCAGCCCGGCTGTGTGCTGCCAGTTCGGGCTCATCTCCAGTGGGACACCCACAGGGTTTTCTCCTCCTCCTGCCCCGACACTCACCGAGCTGGTGGCACTTGGCCAGCCAGGAGGGGCGGGAGGGATCCCGCCCAGGCCAGGCCCCTGCCCCAGCTCAGGAGAAACCAAAACCAGGTGGCTGCCAGCGACAGTTTCAAACAGACGCAGATCAAAGAGATAGAGTGACATTGCCTTTTTGCTTAATTCCTGGCTGAACTGTGCGCAATGAACCGTGTGACCCACTTTTACCGGCATTCCACTCCACCTGCCCGCCCCTCGCCGCGGTTAGAGGTCTTCGGAGTGAGCGAGTTTAGGCCTTGATACCTCGTGCCTCTGGGAGTTAACCTCAGGCCTGTGCTTAGAGATCCAGGATCAATTCTTGAAAAATAGTCACTATGAAACTGTTCTTTGAGCTGATTGCATTTTTTTTTTTTTAAAAAAGGGCTTCATCCCAAACACCCTTCATAAATCCCATAAGCAACTTCTGAACTGTCTAATGCGTTGTTTATAAGTCTCTGATCCTGCAGCGTGCCGTTCCTTGATGAGCCAATAAATAAAGTTAATTATGATCACACTGCAGAGTCAAACAGTCTGCGGTGGCCTCTCTCTGTGTCGATGTTTCTCTCTGTCTCTCTCCCCCTCCATTTTCCCACGCATTCATAAGGGAGACTTAAAGTTGGGAGAGGTGCTCGGCCAGCGTGGCTCAGGGGTTGAGCGTTGACCTATGAACCAGGAGGTCAGGGTTTGATTCCTGGTCAGGGCACATGCCCCGGTTGTGGGGGGCGTGCAGGAGTCAGTCAGTCAATGATTATCTCTCATCATTGATGTTTCTATCTCTCTCTCCCTTTCCCTTCCTCTCTGAAATCAATACAAATATTTTTTTTTAAATATTTTTCTAAAATATATTTTTATTGATTTTTTACAGAGAGGAAGGGAGAGAGACAGAGAGTTAGAAACATCGATTAGCTGCCTCCTGCACATCTCCCACTGGGGATGTGCCCGCAACCCAGGTACATGCCCTTTACCGGAATCGAACCTGGGACCTTTCAGTCCGCAGGCCGACGCTCTATCCACTGAGCCAAACCGGTTTCGGCAATACAAATATATTTTAAAAAATAAAATAAAGTTGGGAGAGGAGCAGTGGTGGTGGCTACATTCCAGGGACTACTCTGAGGCAAACTCAGCTTTTCATGGTGTCTGTCTTGTCTTGTGGTGCCCTTCCCAGGGGCATTCTGCACCCCTCCCCCTCCCCCCACAATGCATTTAAGGAGCCATCACCTCCTTGCCCTATTAACATGCCATCCTTCTTTTATCATGTAAAGAATATGGTAAAATCAGTCAAAATGGTGTGTAAATGGTTCCCTTTACACCGTCCCCTCCTGCAAGGATATTGTCACTTTAGTAGCTCTTAGGACAAATGAAAAGTCTGGAATTGTGGGGGAGGGGGGTTATTCTGGGGGAGGGCCAGGAGCCAGGAGGGCAGACATGAGCTTCCTGTGGGCCCAGCTGACCTCAGCACTGGACTGAAGCTAAAGCAAGAATGCATGTGGCGCTCATGCGTAATGGTTGGCCTTTAGTGAGTGCTCAGGAAATGCTCGCTGGTATTTTTATTATATCCTATCCCTCCTGAGGGTGGTGACTCAAACATTCAATGACAGGCCCAAGGAGAGATATACGCCACAGTCAATTTTCTGTTTGGACCTTGCTCAGGAGTGTCTTGGCTTCTGCACTGGACTGGTGACTAGAAAACAATGAATTTCATTTCCCTGTCCCTTGCAAATGGGAGCCTGTGAAATAGCCTGGGGATTACAATTTTAAGAAGTTCAACAGGTAATGTTTACAAAGTTTTGAACTTTATAAGCTTCCCCAGAAGGCCCACAAACCTAGAGACTGCTGCCCCAGCCAGTTTGGGTCAGTGGCTAGAGCATCAGCCCTCCAACTGCAAGGTCCCGGGTTCGATTCGGGACAAGGACAGGTACCTCTGTTGCAGGCTCAGTCCCTGTCCCTGGTCAGGGCGTGTGGGGGAGGCAACCAATCCAAGTGTCTCTCTCACATTGATGTTTCTCTCTCTCTGTCTCTCCCTCTCCCTTCCACTCTCTCTAAAAATCAATGGAAAAATATCCTCGGGTGAGGATTAGCAAAAGGAAAACACGAAAACCAACCAACCAACCAACCAACCAACCAACCAACCAACGTAGAGACTGCTGAGATGTCAACTTGAATTAAGAAGCTCCGAGGCAGTGAGTGAATTGCTGTGCTGTGAGAACACTGCCTGGCATTGTGCTCATATTCCTGGTATTGTTCTTACATTTTTTCATAGGCGTTGATGGTACTATTTGTGTGTGTGTGTCTCCCATTGTTAATCTGGCCATGCAAGCGAGGCACTAAGGAAGTGATCCTTCTGAGCCAGACAGCAGAGTTTGGTGTTAATTAGTGTGTGGAATATATAATTGGGAGGTGGTTTCAGTCTATGACATGAATGAGTCTTTTATATGAAACAGAAGGTTAAAGTGTTTTAGTGAATATTCCCATCCAGTGCAAAACTTGTTAATCAACTGAAAATGAGATCTTGGTGAAAGATGAGAAGGCAGTAATTTATTCTGCAGATCCCCTCCCATATGTGTGAAATGACATGTCTTGACTGATATAGTGCAGCATTGTTTATACTATCAAAAGACTGGAAATAACTCAAATGTCCATCAATAGGGGATTAATCAAATAAAATGCAGTATGTCACTAGTGGCGTGGGTGTGGAGAAAGGGAACCCTTGTGTGCTGTTGGTGGGAATGCAGATTGGCACTGCACTCCCACCAACAGTAAAAATGTGGAAAAAATGGAAACGGAAACTGCCTAGGATCCAGCAATTGCACTCTCTCTAAAAATGACAATGGAAAAATATCCTTGGATGAGGATTAACAACAACAAAAAATCATGTGATCATTGAAAGTGCTCATTCTTTTTTCAATATAAAGGAGGAGAGACACGCAGAGAGAAGCATCAATGTGAGAAAGACACAACAATTGGTTGCCTCCTGCACACGCCCCGATCAAGGTCAGGATGGAGCCTGCAACCAAGATACATGCTCTTGACCAGGAATCAAACCCAGGACCCTTCAGGCCGCAGGACGATGCTCTAACCACTGAGCAAAACCCACTAGGGCTGAGCACATGGTTCTTATGCTTGAGGTGCTCATATTCAAGTAGCAGGAGAGAGGCATCAGCTTCTGATACCGTGCAATAGCGTGTGAAGAAAACTATGGGAGCCGAGGAGGAGGACCGAACTGGCTATGGAAAGGGAGACAGATGATGCTGGGCCCAGTGCCCAGAGTTTAGGAGTCCTATCCTGGGGATGAGATGCCACCTCCGTGTTGAAGGAGGAGTAGGACAGTAAGTGTCCTCACTACTGGCCTCTCTGCCGACCCTCTGTGCTTGGTTGTCACAGAGAGCATTGGTCCCAGGTAAGGATCTCAAGGATCTGTAAAATCTTAACAAATACACATGTACAAACTGGGGGGTGGGCCTGATGCCAATGTTCTATTTTACATTGTTTTTTTTACAAAGGACATTTGAAATGCTATCTACCATCATTACTCTACATTACAGGTATCTTAACAAAAAAATAATGAAGACATTATCTCATAATAAGAGACCACTGCTTACATTGAATACAGTTAGCTTTCATTTCCTGCCTTGGTTTCTGTACTGTATATGGATTAGTAAGGAGTCTTAGCCCAGCATTTGATGACATCCAGAGTTCCAGGTTATGAGCACAATATTGATTTCTTTATATTGCAAAACTTCTAGCTTTTCACCAAAATCCGTATCTCCCTTCTTCCGTGGAAATAGAGATTACACTAGGTAATCACACGCAGGGCTACTCAGCTAGAGACGACTTCTTCCTCTTTTCACAACTAGAAACTATTATATGTAAATTGAAGTTCTATGATGTAATTTCTGGGTCATCTCTACCTTCAGAGATAAGCCATTGCCTTTGAGTGCCTCTGTTTTCCCTTAACCACTGGTTGGAGTCCTGAATGAGCCCACCATCTAACTTTGACCATGAGAATGGAAGTGCCACCTTAGGGAACAGTGAGGCAATAAATGGCTGGGATCTGAGTCCCCGGGTGGCATTCTGGGTGAGAGACTCCCCGACAAGCTGGACCGCTTACCGTGGGCCTGGAACGTGAGGAAGAAATGAGCTCCCATGTTATGTAGGCCTCTGCATATAGATGTATAGATACTTTTTGGTATTTATTTTTGGGGGATAGCTTAGTCTTTAACCTAATAAGCAAGTCCTGCCTTTGCAGTGATGAACTTAGCCTTCAGAAGTTCCATGCTGCTCCTGTGTGTTCCTCTCATGTAGGATATGTGAACTACTGGGTCATCAGAGAAACACGTTTACGTAATAGTCTTCTACCCAAGCGTGGAATTCCCCATGGGAGAAGGCAAGTTACCTTCTTACTGCTCTGGCACGGTTTCTCCGCCAAGTCTCCGCCGCGTTTCCTTTGACCTACTTCGCTTGCAGTTAAGGGAACCATCCCCGTGTGGTTTGGCTGCCCAGCCACTGAACACAGCTCACCGTCAGAGCTTTCCACCCGGCCTGGATCACTTCCCTTTCTCGCCTTCTGAACGCTGCCTCTTTTCCTTTCCAGAGAACCAGATAATTCACGCTCTCCTTCAAATCACACGGATCCTTTTAACGAATAGTGATTGGCTTGGTCCTTGGTAAGGCATCACATAAAATGATGAAGGAGGGGAAGCACTTGGCTTTTCATTCTCTTTGGAAAAGTAGGCCAGTGGGCAATTATAAGTTAAAGTAAGAAGGTTCTCTAAATGGAATAAGTACAGTGTATCATAGGAATACTTGGAAGAGGCACCTAAGGCAGGAGGGGGTGTGGTTAACAGCGTCGAGTGAAATCAGGGCATGAGAAAAGGTGAAGCAAATGTGTGCGTTGGCCGTGTAAAATGATATAGCCGTTAATGAGTAATAAGGCATGGTTTTAAAACTTCAGATAATTTAGAGTATATAAAATAAAAGTGAAAGGTCTTCCTCCCCGTACATGACTTATGATCTCTATAGTGATTTGTTCATTTTTGGTACATATTCTTCCAGACATAGAGATGGAAAAATAGATATACCATAATACTGTATATCCATGTAGGGTTTTATTTTTCAAAATCTAATCACAGTACACATATTGTTATGCATTATCTTTCCCCCCCAACATGGACTTGTTCTCTTATCAATGGATGTTTATCTCCCTCATTTAAAAAATCATTTATAGACTTCTTTACTAATTATACACTAGCTTATTTTATAAGTATTTTCTTCTTTTTATATTTAAGTTGTTTTCTATTTTTTAAAAATCTTTATTGTTGAAAGTATTACATATGTCCCTTTTTCCCCTTATTAACCCCTTCCAGCCCACACCTGCCCCAAATCTTCACCACCCTACTGCCTGTGTCCCTGGGTTATGCAAATATGCATACAAGTTCTTTAGTTGATCTCTTCTCACTCACCCACCCCAGCCTTCCCTCTGAGATTCGGTTGCATACGTCTATGTCTCTGGATCTATTTTGCTCATCAGTTTATTTTGTTCATTAGATTCCTCATGGGAGTGAGATCTTGTGATACTTGTCTTTCTCTGACTGGCTTATTTCGATTAGCATAATACACTCCAGGTCCCTCCATGCTGTCTCAGAGGGTCAGGGACATTCTATCCATTGGCCACAGCAATACATATTAAGAGAAAAAGATTACAATATTAAAATCCTATACCTGCCCAGACTATATACTATATGTGTGTGTGTGTGTGTGTGTGTGTGTGTGTGTGTGTGTATATGAAAAATATTAGATATTTTTGGACATGTAAAGTATCAGAAAGTTACCTTCTGCTTTTCTTTCTGGGAATTTACTTGAGGAATCACTAACAAAATCAAAATAAAAGCACAACTGTATCTCAGGGGAATTTAAAGTATAAAAACATAAATGAGTAATCTATCCAGTAACATTTAAAGACCAGAAGATCATAGTGAAACCAAAATGTGGGTGTCTGAGTCCGAATTCGTTGACTTGCGAAATCTAAGAATGAAGTCGCGGACAAAACCGGTTCACGGACAAAACCCAAGTTTATGGAGAGAAGCCGGTCCCGGGGCAGGTGCGGCCGGGGTTCCAGGAGTGGCCCGTGTCCGGAGCCTCCTTTCCAGGTTACAGTCGGGAGTAGCTTAGTATCCAAGCAGAAAAGCAATGGGAAAAAAAGTAGGAAAAGATCATAGGGTTGACCATACACCTACATAAAGTTTCTGTAGTTAAAAAAATACAGATGGAAGGAAAAGGCAAATTACAACCTGGGAAAGATTTGGACAACATACGTTGCAAAGAACAGGGTTTCTGTCACTTGCCAGGGCTCCAATACTGGTGAAGTCCAATTCTCAGCCTCGTCTGTGTATAGATGTTCACAGATGAATTTGTCTGAAGAAAAACACAAAACTCTGTGCATTAATCTAACTTTCAATTTACTATTATTGCTTTCAAGTGAGACTTTAGTCTTGCTCTGAAGTTGAGATACATTTCCCTAGTTCACCCACTCTCCCATGTTCCCTGACAACCCCTTTCTCACACTTCAGACTTCCCGCTTCTCCTCTCCATCCTCCCTCTACACCAATGATCTTATTTCATTCAGAAAACAGTCTCAACCAGAAGAGATTTTTCACCCACCCACCCACCATATCATCCCATGCACTGGCATCTCCCCTGCAGTTACAGAAGAACCTTCTAGGCTCCCATCAACCCCTTCCCCAGGGCACTTGCTTTCACCCTTTCTCGTCTATTCAAGGACAAGGATGTGTCTCCAGAAATCCCCATTCCTCTCTGTCCCTAATGAACCATTCACTTCAGCCTACAGCCAGGATCCTATTTTCCACATCTTACCTAGATCATCTCTTTTGTCCCACTTTCCCCTCGAGTTATTGCCCCGTTCCTCTGCTCCCCTGTGCAGTAATCACCTTAAAAGGAGCTATCTCTACTTGCTTCGACATTTCCAATTCCTCCACTTCCGTTCTTTCTTGAACTCAATCCATTCAGGCTTTTACCTCCACCGGTTCCATTACAATTGCTCTTGTTTGTCCAGGTCACTGATGACCTTCATTTGAGCTAAATCCAAGCATCAACCCTCAGTTTTATCTCACTTGGCCTATCAGCAGCATTGGACACAACGAACACCACCTCTTCCAGAAACATGTGACTCAGCTGGCGCATCCAGCATGCCTTTCCTCACTGTGTTCTTCCTTTCTCATGCCTAAATCACCTCTCAAAGAACCTTTTGATGCCCCCCCCTCCAAACTGTCCCACTTCTGGTTTTCCCCTTTTCAGTGAATAACGATGCCATCGTCCAGTTACTCAGACCAACAATCGAGAAGTCGTATTTGACTCATCTCATTTTCTCTTACTCCACTTCCAACCAGATGGAGAATCTATTGGCTCTGTCTTCAGCATCGATCCACATGCTGATCCCATTCCACCACCCTCACTGCTACCACCCTGGTGCAGGCCTAATCAAAGAACCACCTAACGGGTGGGTTTTCCTGCCTCCACCCTTGACCCTTTATTCTCCACCCAGCAGTCAGAGGGAACCTGGTGAGTCAGATCAGCAACTCAGGTCTTTGCTGAAAACATTCCAACAGGTTCCGTCTCAGCGTAGAAGCCAAAGACCTCCTCTATGGTATGTCCCCCTCTGGTCCTCACCTCCTGCACGCCTTGCTCACTGCGTTAGTCACAGCAGCCTTCCTACTGTTCCCAGGCAGGGCCAGGAGCTTGGGCCTTGTCAGTGGCTCCCTCCCTTCCTTTGTATCTGCACTCCACCACCTTCCGGCCCCCGCTCTGCAGCCATTCCTGATGAATCTCTAGCCCTTACTTTCCTTCATTTTTCAGCTTAGTACACATCACCCTCTACTATACTATATAGTTTTACTTATTTGTCTATTGTCTGTCTGCTCACATTAGAATGTAAGCTCTATGAAGTCAGGGATTTTTGTTTGTCTTCTTTTGTACTGATGCAGTCCCAGTGCTGGCACATAGTAGTTGTTCAATAAATGTTGGTTGAATAAATTAATTTAATAAGTATACAAAGGACAAACGGAGTGTAAAGCTCTTAAAAATTCCCGAAATGTAATTTTATAATATATATAAGAAGTCCTAAGCACATACTCAGTAATTCCACTTCTAGAAATGTATCTCAATGAAGGATTTCCCAAGTGAATATAAAGAAGATGCTATTCCAGGGTATGCACAGGTACGTGGAAAACAAGAAAATAGTATAAAAAAACTCTTCTAACCTAGACACTGGATATCAGATAGTATTTATCATTATAGGGATGGCTTGTGCGGCTTTTGTTGCAAATATTACTAAACATTATTTATGAATCTTTTGGTTAAATATTTTTAAAGAAAATTACAAAATGTAGGAAGCAGCTCTGTGGGAAGTGCAGCAAGTGCTGCCGAAACAAGTGAAACTCACAAGGACATTATAACTATGTTGACCACTACCTTGTTTTTCTCTGACTATAAAATAAAGCCTCAGCTTGCTGGCTGGATCCTTCTCTGTGGCCTCATCCAGGCACAGGAGACACACCGAGCCCCAGCTATATTCTCTTTGTCTGTCTTTTCTTTAATCCTTCGCCGCCCCCCCTCAGGCTTACCCAACCCTTGGCTGTGCTGGCACGCCACAACAAAAGACTTTTTTTTTTTTACCTTGCCAGTTGTGCTAAAAGTGGACTACATATCTTTATAACGTGAGAACACTGTAGTTCGTGTTAATTTTTTTATTCTTAGTTTCGCCATATCGCCATACAAGATGTCTGGTATCAAACAGTACTTGTTTTATTGATGTAATAGTTTTAAATGGGTGGGTAGTGCAAAGAAAGTGAAAATGAACTTTGTGATCCCAGAAATCAGAACCTGGGAGTGAGCTTGGGGAGTGTGTGCTAAGCAGGACACATGTACAGGCAGACCTTCGCCCATGAGAACTCCAAACTGGAACCTTGGGTGCCAGGAGCCTAGTGGGTGCCCTCCGGCGCTGGAGCGGGTCTCACTCAGCATTCTGTTCTTTACATGAAGCAGCGATGTTGTGATTCTGAGCATAAGCCGCTCATCATCTCAGAATAAGCTTACGTTTGGGCTGTGAACAGGAGGAGGCCTGCAGAGCAAGACTTAGAAGGAAGCAGGCCGTCTTGTGAACGTAGTAAGGAATCAGCAATGTCATCATTCTGACCTAACCGGCTGAGACGAGGGATGGATTTCTCTATTTCCCTGAATGGTGATTTTAGGGAAGTGTATCTGAGTGACAAGCTGTTCTCCGGGACACCCCGTTCTCTTTTTATTAGCCACACCCCGAGGAGTGACCTGGCCCGGGCCGAGGGGCTCCTACACTGCCCACACCACCTTGTGTCTCAAGGAGGCCTTTGGTTTTGGTAAATGAGAAAGCACTTGGTTTCCATTTCCTTTCTGAGAACTGCTAGTTAGTGGGGAAGGAAGTAGGTATTTGGCCCAAGTTCTATCCTGTGGGGGGAGGGCGGGCTGGGCTGCTCCTCTGAGCACCAGCTTCTGCTTTTGTGGGGCTTGGTTTCTGATGTTTGTCTCTTCTTCATAAATGTCAGTAAAACTGGTCTGAGCAACCCCACCCAGTCCCTTCTCTGGGAACAAATGGCTGAGGGTGCAAGGAATGGCTGGCTTTCTTTGTCCAAACTTGGCCACAACTCTGCTCAACATTTTTTTTTTAATATGTTTTTACTGATTTCAGAGAGGAAGGGGGAGGGAGAGAGAGATAGAAACATCAATGATGAGAGAGATTCATTAATTGGCTGTCTCCTTCATGCCCCACACTGGGGATCGAGCCCACAACCCGGGCATGTGCCCTGACTGGGAATTGAACCATGACCTCCTGGTTTATAGGTAGATGCTCAACCACTGAGCCATGCCAGCTGGGCCTGCTCAGTATTCTTAATTGGTTCTCTGCCCACTGTTCATTTTTAAAAGATCTTGTCAAACCTTTCTTAAAAAAAAAAAAAGCTTTGCCAGTGGATGAAGAATATAACTTTGAGGAAAACCCAACTACAGCATCAAGTCCTGTCAGGTGGTCATGGTAGAATTAGGGCTTCTGATTCAGGCTGGGAGTCTGTGGGAGCCTGAGGTTGGATATGGATCATTAATGGACATGCTTCGTGACTTATTTGATGTTGAAATCACGCTTTTATTATTATTTTACACCACTTTCCAGCATGACAACAAGTTCCTGAGCTGACAGGTCATGGAAAGGCATGAAGGAAACTTACATGCATATGACTATTACTAAGTGAAGGAAGTCATCCTGAAAAAGTCAACACTATGAAGACAATGAAAAGATCAGAGGTTGCCAGGGGCCAGGGGAGAGGAAGGGAGGACTAGGAGGCACACACCTTCTTAGGGCAGTGAAACGACTCTGTAGACTCGAATGGTGGGCATGTCATTCATTACACATTTGTACCAGCTCATAAACTCCACAACACGAAGCGTGAACCCTAAGGTAACCCATGGCCTTGGGTGATAACAATGTGTTAACGTAGGGTCTTCCGCTGGACACATGTACCAGTCTGGTGGGGGATACTGGTCATGAGGGAGGCTATGTACGGGTGGGGTAGAGAGCATGTAGGAGATCTCTGTCCCTGACTCTAAATTTTGGCGTGACCCTAAAACTGCTCTCCAAAATAGCCTATTTGGAAAAAAAAAAAGCATAGAGAAGAAAAGCAAATGGGTGCAATCAGAGAGAGGAAGGGCAATGGAAAAATAGGAAGTTTGCAAAGGAACTGAACACCTTCTCTATCCGCCTGTTCGAGTGGAAAGTGCAAGTCCAGGCCAGGAGACCTGTGCTGAGGCCCTGCTGGCTCACCAGCTGCTGGGCGAGCCCACCTCGCCTTGGGGGCCTCCATTTAAAGGCGGTTAGAATGAGACAGTCCTGGTTCCAGGCTGGCAGCTAAGGGCCCATCCCTTCCCCGATTTCTCCTTCACCCGGACCAGCCATCCCGGCTAGAAGTTGCTCTTAAAGGACAGCGTACTGCCTGGCTGCGGGACTGAGGCCTAAGTGGAGGACGGAGCTCAGAGGGTAAAAGAGCAGAAGAGCCCGAAGATTGACAGGGAGGAGGCCCTGGAGATTGACTGATTGACAGGAGGAGGCCCTGGAGATTGACTGACAGGAGGAGGCCCTGGAGATTGACTGACAGGGAGGAGGCCCTGGAGATTGATTGACAGGGAGGAGGTCCTGGAGATTGATTGACAGGGAGGAAGGCCCTGGAGATTGATTGACAGGGAGCGCTGGGCGCAGGCAGAAGGAAGACCAGGCAATGCCAGGCAGACGCGGCGCCGGCGGCGGAAGCGGCGGAAGCAGCGCTGAGAGCCAATTGGC
>NW_005364633.1:931279-944369 GCF_000412655.1 Myotis brandtii
GCCCTTGGAGAGCCTCGTGGTCTGATCACCGCCCCCTTTGGCTTTTCAATCCCTTAGGACGCGTGACCAAGACCAAAGACGGCCACGAAGTGAGGTCCTGCAAGGTGGCCGACAAGACGGGCAGCATCACCATCTCCGTGTGGGACGAGATCGGAGGGCTCATCCAGCCGGGGGACATCATTCGGTTGACGCGGGGGTAGGTGTGCGGGAGGGGGCGGGGTGCGGGCTTTCCGGGGTGCAGCCAGTGGACCCCCATCGGCGGACGCCCGGGCAGGTCCCAGAGCTCCCTCTGTGCTGCGGGCCCTTGGATGCTCATCCTGGAGGGCGGGCGGCCCGGCCCTCCATCGGGTCAGGTCCCCCCAGGACTCCGGGCTGCCCGCCCCCTGCCCTCCGACCTCAGGGAGCAGGTTGGATCGATTCTCAGTGCTGCTCTGGGCTCACGGAGTCGAAAACAGACGGAGAAGATTGACAGGGCCCATAGTTTACCTTTCTCACGCATTATTTATTTAATCTAGTTGTCAGTCTTTCTTCCTCCCTTTTTAATGACTTACGAAATCCTGCCAGCATTTTTGTGCCTCGGAAAGTGGACAGTATCTGGAAGGCACGTTCTGGGACACGATTGCTCGTGGCCTGGCTGTGCGATCAGTGCGGTTCCCAACCCGGAATGATGCGCAGGGAATGCTTGGCCGAGAGACCTCTGGGTCTTCGTCCAGGAAAGTCAGAAGATTGGCTTTGAAAAGTCCTGTAGCGCAATCATTTTGTGTGTTTGAGAGTTAGACTGCCGTTAACATTTTGCCAAATCTTTACAGGAAGATAAAAGGCCAGAAAAGGGTCTTAAAAAAAAAAAGACTTTGGAAGCCCGGTCAATAGAGTTGTAACGTGTTGGCCATAACTATAGGAAAAGTGGGTGGGAATTGGTGCTGGAAGGACCTCAGAGAGAGTTGGATGGTAACTGAAGGGGAACCTTGGGTATTCTCTCCCAGGCCTCAGCCGCAGGAAGTGAGGCAGTCTCACCAGAGGAGGAAGTGGGAGTCAGGATTTAGACATTTGATTCTCACCCTGACTCATGGTGACATTGTCTGTTAAACATCCACATCCTTAACCTACACGGGAGCATTCCTGCCTGGGAGGGCGTGGTCAGGGTTCCCATAATTAAAGTTGTTTTGGCTGCCAGCGCATCTTATCTAGTGATTTACAGTATTTTGTACACTGTAAACAGCACCTCCTTCCGAGTATTTCATACTTTTCAAAACTAAAGACACGGTTACTACTGTTTCCTAACTTCAGTGTGGCCTTGAAGTTAGTGTACGTCCTCAATGTGCTCTATATAATGGGGATCATTGTACCTTCCTTCCTAACACAATGCAGCCAGCAGAGTCGGCCCGTGGTGAGGCCCTTACATTCTGGTTGAATCTAAGAAAAGTGGCCTTTGAAGAAAGGTATCCATTTAAATAGAGGTAATTTGAATATTGATATGTTAATCAGGAAACCCTGCAAATGTCCCTCTCATTCCTGAAACAAGTGAAATGTGTTCATTGCAGTAACTTCAGATTTTTCTCAAAATATGCATTCATTTTTTACTTAGTAAGGAGAAATAGGGCACTGCCTTCTAAGTCACTTCTTATCTAACATCACATGGGTGAATGGTACCCTTAATAAGTGACCCGTTCCTATAAATGAAGATAAATGTATGTGGAACTAGCAAGTTTTTATCACCTATGTTAAAAGACGAACTATCACTATACGTAAACAATATTTAATCACAACTTCTCATTCGAAGTCATGAAGTTACTGGAGTAGTTGTACAAAGAACCTCTGGAAACCAGACCTTAGGCTGGTTTTTATAATATTGATTAACTTACAGTTTTTTCTCAGATATATGTGTAGGGTTATTTTATCTAATGATTTTGCCTGCATTCAAAATTGTTAAGAGTAATTGCTTACCCAAGTTGGTACTAAAAATTGCAAATTTGAAAAGGTAGATGTGTGAAAGATTTGTGATCTTAGTTTTTTTTAGCCCCTGGATTAAATTTTACCAACTTTTTTTGTAGCTTGGGAACCCTATGTGGTTTGTGGAGGTAAAGGAAAAGCAATTAGATCAGTTTCTGAGCAGACCAAGTAAATGAGTATGAGAGAAAACAGTAGGGTGTCGATTTCCTATTTGTCCTGTGATTAAAAATAATTTCTGCTTGGATCTCTGCAATTATAAGTTCTTTTGTTAACTGACCCAAGATGTGATCTTTGGAGTGTAACCGTGCTTGCTTTGCAAAAAGACCTATTTCCCAGAGTTACAGTTTAGATGATTATGTGAGAATCTGGCAGTAGAATTTTCTTTGTATTTTTCCTTAGTCAGTAACAAGTTAAAGTTAGGCTCATGGGTTGTATTGGATTTGCTACGGTAGACATATCCACACCCAATACAAAAAGTGTAGTATAAAGACTTCCTCGATGGCTTATTTCTACAGAACTGATGTTGCTTTTCTCTCCAGGTATGCATCCATGTGGAAAGGGTGCCTGACGCTTTATACCGGAAGGGGCGGGGAACTCCAGAAAATCGGGGAGTAAGTACCTTTTGTGTAATTGAAAAAAATTACAGATTTCTACTGACATGACTGGTAGGTATAAACAGCAGCCTTTTCCTTGGCTTGTTTCCGACTGGCCTCCTGCACGTCTCCAGCAGCCTGCCTGCGGGAATAACTTGCCGTGGATGGAGCAGTGGGACAGCTGTCCATGTACGGTTTGGGGGATGAGCTTTCTTCAGTGTCATTAATGCCATTTGAAGTAGCTTCTGTCGTCTAGTGAATTGCCAGATAAGAAACTAGGTGTAAGTTGTGGCCCTGAGTGGAAATGTCCTTTTTCTCTGTGTGTGGGTGAATGTGTCCTCCTGGTACAAGGACCGGTAGCAACGCCCACTGAAGTGCTGTGTTTATCCACAGGCTAGGCACCTACCGCACAGGCACTGCGGGCTCCCAGGCACTACTTGCTGCTTGGTAATCTCCACCCTGACTTGGAGGAGCCATCCTCTCTAGGGGTGTAAAGGTAATGCAGCCCCCATGCTCGTCAGACATGTGGGGGGTACTCATAAGCTTGGGTGCAGGCCCTCCATCCAATCCTGAGTCCATTCTGCTAGGTTAATGCGTGGACATCTGCTTCATGCCCATTAAATTAGAGGATATTTGAAGAGAAGCAACAGTGGCACCCAGCAAACAGATATAAATAAAGAAAGGAAAATTCTCTTCCTTCCTGCAGGGTTAAGATGCTTTGCATGGAAAAATAATCTTGCCAGCTTTTTTCTTTTGTAATAAATATATTTTTACTGATTTCAGAGACAAAGGGAGAGGGGGAGAGAGAGAGAAACATCAAAGATGAGAGAGAATCATTGACTGGCTGCCTCCTGCACGCCGTCTGTTGGGGATCGAGCCCCCAACCCAGGCCTGTGTCGACTCCTGGTTCAGGGGTTGACGCTCAACCACTGTGCCATACCAGCCAGGCTCTTGACAGCTTTTAAAGATCAGAAACTGGCAACACTCTTTGGAGGAAAATTAGGATTCATTTACGGTTTGTGTTTGCATTTAGAGTATTATTGGAGCAACGAAAGGGTTTCACATCAACATGACTGCAAGATTAGGGTCCTGTCCTGACCTTTATGTGTAGAGAAGTGTCTATCATAATGGAGGTCAGTTGAGGGAAGAACCACTGGAGGACACTCGGTTCTTAGTGACTTAACTTTGTTAGGGTCAGCCTAGCATTTACAAAAACCAGTTCTCAGTTTTTATTTGTGGGGTGAGGGGCTTGTGTATAATGTTAATATAGCCCACAGTCACCTTATAGGAGGCACTGGGATGAACTGTCATTGTGGGAGCCAGTTGTCTGTACTGATGCCTCAGAACCCACTCCTAACCTTGAATGGTTATCTTTGCAGATTCACAGAGCGTGGTCCACAGGGGCCTGGATGACAGTGTGTGGATGGGTCAGGGCTAACCCATCACCAGTGCTGGAGGACCCACTCTGGAACCCCGAGTCCCCTGGTTCCGAGGCCTCGGCCTGTGGAAGGACAGGACAGATGTGTTTCTGTGTCCTTGCTCTTTGACATGGTTGGTTTTTGTCGTCCAGAAGACGACTTAAAATGCAGAGTAGAATGTTCCACACAGTGTAGGCAATCACATAGTTGATGCTTTGATGGAACATAAGCATTTAGGACGTTTCCGTTAGAATAGAGTTAGTTAGCATGTTGCTATTTAGTTAGTTTGTTTGACACCTAAATTCTTCATTCCTGTCACTTACGCATATTAGATGAAGAAAGGTTGATTATTTCAGAAGTCATGTAACTTTTCCTGTATTTTCTTCCAGGTTTTGTATGGTTTACTCAGAAGTGCCAAATTTCAGTGAACCCAATCCAGATTATCGAGGACAACCGAACAAAGGGGTAATTAAAGTCTGCTTTTATGACAAGGCTCATTCTGACTGTCTGCCATCATTCCATGGCGAGATTGTCATACCCAGGGTCTAATGAAGACAATCTAAGAAGTCATTTAAAGTCCTTTTTAACGTCATTTTTGTTCTGTTTGCTTTGTGAGAGTGAATGTTGCTGTAGTGTCCTGTATTTAAGTGTCTGCCATTTAGCACTTTGGGGCGTGGGGAGGAATATCTGGAAGTACAATAAAATGAAAGGTTTGGGAAACACTCATGAATATTTTGACATTGAATGGACTTGGATAAATATATTAAAAATTTGTTTAAGAAAACCTTAAAAACTAAAAAAGGGAATGGACACAACATGTTATAATAATGTACAGGTGTGTTTTTGATTTTTAGTCTTCATTTGGTTAAATTGAAATTTTCTTTCAGGCACATAGCGAGCAGAAGAATAATTCCATGAATGGTAATATGGGTACAGGTACATTTGGATCAGTGGGTAAGATTTTTTTTTTTCATAATTGTCATCAGGTGTGAGAATTCTAGAATATATATTTTATGAAAGCTAGAGAGGAAAAATTTGTCATTAGGCATAAATTAGTTCTAAAAGGGAACTACTGGTAACCAGGGAATTCCCGAATAGCTGATTTTCTAGAAAGCAGACACCCTTTAAACTACTTTATTGAGCTCATTCTGTATTGAAACATCTGGGCCAGTTCCTAGGAATAGTGGTGAACGTTGGCTAATAATATAGAAGTCCACGTTTCAGAGACGTGTCATTTCGGTAGCCTGGTGACTGACAGGGGCAGAATTACTGGTTATTTTTAGGCACCGAAAGCCTTTTATCTTCCGACTAATAACTCACCTTCCTTTTTCACGTGCCGATCGCTGCCCCTTTAAAAGATTAGCCTTTATCCTTCAAATACCCTTAAACCATGTGGAAGGTTTTTTGGAAGTTTGGTCCTTAAATAACGGAGGAGAAGTCTTTTGTGACCAGAGTTCATTTCGGGTGGCTGTTACTCATTTGAGCTGCTAGCTGATCCCCGCACTGTGGGAAACTTCTGTAAAAAGTTAGAATCTCGTTCTCTTGAGTTGTTACTCGCCATATTTGAGCCCAGTGCCAGGACTCACAGGCCACCTGCCCCCTCTCGGTCTTCCCTTGTGGTGTAGGCAGTGCGTTACCTATACTTGTCCTACTCAACCCGTTTCTCATTCTGTTGCCCAAGTTGCTCTTTTTTTCCTCTCCCTGTTAATACAGCATCAAGTCAGTGTGTTTCCAATAGTCACATGTTTGAACAAACCTAGAACTTAATGGGATTTTCCCCAGGAGTTGAAAGGCATTTGTTTTCCCCAATATGACTCGTAAGCATTAATACGACCATGTGTGCGACTGCAAATAGGTGCACCTCTCTAGATCAGTATCTGAAAATGTGATGGATTTTTATATTCTTTTTTTAGGAAACGGGATTCAGCCCGGCCCAGAACCACGGGCATGCCAGTTTTCCTTTGCTGGTAGAAGCAGTGGCCGGGGGCCTGGGACTCCGCAGCCAGCTGGAGCAGCTGGCAGCCAGACAGGCATGGCCACTATAAGTAATGGCAGGGACCCTCGGAGAGCCTTGAAAAGATGACCGATGCCAAACACCCACATGTAGTTTGTGAACTACGTGCCCTACTTGAACACTCACTGCACTTTTATTTATGGTTAACTGTGAAAACGTCTTTGTCGGTTTCCTTTTATGTTGTTGGTTTGTTCACAAGAGTTGTTTGCTTTTATAGCAAGACGGTTAAGCTGCTCGAGTCTCCTGTGGAAGAACGGGAACACATTGAAAAGTAGGGGTGTTGATTTCTAGAGCCAAAATGTCTTTGGGTAGCCTCCACAGCCTGCCCCCGTCCACGGGGGAGCTACTTAAGACATCAGCATTACAGCCTCTGTGAGTCTATCTTCTGCGGACAGTTTGTAATATTTAAAATAAGGCTTAGTGGGAGCTGTTCTCTGTCTTACAGTCAGATATTGCCAACTAAAGCGATAACCACCAAAAAAAAAAAAAAGCCACCAAAAACTTAATCAATGCTAACAGTGATTTGTGAGTGTCTGTGACTTCTGGAATGACTGGCTTCTTCACCGAGTGACTGCTGTTAGTGTTTTCCAAGGACTGAATCATCCTGAACTCCTGTTTTATTACCAAAAAACCATATTCCTGGTCAGAATTATAGACCAGAGGCCGATCTGTAGTATAACAAGTGATTTTTAGAAGAAAGCTGCGTTCACTTTACTTCAGTTACTCTTTATCATCGTTGTGCATTACACTGAAGGAAAATTTAGAGCTGAGGCCTTGATTATTTATTTTTTTGAAACGATCACGTCAAATGTTAAAGTATAATTTGAAGGCGGTATAAGCCTAATAAACATGGATCTGATGATAAAAATTATGGGAGGTAAACATAGGGAAGGCAATTCAAGTTGAACCCATGGAGAAAACAGCAATCTATGTTAGAGGGCCCTAGGTTCTGCAGAAACTCAGCCAGCCTAGGTGCTGTCTTTATTTGAAGGGTGTGGTGTGTGTAGTGTGTGTTGTGTATCGTCAAAGTTCCTGAACACAGATTACAAAGCCTTATCAGCAAAAGCTAAGACATGGCTCTCTCAGAAGAGAAGACAGCTTTATTCAGAAATGTTAAGAGTTTGCTTCTGTGTTGTAATCGCTCCCCAGGTCCCCTCTCTCTTGCAGGGTGGATAACTGGTCAACCTTCCTTTGTGAGAATCCTACCCTTGATTATGTCTTGAATAAAAGTGTGCATTCATGGTAACAGACCTACTTCCTCTGCTCTTCCAGTGACCTGCAGCGAGAGAGCCTGTGCGTGTGCCAGCCGTGGTAATGGGGCCTTCACCCTGGGGCTGCCTGGCTCTGCTTGGCTGCTGTGTCTCTGTCCCTACCTCACATCACAAGGAATTTAAGGCGACTTTGTTTTAAAAAAATTCCATAGTGTGTGTGACTATAAAATCTATGCCAGATTATGTATTTGCTCTAATTGAGTGTATGTAACAAATATTTCAGAAACATTGAAGCATGTATTAGGCAACTGTGAGGAGAGTTTGGGGTAGACGAAATCATGAACCGTCTCGAGGCGTTTACCTGTATGTTGTGTAGCACGTGGGTGACGGGTTTATGTATGTACAGGGTGGGGCAAAAGCAGGGGTACAGTTGTGAGTAGGCGAAACCGTTTATTCTTGTGTTGTTATGTTATTTTCCATATGAACAGCTGTAAACCTACCTTTGCCCCACCCTGTACTATAGAAGTTTTTCCTTTATGTGTGATGATTCTAGTTAATTTGGCTTTTATAACTAATATTTTCTTAAGATGTTCACAAAATTACAGAGATTATGTACAAATTAGTGTACAAGTTTTTTTTTCTTTTAAATCAAGTAGTGGGAGGAGCAATAACACTTGTTTGTGGGGGAATATCGTGTTACAGGTGATTTTGAAAAGTAAGAAAGACCTCAGCTGGTGCTTTGGTAATCGACACTTGTCGTAATAATCTAACCTTGTTCTGTGTTTTGTATCATCTATTAACAAGTTTCTTTTCTCTCAAGGGAAGCCTCTAAAACGCGGGCACAGTGAGTGTCAGTCCGTAAGGATCGCTCGCCTTGCCGTCTGCTGGGACGCGCTCAGCACGAAGAGGAAGAAGGTTCCCCGCCTTCCCCCTTCCTGGCGCTCGGCGTTCGACTCACTTTCAAACAAGTTTAAACACCTGAGAACAAACACCACTTAGTACAGAAACACACGCTCCCGGGATGGTCCCATTTCATTTCCACAAAGACCGCTGGCCGCTGGGCTGGCCAGGTCTCAGGAGTTGGTGGGGCGCAGGAGGAGAAAGATGGAACCCCCCGGCCAGGGGACCTGCACTGGGGCGCGTGCATATCACCAAGTGCCCCTCGGAGTACCCACTCAGCTCTGCCCCTGTAGCTTCAGGAATTCCATCTTGAATGTGAGGACAGTTCAACTGGAGGGCACCCTGAATATTTGTAGTAGTTGTCGCTTGTATTTTTATCATGTGACATTTTTAAAAAATACTTTTTTATTGACTTCAGAGAGGAAAGGAGAAAAAGAGAGAAACATTAAAGATGAGAGAGATTCATTGATTGGCTGCCTCCTGCACGTCCCCTACTGGGGATGGAGCCCACAACCCAGGCATGTGCATTTGACGAATTGAACCTGGGACCCTTCAGTCTGCAGGCTGATGCTTTATCCACTGAGCCAAACCGGCTAGGGCTGTCGTGTAACATTTTAAAAGAATGCTTCATTTGCTTGGTTGAGTAATAATGCCAAGGGAATGATGGCTGGAAACAGATGTTAGTATAAAAAAAAAGTTATAATTTTTGATAGAGTGTTTAAAGTATAGGAAGGTAGTTAACTGGCCCTAAATCGTGTCCAGAGAAGGTACGAGTTGAGTGTCTTATACATCAATCGAAGACAGTGGCAGTTGTTGACATTGATAGAGATCTGACATTGCAATTACTGAAGCACCCTTTTCTGGCATCAGTAAGGTAATGCCTGCTCCACGCAGTTAGGTGGCCATGATTCCTTAGGTTCTTGAAAGTATTCGGAAGGTTCCAGAGACATCAACCCTGAACACCATGTGGAGACCGGGTCAACATGGAATGCTTACCTGCGCTTTTAATCTCTCCTCACCTCTGGGCTCATTCCTGGGATTACTTGCCCTACGATAGACTATTTTTTAAACCTATTTTTTCCTGCTCTCTATTGGATCCCCTATCAGATGAGAGTCTGCATATTTCTAGTAGAAAAGGGGGTCACAGTTCCCCCTACGTGGGCCCGATGGCAGGTAAAGGCAGGTGAGCTTGGCCATGATACATCTCTGTAGTCTCCTACATGTTGGGGTGAACAGCCCCACATTTCACAGGGTGGTTTATAACCTTACGGTTTGCTTCTGAGAAAATCTGACATAATAGCACTATCATGTTAGGCCCTGAGGGGGAAGCTGGGAAAATAACTGCAAGTACAGTGGGGCCTTGACTTACGAGTTTAATTTGTTCCGAGACCGAGCTTGTTAAGAAACTCAACTCAAATTACTCTGTCAACTCAATGCAAAAAATCGGCTGAGGCAGCTGCTATCTCAAAAAACTCATTAGTCGGGACACTCGTAAGTCAAGGCCGCACTGTATAACCAACTTTTCTCCAAATTCCTTGACCTTTGCTTTACTAGGGATACACCAGAGTTTATATTCAAATGCTGGACCCAAATTATTTCAGGTTCCTGAGCTAAAAGGACAGGATGATGGGTTTTCAAAGCCCAGATTACAGAATAAGGACCAGAACAGAAAAATCCAGGCCGGACCATCTGTCCAGCCATTTATTTCACATGGTTTCTCACGAAGAACACAGCTGTGCACAGTCTGGCATAACCGGTGTGACGGAAAGGAAATGCACATTTTACCAAGTTTGACTATCAGACGTTTCGTTTCGTTTCCGTCTTGAAAGGCCTTAGAGACCCACCGTTTTATGTGGCTGCCCAGGTGCTGGGCCTGGTGGCAGCTGCTGGACGAGGATAGAGCCCAGGTGTCGGGAGCCTCCTCGGACACTGCAGTCCTCACCGTCACGCTTGTCCAGCGCCACCTCTGCTGAGGGGCTGTTGACAGGTCTTTATTTTTTAAAATATATTTTTATTAATTTAGACAAATACTAAAAATAAATTTTTATTGAGGGAGGGAGAGACATCGATGAGAGAATCATTGATCGGCTGCCTCGTGTACTGGGGATTGAGCCTGCAACACAGGCATGTGCCCTGACTACAGGCCGATGCTCTATACACTGAGCCAAACAAGCTAGGGCGTGTTGCCATGTCTTTAAAAAACCAGTTCTTGACCCACTTCCAACCATACATTCAAGTTGTTTGACTCCATCAAAATGTATGTTTCCGGACAGAGGAGTTAGTCCAGCCCCCTTGGCCCACACACTGACTCTGTTGAATGCCAAGAACAGCTACCACCTGCAGGAGATTCCCCCCGGGGCTCCCGAGAGGTTTGGAATGTTCTCAGCTGTTCCGGGGGAGTTCAGGGCAGGTCCGGGAGAGCCGTCCTCGGAAGCCTGGAGAGCCCTGTCTCCTGCTCTGGGTGCCTCCCTTAGCGCAGGAATAACCTCATTTGGAGGCATATGTGGAGCTCAGCTTTTGCCTCTGGGCGGCTAGAGCACCCAGGAGTTCTAGATGGTGAAGTGTGAGCCGCTGTACTTGGAAGCGGACGCCTCCCACGGGCAGAGCTGAGGGACAGCCAGGGGGTCCCAGCGGGACAGTGAGTGCCCCCCAGGGCGGGGGTGGGGGGGCAGTTCTGAGTGAACTCGGCTCAGAGCATGCTCAACACACATCAGTGTTGAGATCAGATTCCAGTGGAGTCGCCTGGCTTCGTCTGGGCCTACACAGATCAAAGTGAAAAGTTTCCCTGAGGTTTCCGGTAACACTTTTTAAAAAAATGGGTTTTCTTGTTGCTTAGCTCGGCAAATATGTTTGCAGCACTGCTCAGAGCATGCTCAATACCTATCAGTGTTGAGATCAGATTCCAGTGGAGTCACCTGGCTTCGTCTGGGCCTACACAGATCAAAGTGAAAAGTTTCCCTGAGGTTTCCGGTAACACTTTTTAAAAAAATGGGTTTTCTTGTTGCTTAGCTCGGCAAATATGTTTGCAGCACTGCCTACCTTCCTTCAACAGCCCCCTCCCCCATTGCCTCGGTCCCTGCTTCATTACGGGAGATGCTGGCCAAGTGGCAGAGTAGTTGGGCGCTCGCTCCTGGAGCTGTGTGTGCCTTTCCGTCCCCCCCCCACCCCGCCCTCCCCCCAGGGCGTGATACCTTTACCCTCCTCTCCAAAGCCCCAAGGGCCCTTCCTTTTGCCTCTGTAACTTGTTTCTATAGCTCACTTCCACTTCTGTGTGTGTGTGTGGGGGGGGGGGGGGGGGGGGGGTTGGAGGTAAAACATTCCTGAGAACCTGCCTCTTACAGACCCTAATCATGTTCTGCAGGAGGGGCAGCTGCGGTAAGTGTTCTCCACAAACAAGTACTCCGCAGTTATGATTTGCCTGCCTCTTGGGGCGAGGTGGTTTGAATCTAACTAGTAGGTCCGGAGACCTCTGGCCTAAGTCGCTGGGCGACTTCAGATAGAAAACCATGACACTGGCAGCCAGCACGGCTAGTGCCCCTCCGGGGGGACGGCTCTGAGTCCTGGGCCTTCTCTTCACTGCTCAGGAGCCTCGTTAGGAAAGAACGGGGGCGGGGGGGTGGTGCATGGGCGCAGCTCCGAGGCCATGGGCGCCAATGGGCACTAGACACCTGCTGCCCCCCAGGGCTGAGTCAGGGTCCAGCGTCCTCCCAGGGGCAGTGGGAAGAAGAGGCAGGCACTGGCCATCTCTCCGCGCCAGCATCAGAAGGCAGTCTTAACATTTATAAGCAGCTCATTGCCACCAGGTGTGTGTGTGTGGAAGTCGCCAACCTTTCAGTCTCTACTGGGCCCAGAAAGGTTGCTGACGATTTGCCGCATGGAGGGGTGAGTCGTGGGCACAGGTCTGATCCATAGCCGAGTTCCCTGAGCTCTTTCCCATCCCCCTTTGCCCTGAGGGGAGGGCGAGGGCACCATATGGGGCTGCCAGGAAGAGGGAGGACATGGGGTGGGGGGGTTGGTGCCAGGAAGGAGGGCAGTGGCCACCAGGAAGGCACGGGATTCCCACGGCAGCTCGGGATCGCCGCAGGCCCAGGGTGCAGTCGTGGTGTGTTTCTGAGAGAACTGGGGAACTTTCCCAAGCTTTATGAAAATGTTCAGACGTGCAGCAATGCTCCTGTGTGCTCACCACCGAGATTTCACCTGTAACATCTGACCATACTTGGTTTATCACATATCCATCTCGTTCGTTCATTAATCCAGGTTTTGGGATTAGGTGATTTTTTAAAATTGAATTCATTGGGGTGACATTGGTTCATAAAATTATATAGGTGTACAATTCAATGCATCATGTGTATATCGTGTGTTCACCACCCCAAGTTGTCTCCTTCCATCACCATTTATTCCCCTTTACTCTCTTCCACCTCCTTCCAACCCCCTCCACCTGGCAATCCCACACTGTTGTCTGTGAGTCTCTTCTGTGCTTAGTCCCTTCAGCCTTCTCACCCAGCCCCACTCCCTCCTCCCCACTGACAGTGGTCAGTCCAGGAGTCTGTCTCCACTTGGTTCGTTTACTTTGTCGATTAGATTCCACATATTTGTGAAATCATGTGGTACTTGTCTTTCTCTGACTGACTTATCCACTTAGCATAATAATTCCCAGGTCCGTCCATGCTGTTGCAAAAGGTAAGATTTCCTTCTTTTTTTTAAGGCTGAGTAGTATTCCATCGTGTAAATATACCACAGCTTTTTTATCCACTCATCTGCTGATGGACACTCGGGCTGTTTCCAAATCTTGGCTATTGTCAATAACACTGCAGTGAACATAGGGGCGCATATGTTCTTTTGGATTAGTGTTTTATTTTGTTGATGGTTTCTTTTGCTGCACAGAAGCTTTTTATTTTGAGGTAGTCTCAGTTGTTTTCTCCTTAGTTTCCTTTGCCCTAGGACAGTGGTTCTCAACCTTGGCTGCACATTAGAATCACCTGGGAATCTTTTTAAAATCCTGAT
>NW_005364633.1:944822-951971 GCF_000412655.1 Myotis brandtii
TGAGTCTCTTCTGTGCTTAGTCCCTTCAGCCTTCTCACCCAGCCCCACTCCCTCCTCCCCACTGACAGTGGTCAGTCCAGGAGTCTGTCTCCACTTGGTTCGTTTACTTTGTCGATTAGATTCCACATATTTGTGAAATCATGTGGTACTTGTCTTTCTCTGACTGACTTATCCACTTAGCATAATAATTCCCAGGTCCGTCCATGCTGTTGCAAAAGGTAAGATTTCCTTCTTTTTTTTAAGGCTGAGTAGTATTCCATCGTGTAAATATACCACAGCTTTTTTATCCACTCATCTGCTGATGGACACTCGGGCTGTTTCCAAATCTTGGCTATTGTCAATAACACTGCAGTGAACATAGGGGCGCATATGTTCTTTTGGATTAGTGTTTTATTTTGTTGATGGTTTCTTTTGCTGCACAGAAGCTTTTTATTTTGAGGTAGTCTCAGTTGTTTTCTCCTTAGTTTCCTTTGCCCTAGGACAGTGGTTCTCAACCTTGGCTGCACATTAGAATCACCTGGGAATCTTTTTAAAATCCTGATTTCTGGGCCTCATCCTCTGGAAATTCTGTTTCTTTGTTATATGAGTTCCTTATGTATTTTGGAAATTAACCTCTTATTGGATATATCATTGGCAAAAATGTTCTCCCATGCAGTGAGTTCCCTTTTCATTTTGTTGATGGTTTCTTTTGCTGTGCAGAAGCTTTTTATTTTGATGTAGTCCCATTTGTTTATTTTCTCCCTAAATCCCTTGCCCTAGAAGATGTATTTGCAAACATATTGCTACAAGAGATGACTGACATTTTGCTACCTATGGTTTGTTCTAGGATTTTTATGGTTTCATGACTTACATTTAAGTCTTTTATCCATTTTTAGTTTATTTTTGTGTATGGTGTAAGTTGGTGGTCTAGTTTCATTTTTTTGCATGTATCTGTCCAATTTTGCCAACAATTTATTGAAGAGACGATCTTTACTTCATTGTATGTTCTTGCCTCCTTTGTCAAATATGAATTGAGCGTAATGGCTTGGGTCGATTTCTGGGCTCTCTGTTCTGTTCCATTGGTGTCTATGCCTGTTCTTGTGCCAACTGACAAGTGCTGGTGAGGATGTGGAGAAAAGAAAACCCTCATGCACTGCTGGTGGGAATGCAGACAGTGCAGCCACTGGGGAAAACAGTATGGAGTTTCCTCAAAAATTTAAATATGGAACTGCCATTTGACCCCATGATCCCACTTCTAGGAATATATCCTAAGAAACCTGAAACACCAATTAGAAAGAATATATGCACCCCTATGTTCATAGCAGCACAATTCACCATAGCTAAGATCTGGAAAATATGGAAGCATGGAACAGACTGAGGATTCTCATAGGGAAGAGGGGGGAGGGAATTAGCCAAAGTTCCTGTATGCATATATTCACAATCCATGGACACAAACAATAGTGGGGTAAAGGCCTGGGGAGGGGCTAGAAGTGGGTAGGAGGGGGTCAAGGGGGAACAAAAGGGAACATCTGTAATACTTTCAAAAATAAAGATAAATTTTTAAAAAAAGGGAGTGTAGATCCAGCTATAGGCTGGGGGGAAGATGGAGAGCAGAAATAAATAATTTGAGTAATTCACATTTTTATCTGGGAGTAGTCACTTCAAATGTCAACTGATACAGACTCACTTAGTTAAATTTAGTCTATAGCAAAAGTACTCAATAGGAAAAATGAGATAATTGGAAACTCCCTCCCCCACACAAATTTCAGGAAAACATATGGTGAATTCCCCAGTATTTGGAAATGGAGAAAACTTTCCTAACAATGGCTCAAAAGCTAGAAACATGAAAGGAAAGATCAACAAATTAGACTGTTTGCTTGGTTAAACATGTGCAAAGACAAATGATAAAAAGTATTTGTCACATCATTGACAAAGGACTAATATTTCTAATACTTAAAAAGTTTGTGAAAGTAAAGAAGACCAATCACACTGTGGAAAATGGACAAGAAATATAGGCAATTTATAGAAAAGGAATGGCTCCTGAGCATATGAAAAGAATGCTCAACCTCATGAGAGAGGCAAGTTGAAATACCATTGCGACAGCATGACTCCCTTTTGACTGGCAAAGTATAAAGTTTGAAAACAGACTCTGTTGGAGACGCTGTGAGACAGGCACTTCCATGCGTAGTTGGAAAGCAAACTGCCTCATGCCTAGTGGTGGTGGAGGGAGGATTTCTTGGGCAATTTTACATTTGAATTTGCCCTGTGACCCAACAGTCCTGCCTCTGGGTCCATCCCTGTGGCGGGTGCATTGCCAATACCATTACAATCGTGGGACTCCGCTGCCTGCCTGCGCCCCTGGCTAGTCGTCCTCGGTGACACGGCTGCTCCGTGTGCCCTGAGCCGGTAACGAGCTGCAGGCCCGCAGGGGACTGGAGAGGGTCATGCGTTGGGCTGCTCTCTGTTGATGCCCTGGGAACCCTGACAGCCCAGAGACCTTGTGAATGAGAGCCAGCCAGCCGCTGGGAGAGGCCACCTGAGCCCCCTTGGCCTGCAGCCTGCCGACCTCCGACCTCCGGACAAATGAATGAGTCTGTCTTGGACTCTGTAGCTCTGACGGAGTTGCCAGCTGACTTCAGTCCCAGGGGTGAGAGCAGCAGAAGGAAGGACAGGGCTGAGCCCGCCACGCCCGCTGCCTTCAGGAGATGGAGCTGAGTGTGGAGATAGCGTGCTGATTGCAGCAAGAGATGAACTGACATGATACACAGATGCGCTGGCGAGAACACGAGAAGACGTGTCCGGAAGCCCTGGCTGGCAGCACAAGACGGGACAGCTCAGCTGAGACCCCCAGCGCGCTCCTCGGTGGGACACCAGCAGGCGCAACGGAAACCTCTCGCGTGCCTGTGTGAGCGACGTGTGGGCTGCATGAAGAGGAAAAAGCAAGGCACATGGTACACGTGTAAAATACCCTACCTTTTAACTCAGGAGAATGTGGGTATTTTTGCTTTATATTTTTTAAAATGGAAGAATTGACAAAAACGGTTTCTTCAAAGGAAGGGGGCACGGGTAGAAGCTAGACTTCACTAAGCATTCCTTGTTTTGCAGATACAAGTTTAGAATCATGGAAACGTGTTATACACAGATGTAGACATACACACGCATATAAAGTCAAGATAAAAAAAATATCTAAAGCAAAAGCAACATTAAGTGAAATTTCTGTTGCTGGTTTAACCGCACAAATATTTATTTCAAGTATTTTATTTATTTTTTTAAATATTTTTATTGATTTCAGAGAGGAAGGGAGAGGGAGAGAGAGATAGAAACATCAATGATGAGAGAGACTCATTGATCGGTTGCCTCCTGCACACCCTCCTACTGGGGATCGAGCCTGCAACCCAGGCATGTGCCCTGACTGGGAATTGAACCCAGGACCTCTTGGTCCATGGGGTTCCTACTTTATTTTTAAAGTGAAAGCATTAAAGGGATTAGCTCATCCCGATATTTTGTTGCACATTTGGTTCATAGTTCTGTTCTCTTTCCCAGTGTGCCCCAAATATTCATAAAATGGATGGATATTCATGTGATGGTGTTCAGGTAGGTTAGTTCATTTTTACCTAATTTTTTTTTGTGTGTGTGTACCAGCATGAAAGAAATACTGAAATGTTATCACAATAGGAACATTAATTTAAATGTTTCATAATAAATTCTGAAGATAAAAAGCCTTTATAATACTCTTTGACTAGTTCTCCTGGTTATACTTACCTTTTCAGTTACCTGACATCAGCAGACATTGCATGACTCATAGATATGCTTTTCCATTTTAGGGGATTTGCTTTGGAGGAAGATGCAAAACCAGGGATAGACAATGCAAATACATCTGGGGGCAAAGTAAGTAAACAGTGTGGCCCAGTCATTTCAAGGTGTGCTATCAGGCCAAGGGTCATGTGAGCAGGAAGTAAATTTTCAACCACTTTAAGAGTGAGGGATTCTTCAAACCACCACACGTCTTAGCAGGGGCACTTTTATGGAAATTAGAGAAGGGCACTTCTGAGAAGACACAGCCCTACACATCTTGGGTAGTTGGCAGTGCCTCTGGATGAGACAGATGGTGTCTTCACTGCCAGGCAGGTGAAGTCCTTGCCAGGTGTGCAGCTTGGAGAACGGAACAAACGTGGATTTTAGCTCCACATATGCTCTCCACAGCTGAGTGTCCTTAAGCAAAACCTGTACAACCATATGGGATGGACGTGGACCCTGGCTAGGGAGCTGTAGCCTTGGAACTGTAGCATTTTCGCTAGACTTGTTTTTTCTCCCTCAACTATCTTTCTTGACCTCTAGCTGGCTTTTCTACTTATTGGTGACCTGCTGGAGTGGCTCTGCTGTATCAGAGAGAAATTTTAATGTTATTCCCTTTAAAGTTTGTCAAATTTTCATAGGGAATTATATATCAATTATATCTAGAACATATTATTGAAATTATATATTTATATTTAAAATATATTTAAATGTATTTTTTCCAGAACTATTATCTGCCCCTTTGAAAGTAGTTTTTTGTTTTAGAGTAGTGGTTCTCAACCTTCTGGCCCTTTAAATACAGTTCCTCATGTTGTGAGCCAACCATAAAATTATTTTCGTTGCTACTTCATAACTGTAATGTTGCTACTGTTATGAATCGTAATGTAAATATCTGATATGCAGGATGGTCTTAGGCGACCCCTGTGAAAGGGTTGTTCGACCGCCAAAGGGGTCGCGACCCACAGGTTGAGAACCGCTGCCTTAAGGATTAGAGAAAGGAGATCAGGAGCAGCCATGACTACGACTCCCTCCAGGCCTGAGACAGGACACCACCGAAGGAACATCCCTCCCCCACGCTCCCACTCTCTCTGGGAGGCTGAGCCATGGGCGCCCTGGATGGCAGGGACGTGCCCTAGCGTGCGGGATAGGGTGGCCACCCGGCTCTGGGGGAGGAATCAGCTGTGACCTGTGAGCCATAGGAAGTTGGCTGAGACGCCCGCAGAGCTCACTGGGAAGCCGCCCCGTTGGGTGCTGCTGGAATGGCTGGGGGTGAGTGCCACCGTGTGGCTGGGTAGCTCGTGAGCTGTAGCTGCTTGAAGCACTCGGTGGAGGCGGGGAGAAATGCCCTCCCTCTCCCGGTGCCCTCTGGTGTCCTCGGTGATGAAGCTTAAGGTCCTGCCAGGGGCAAAGGGAACCGCGCAGTGCCCGCCGCTGGAGCAGAGCGGTGGGTGGGAGCTGAGAGCAGCAGCCTGACAGCTGGCCGCGTGCTGAAGTGCTCCCCGATGGACAGGTGTCCGGCTGCTTCAAAATGTTCCCGGCCGCGTGTGCAGAGCGAACAGGAGGGTTCCCACGCTGGTGATTGTTGGGGACTGGGGTACAGGGGTCAGTATACCCTGTACTTTTTTTATACAGAAAGTGGCATGTATTTATTTTATTTTTATTATTTTTTAATCCTCCCCTGAGGATATTTTTTCCATTGCTTTTTAGGGAGAGTGGAAGAGAGAGGGAAAGACAGAAAAATGTAAGAGAAACACATAGATTAGTTGCCTCCTGCACGAGCCCCGACCAGGGCCTGGGCTGGGAAGGAACCTGCAACCGAGGTACTTGCCCTTGACCAGAATCGAACCCAGGACCCTTCAGTCTGCAGGCTGACGCTCTATCCACTGAGCCAAACCGGCTAGGGCATGTACTTTTTATATATGATTATCATAGATAGGAGACATACGTATGTATGAATATGAGAGCTATATATGAGCGACTGACATGTTTACCTCATGCATAGGTATGCACATATATGCAAATGGTCCTTGCCCATTTTCATAATACAGGTGGTGAGATGTGCGCTGACACATTCTCTGTCCCAGGAAGCGTAAACTTTCTATTGTCATCTGCAGCCAGGGCTGCTGGGATCGGGAAGAGGCCGGGTAGCCGCTTGGAGCACTCTGAGTCCGGGGACTGGGAAGACAGGACAGTCACTCTGGCTGCTTATGGGAAGTTCCCTCTATTGGAAGCTTCGAGGCCGGGGCTAGGAGGCCAATATAGGTTAAACATGTTCTTCACGTTGAAAGGGGCCAACTGTTGCCTTGAATGCGCTTCTGTGTATCAAGCGCTTAAAACGGTGCCTGGCTATTTCCTACGAATAATTACCCCGTCGCCAGCCCACCTGTGGTGAACTGGAGCTGGCCAGTAGCTGGAGAGACTCCCTGATGCTTGTGTTTGGAGCGGGAGGAAGGTGGTGGGAACAGGCGAGCCATGTCCTGGGAGGAAGGGGGCTGAGCAGGTGGAACTTGCCCCAGAGCAAAGCCTCGTCAGCGGGGGGTGGGGAGGGGTTAAGCGGGGGAGGAGGTGTGAGCACCAGGCAGCCTCTGTTCCCAGATGACATTGTCCTGGACCTGCAGGGCTGGCTGGGTCCTGGGAGGAGAGAGGAAGGGGCCATGCGGATGCCCCGGCCTCCTTCCCCATCACCTGAGCCTTCTTCCGGTGAGTCAGACACCAGGAGGGTGAGCACATGCCCCGGCCTCCTTCCCCATCACCTGAGCCTTCTTCGGTGAGTCAGACACCAGGAGGGTGAGCACAGGGGGAGTCTGCTCTCCCGCTCCTGCGCCTCAAAGCTCATCTGAGGATGGGGGCGGGGCGGGGGGACGACAACTGACAGAAGGCTGGGTGCTGGGCCCAGAGGTCAGGGAGCAGGTGACGCAGGGAAGTGGTGGCCGGGTGCGGGGCTCCTGGAGCTCTCGGGTTCGAGGCACATTCTCAGGGGCCCAGGGCCCACGCTCAGCCCTCCCGTATGGGTCACACTCCATATTAACACGTTGCTTTAAAGCTGTTCCAGTTCAAATGATCTCCTTACAGAGCCCGGACTCACGTGACTTTTATTTAAAAAAGCAGCTTCGGTTGTATTCATGGGACACATTTTTATGCTCTAGAACTCCACCTGTCTTCTCTGCTGGCGACGGCAGCCTCGCGCTGTGGGGCAGGGGCAGGAGTTCTCGCCTTCCTGTCCTCCTTCCTTTAGACTCCGGAATGCTCATCCTGCAGCTAATTAAACAAATAAGGACAGACATGGGAAGACTCCCTTTCAGGACAGTGTGGGAAGAACATTCGTTTCCTGAGCTGTTTTCTGTGATGGCCACGCAGACCTCCTAAAGCAGAATC
>NW_005364633.1:952000-987305 GCF_000412655.1 Myotis brandtii
GAGGGGGGGGGGGGGGGGGGGGGGGGGGGGGGGGGCAGCCCGCAGCTGCTGCGCCCGTTTCTCAGGGAGAAGCTGCGACCCGGGTCCCCTCTCCTGCGCACCCCGCATTGTGCCCAGGGTCGTGCAGGGGAAACCGATGGAGGATGTCTGGCTGGATGGTCCTTTCCACCGGGCACCCCGCCCCCTCCTGCCCTCCTCCCCTGCTCTCAGTAGCTTTGCAAAGCGCATGGTATTTAAGAAACACAACTGGATAGGAAGGAAGGAATGTTTGACAAGCATAACTGGCTGCATTTCTGACTATGGAAGGGAAGAAATAGCCAATTGGCTCTCTTCTCAAGCAATTAATTGTGTTTTGTTGTTTTGTTTGTTGTTGTTAGTCATCACCCGGGGTTACTTTTCCATTGATTTTTAGAGAGACTGGAAGGGAGGGGGAGAGACAGAGAGAGAAACATCCATGTGAGAGAAACACATCGATTGGTTGCCTCCTGCAAGCACCCCAACTAGGGCCGGGGATGAAGCCTGCAAACGACGTACGTGCCCTTGACCAGAAGTGAACACAGGACCCTTAGTCCTCCGGCCAAGGCTCTACCCACTGAGCAACACCGGCTAGGGTTCCAGCCTTGAATTCTTACCTCCCCCTCCCCCTTTCCGATTGCGCTTGGGGCTCACCTCAGTCCCAGAGGAGGGTGACCTGCCCTTCTTTGCACCAAGCGGGCTTGGGCCCAGATCCGAATCCTGACGTGCGAACAGTGCCTGCTAGCCACAGGCAGGCCCTGTCCACTGGCTCCTTTCTCTTCCCCAGTCACAGCACAACCTTGCTCTACGCTTCTAGGAATTAATAAAGAGGAGACAAACATTAGACTCCCCGGATTCTAATTAACTTTGATGTGGATTTATGTGCCAAGTTGGATGAGTCACTGATTTTTAATAAACGGGAGAGGGAATCTTAAAGATTAATGTAATAGCTGAGGACACAGGAGCTAGAACTTTGATGCGTGCTTAATTCTTCCTCCCAACCCATGTCATTTGGGGGGAGAAATATCAAAGACCGTCACAAAGGGGGAGAGGAAGGAGGATTATGCAAATTAGAGTTCACAGGACCAAACCATCCCTCCTGTGCGCATGCGCTTCTCCTCTGTGGCCTGTTCAGGACGGGTTAGGGCTATTTTTTATGGAGGGTACATTCCTGAGGACGATGAGAAATGGAGGCCTGGGAAGAGAGGGGAGGTGGGGGTGAGGGGGAGAGATCAACCAAAGGACTTGTATGCAGGCATATAAGCATACGCGACGGATGTGGACAACAGGGGGTGAGGGTGAGGGCAGGACTGGGGGCATGAGGGGACATTGGGGGGATAAGGACACATTTGTAAACATCTTATCAATAAAGGGGAAAAAAAGAAATGGAGGCCTGATAAAAAAAGAGACGGATTATGAACAAATTGATCTTTCGTGTGTTACAAGAGGTTAAAAAAAGGGAAAAAATACCAATATCCGAGGTTCAGTAAAAACTTGATGTTGTTTACATGAATACTCATCTTTTTAAAAAGTCACAACAGCCCTGGCTGCTGTGACTCAGGTGGTTGGGTGTCGTCGTGTGCGCCGAAAGGTTGTCGGCTCAATTCCTGGTCAGGACACATGCCCGGGTTGTGGGCTCAGTCCCTGGTGGGGGGTGTGCAGGAGGCCGATCAATGTTTCAATCTCACATCAGTGTCTCTCTCTCCCTCCCTCTCTCCCTTCATCTCTCTCTAAAATCAATAACAATATTTAAAAAAATAAAAATAAAGAGTACCAATAATGAACTCGTGACATAGTGTGAGTTTTCCCGCCCGCTCACCTGGTCAGGCAGCAGGTAGAACCCTAGGCCCGTGTGTTACTTTTCCAGCTGTCCTTCCGGGGTGTCTAAGCTCTTCATTAGCTTCAGGGCCATTGCCATGCTGCCCCCTCGCCTGCCCTGATGTGGGGACCAGGGCAGAGGGAGGGTTGTCTGAGTGCTGACTGAAGCTTCTTGGGTGCAGTGGTTTAAAACAGCAACTCACCTGGCTGGTGTGGCTCAGTGGTTGAGCATTGATCTACGCACCAGGAGGTCATGGTTTGATTCCCAGTCAGGGCACATGCCCGGGTTGCTGGCTCGATCCCCAGTGTAGGGTGTGCAGGAGGCAGCCAATCAAACATCATTGATGTTTCTATCTCTCCCTCCCTCTCCCTTCCTCTCTGAAATCAATGAAAATAGTTAAACACAAAAACAAAAAACCAGCAGCTCTGCAGGCCACTCGCTTCCCCATGTGATGGAACGTTCTAGTGTTGAGCCACCTCAGGGTTAATTTAGCCTGAAGCTCCCTGTGCCCTGATAGTCGATAGCTGTGACATGTAAAGATATATTCTGAGTAGCTGTGCAGATTAAGTATTCAATTTTCCCCTCAATGATCCCCTGACGTGGTGATAGATATGAGACAATGCACAAGGCCTTATTGTGTTTGATTAACCTTCACTGTGGGTGCTTTTGTAGCTTAGGCAGCTGGTTTGAACAAACTTATAGATTCACAGCCTTATCAAAAGGTCATTAATCTTTTATTATTTTATAAAGTAGGAACTTAGCATATAGTTACTGATAATGAGGGGACATACGTAGGTGACATAATTTATTCATGCTTTATTTCACACTTGAGTTCTGTGGACAAATACTTATAAATAACATTCTGGGACACACATCTTTTCTCACTTGCCACACTTTTTTTCTTGGAATAAATTCATCAGGCTATGTGCCACAGAGACTTTGAGGGAAGCAATTAATAGTGGTGAAGAATTTAAAGGCTGAATTCTGGCTTTGCCTCTTATTACCTGTGCAACCTTGTTTAAGTCACTTGAACCTCTCTAAGCTCAATTTTTTTTTAAAATCCTCACTTGAGGATATGTTTTTACTGATTTTAGAAAGGAAGGAAGAGAGGGAGGAAGGGAGGGAGGGAGAGAGACAGAGAGGGAGAGGGAGAGAGGGGGAGAGAGAGGCATTTTGATGTGAGAGAGAAACGTTGATTGGTTTCCTCTCATGTATGCACCTTGACCAGGGATTGAACCTGCAACCTAAGTATGTGCCCTGACAAGGCATCGAACTTGCAATCTTTTGGTGTAAGGGGAGACACTCCAACCAACTAAGCCACCCAGCCAGGGCTAAGCTCAATTTCTTGAGCTCAAAATGAAGACACTAGCTCTTTATCCCGGAGCTCTGCATGAATGAAATGACATCTGCAATGTGCTTGGTGTTGGAGACATAGACTCTCACAAGCACAGCTACTATTCCTAGACATGAAGTCACCGGGGGAAGGGTTTGCAGAGGAAAACGACGGATACACGTTGCTAAAGTTCATGTTGAATTTTGATTATATATATAAATTGCTGATTTGGAAGCTGTTTTGAAGAACCACTTTTTTAAAAAATATATTTTATTGATTTTTTACAGAGAGGAAGGGAGAGGGATAGAGAGTTAGAAACATCGATGAGAGAGAAACATCGACCAGCTGCCTCCTGCACACCCCCCACTGGGGATGTGCCCACAACCAAGGTACATGCCCTTGACCGGAATCGAACCTGGGACCTTTCAGTCCGCAGGCTGACGCTCTATCCACTGAGCCAAACCGGTTACGGCGAATTTTGATTATAGAGTCGTGGGACTCATTCAGTCGGAAGTAATGGGCATATTTATGAATGTAAGACTCTATGCACCTGGTGTTGGTCCGTTTGTTTTGTATCTGCTCTTCCTTTTTCTGATAACAGCACTTTGATTTTCTTGGGGAGAACACATTTCCTCCATCCTCAGTCCCGGGAGTTCAACGGGGCTGACCCTTCCTTCCTCTGGCCTGGCAGAGGGCAGGGGTATGTGAGACCGTCCTGGGTAAGCCCCTGCCACAGTGACTGCCTCAGTCATGGGCATGTGGCTTGAGCTGGGCTAACATGAACTGGCCCCAGGATGTTTATTGATGTTCCTGGGAAAGGGATCCCTCCTTCCGCTGGGGTCGCTGAGCCTGAAGCGGCCGGGGACTATCTTTGCTCCGGTGTGGAAAGAATCTCCTGGGAGAGAAGCGTGGAGAAATGCAGAGTTGAGCTACGGAGGCATGTCCCAGGGCCATGTGTGAACATGTAGATGGAGACATGTCTGGACTTTGGCGTTCTAAGAGTCAATATATTCTCCCTATTGCTCAGATCACTCTGTGTCGGGTTCTTCTCAAAAGGTGAGCAAACCTGACAGATCGTATGTTCCTCAGGGTCACATCCTGCATGAGAAATAAGCAGAGTTTCCATCACCTTAAATGTCACGGGCACTGATGTTGAGGACATTCTGAGTGATGTTAGGTCACAAGGCAACGTGAGTTATGCGATGCCTGTCTGATGCTGCCATTGGATGAAGACCTACCTGCATGGGCAGGGGTAGGTTTCCTTCCAAAGCATGACTGAAGCCATGGGTGCCTGTCCATTACTTGGTGACTAGCCGTCGTTCTATGAACGTATGTGTGTGTTTGTGAAGGGATTTTTTTTAAAAAAAAAAAGCTGAATGAGCTGTTCAAATGAAAATCAGCAAACTGCATCTGTTGATGTTAATTTCTCAGACTCCTTTCCTATCGGTTTACATTACAAAACAGGAAATTGTTTGTGTTGGATTTTTCCATTTGTCCACAGTGAGTATACAAGGCTGAAGTAGGGGGTCCATGCTGAGGGGTCACAGAAAGTGAAAACCAGAACACAAGGGCCAACGTTGGGATGGCTTTGAGCTCTGGTCTAACGCATTCATACTTTATTCTTTGTGTAACGAGGACACTTAACTATTTTGAATAATAATAACATTTATAGAAGATTAATCGGGTGATAATATGCAGATGAGAGTAGGAAGGAAGAGACAGAGGCAAGGGAAGGAATTACTGCCGCTGTGGTGACTCAGGTTGAGATTTTTAAAGAAATGGGGCAATGGGAGCGTAAAGAAAATGATGGATGGGAGACACATTGAGAATAAGGGGTGAAAGAGAGAGAAAAGTCAAAGATGAGCATACTAATTTATTAAGTGAGCATTTTAATTTTTGTAAAAGGTAGCTTGGGGAACTGGTTTGGTAGAAGAGCTGTGGAGAAGATAATGCGTTTGCTTTCATGTATTTGAACTCTTTTCTATTTGTAGTTCAGCTCTCTCAGAGTTGAATGCACATGGAGTGGGAGGTAATTTTGATGTGGCCATGAAACTGCTCTTCTTGAGCTGTACTTATAGGGAGAAGTATGAAAAGAAACTGTAAGAGCAATAATCTTTATTTGTAACCTGTGATTGAATTAACTGATGTAGAGAAAGAATGGCTCATTAGAAAGGGGGTTGTTTACTATGGAGTAACCAAAATGGTGGGTCCTGAAGACAAAACTTGGCAGTTCCCCCCAAAGCAGTGTTTTGAGTGGGCCCGAGGTCTTAGGCAGCCTGGGTGTGATTGGCAGATATGACCCAAGGTGTTGATGGATGGAGGTGCCAGACCATTTTAACCTTATGCCACATCAGAGTTCTAATGTTATGCTCATAAAATCAGCCTTCTCCTGATAAGTTGGCTCCCCATATGGTTTCTATGCTGGAAGAAAGGTTCTTTGTGAGTAGCAGATCCCTTTTCACCGTCTTCATTAAATTAGCATTCTGGGTAGGAAGCACACGTGTCACTCATGGGTTTCTACGGTGTTGATTCATCATCCTCATGATCTGTCCAGCCCGGGGGCACAGGCAAAATTGGGTTTCCCCATCGATAAGGCTGAGGACCCGTCTCTGCCTGGCGGGGACCTGCAGGGTCAAGGCCTCCTAGTGGGTACGCAGCTGACTCTCCTGCTAAGTTCTGACTTTCTCATGATCCCTTCTCCTCAAGGGTGTACACCCCCTGACTCAGAACACACCAGGCAGCAGAAGTCAGCCGCCAGACCTCCAATCTGCCAGAAGCACTGCCAAGGGTGTGAGAATGTATCATTGTGTGTGTGTGTGTGTGTGTGTGTGTGTGTGTGTGTGTCCGAGAGAGAAAGAGAGAGAGAGAGAGGTCATAAAAGTCACTCTTAAACATTATAGAAAAAAAAAATAATGAGGAAACAAAAATAAAGCCAAGTTAATGTCCCTACCCAGAGGTAATCAACCACAGTCTGCATCTTGGCATACTTCCTTCTAGGAAATGTCATTTTTACTTTTAATCTATATACAATTTTAAAAGCTTCATTATATTGTTCTCCATTGCACCGTAGAAGTAGCAATTTAGAGAAAGGGAAGAGGAAGGAAAATCATAAAAAGCACATACAATTTGTTAAAGTGCACAGTGCTCTGGAGTCACTTAATGGGCCACAGCCACGCACAGCTGAGTAACGCCAGGGGTCAGCCATTGTATTGTAATTAGTACGATAAGAAAGTCACATCATGATGACCTCAAATCATCATGGAGTGGTTCAATCATGTTCCGTTTACTTCTGTTCAAAGTCGGAGATATAAAGCACAGGCTTCTGAAATATATCATTCAAGCTGGTTGGTATACACGAGGGGTGGAGTGGGCCCTCAGGGCTCTGGAAGCTCGACTATACAGAATTCTTCCTTTTCTCCGGGTGCAACATGGACAAGAAGTAGCCAGGTTGTTTCCCTGGCACCCACTCCACCCTCCTCCCAGGATGGGGGGGCCATGTTCCTGGTGGGACACACTGCTCCAGAGAAAGGGTCTGCTTGGCCTAAGCTAATCATGCAGATCACATCCCCCGCTCCAGTACCCGGTCCAGGAACGAGCCTGGAGCCACGGCCTAAGCCAACAGCTCAAAGCATTTCTAGGGATGAATTTGCCAAGAAACTCAAACTGTTAGTGCTCAGCCGGCCTTCCCTTTTCTCTGGCTGACACTGGCGTGGTTATTTGTAAGCATCTTCTTCTCCCAGGATGCTGCTCTTCCACTCTTGCTTTTGTGATCAATCATCTTCTAGTCACGTGGGTTTACTTCCAAACTAAGACTTGCGGACTTGACTCGGGTGCCACTTACACCCTGATGCCGGGCCTACCTCCTGCGCCTGCTCTCAGTCACCTTGAATGGAGTTCTAAGTGTTCACAGGCATCCCCTTCATACATTTTCAAAGACAACCTTTGGAATTTATTCCCATAGCTGAAAATGTATATTCAGGGAAGTAGATTTCTTGTTTGTTCATTCGTTCTTTCGTCCGTCCATCCATCCATCCATCCATCCATCCATCCATCCATCCATTTATTCACTCATTCCTTCCATAAACCCTCAGTGCACGTCTACTATGTATCAGGTACTGTGTTAGGCTAGGACAGTGGTCGGCAAACTGCGGCTCTCGAGCCACATGTGGCTCGAGAGCCGCAGTTTGCCGGCCACGGGGCTGGGATAATCCTGGTTAGTAATCCAGGCACAGTTCGGCCCTTCTCAGCCCCTGTGATGAGCACTGGGAGACAGATCCTAGACTGAGATATGGTGACAGTTTGCTGCTGGAGCCAAAGCGTCAATGCCCCGGAGTGTCCACTGATGCCCATCAGTGGTGGACGGTTTTCCTCGTGGATGGCGCCATTGCCCGCCTGGGAGACCACCATGGGTGGCAGTGAGGAAGCTGGGACCGTGTCTAAGTCTGGGCTCAGGGCCACCAAGGCTGTGAAGCGTGTGCGGTAGGTACTGAGGGTGCCGTTTTCTGACGCTGTGGAGGCTGATGGCTTCCATGCCAACCTCACTGCCAACCGCGCTGCTCTCCTGTTGGAACCTTTCTCACTGCTCCCTCCACCTCAGCTTTATTGAGATGTAATTGACATGTAACATTGTCTCAAACACACATGCCCTGCTGGGCCGGGGCCAGTAGCAGGTGCCAGGACCAGCTGTGCGCCTATTAGCAGCTGTGCGCCCTGGCTGCTGGCGTGCACCCTCTGGCTGCAGGGTCTCCCCGTACGCACCTGGCAGTGAAGGTCAGAGATGGGAGAGAGCCAGGAGCATGCAGGTGCCCAGTGGAGGGGCGAGCCAGCAGTGCAGGTTGGTGACAGCAGACCAGGCTGGTCCGGGCCCACAGCCAGCCTCTGGGTCCTCGTTGTCAGCATGCACTCCTGTGGCTCCAGGGTCTCCCCATGTGTGGGCTGTGATTTTGCAGGTGCACAGCTTCCTCTACGGGCGCGTGGGGACCAGCTGCTGGGGTCTAGGCTGGTGCCTGCACCCCCAGAGCGGCAGAGGGGCCTGGGCTGAACCCCAACATGAATCCGGGTCTGCCAGGGCTGGGGGAGGGCAGGGCTGGGAGGGAGCAGGGAGAGAGCTGGTGTCTGGGAGTGAGAAGCCCGCGGCGGGACCTCAGTGGTGAGAGCTGTGCCGGGCCTCAGTGTCTGCCAGTCCTCACAGAGCAGGTCCCGGGCTGCTGTCCGCGTCCCTGGCTGGCAGCTCCTGGCCTGGCCCTGGCTCTCTCTAGGCGTCTCAGTTTTGTTGGTCTCTGGGTGGGGTGAGCTCCCAGAGGGACTTGGGAAGCGCCATGACAGGCCGGGAGAGCTGGTTGCTCCCTCCCCTGCTGGGAGGGGAACTCTGAACCGAGGGGTGCACCTCGGTGCTGCGCAGGGTCGGCCTGGAGGACAGATGACACGGGGAGAAGCTGGTCTTCCTTCCTTTTGTCCGGGATCCTCAGGAGATTTTTTTTGTTCCCCTGTGCTGCTGAAGTGGACTCCTACACTCTCAGAGTGATGTTTGCTCGTGCGCAGCTGTCTGGTTGCTGACCTTCGAGGGGCAGCTGAGGCTGGGTCTCCTGCCCCTCCTGGACGGTGAGGCCCCCTGGCTCACTCAGCCCTTCTGCCTGCACTCAGCACCCTCGCCTCCGCATCTAAAGGTGCGTCTTGACTCTCTCTTCTCTTAGAACTGAGGCTGGGTCTCCTGCCCCTCCTGGATGGTGAGGTCCCCTGGCTCGCTCACTCAGCCCTTCTGCCTGCACTCAGCACCCTTGCCTCTGCATCTAAAGGTGCGTCTTGACTCTCTCTTCTCTTAGAATGACTTCTCTCCCCCACTGTAAGTAGGCCCCTGGCTCGCCAGCACCCATTCCTCACGATAAATGAAGGCACCCACAGTCCCTCAGTCAGCCCAACTTTGGGTCAAGGCAACACACCTGTAACAGGTGCGTTTCACTCTACCGTCAAAAAGCCTATAGACATTCACATAGAGCTTCAGTCCAGGGCCTAGCAAAGGACCTCGCACAACCACAGGGAAGGACAGAGAGGGAATGAAAAAGGAAGAAAGGATGGAGGAGGAAAGGAGGAAGGATAACTTCTAGTGCAGAAGCCAGAAATCGGCACATGATAAATCCTTCATAATTTAAGGCAGGGATGGGGGGCAGTGAGCCATGGCTTACCGTTTCCCAGAGATTCTGATACATTTTCATAGCGTCTATGTCAGCCGTGGGCAAACTACGGCCCGTGGGCCGGATCCGGCCCGTTTGAAATGAATAAAACTAAAAAAAAAAAAAAGACCATACCCTTTTATGTAATGATGTTTACTTTGAATTTATATTAGTTCACACAAACACTCCATCCATGCTTTTGTTCCGGCCCTCCGGTCCAGTTTAAGAACCCATTGTGGCCCTCGAGTCAAAAAGTTTGCCCACCCCTGGTCTATGTTATATAATCTAGAATGGATAAAGAGAAACAAGGTCATGCTTGCCAACGGACAGAATGCAACCGGAATTATAACACTTAAAGCAGAATCCTCAGATTCATTTACAGATTTACTTTCTATTCCCAGGGAGAGAAATGCCATTTCTTGGGAAATTTCAGATGGCTCGGTTGTGTCAAATTCATAGGCACCATTTGTGCAACCCGTGTGAGGAAATAACCGTATAGAAACTGCTTATCCGGGATGGAAGGAGGCCGCAGCCTCCGCGGGGAGTGGGCCTGTGACGGGCTTTCCACACCCCCCAGAGGCAGAGCCCGCGGGAGGCGGGGCCCTGCTGTGGAGCTGGCTCACACGGCCGGTTCCGTGTGCTGTGGGCTCTGTATGCTTTCCAGGGCGAGCCAGAACCCCAGAGCCTGGGAGCGAGGGCAGGCGTGTTAAAGACACCCTGTACCTTCGGTTGCATGTCTGTAAAAAGCTTAGGAACAGTAGCTCTGAATTCATTGCTTTTGCCCTGTAGGTGTTTCATGAACCTCACAGCCTGCCTCTGCTTCGTAAAGCAATCATGGGGGGCTGATCTCTAGGTGCAGAAGAGACACATCAGACTCACTGCTATCAGGAGTCTTATGCACATGAAACAGTGTTCAGTGGCTGGAAAGGGCTGGGCCCAGAACGGCCATTTCTCCCTGAGCTGAAATCTTTCCTGTAACCTTCATGGCAAGGCCCCAGGCATAGGCCCTCCTGTCCAGCTGCAGAGACGGAAGAGCGTGTGACTGCGCTCAAAGCAAGGGGCTTGGGCGTCTCCGCTCCCCCCTCCCTCCTCTCCGATCTAGATGAAGTGAGGTAAGACAGACATGATAGGATAACAGTGGAACCAAGCTCACAGAATTAAAAAATAATACAAAGCATCATGTTATTCATGCTGCCTCTCTCAGTCGCAAGTACTGAAAGTTCAACTTGAACTGGCGTAGAGAACAGACGTGCGCGGACTCAGGGGACCGGGACCAGGCGAGGCCGGGCTTGTCGGGCGGGTGAGTTGTCAGGCGCTTGCTTCACTCTGTCACTCGATTTTTCTTTTTCTTGGTGTTGGCTTTGTTCTTGGGCTCTTTCTAAACAACCAAGGGCTTACATCCTACCCCCTGAGCAACACCAGCAGTATCTCTCTTTCCTAATAAATCCAGAAGCGGCTCTCAAGCTATGTCACTGGACCAGAGCGGCTCATCTATCCATTTCTGAGCCCAACATCTACTCTGATGGGCAGAACCTGGGTCATGAGTCCACTCTTTCCCCTCAGCCAGTTAGGCTCAGCCACTCCCATGATGTGAGACTGAGAGACGGATGGGTCTGTGAGCTGTATAAAAGGAAAAAGGTAGAAAACTTCAACAAATGGCAAGATAGTTTTTGTATTTGGTTAGACTCACTTAACCACATAGAAATGTCAGTTTTCTCAAGTTATGTCAGTTGAAGGCAAGCCCGATAGGAATACCAATGGATTTTCCTCTAGAGCTAGACACATTGAATCTAAAGAGAACTTGAGAAACTTGAGAAATTATCAAGCAAGAACGGGGTCCCAAACCCTAAAATGAAAAGCAATGAAAGAAACCATACTTTACTCCCCATTAAAGCTCCCAACATTACCGTTATAAACAATGCAGCGGAGTTTGCGCTACCTGTATTCCTGTGCATCCATGCAAGCTGCTTCTTTAAGGAATCTCCTTAGAAGGGGCATTAATGGGTTTAGGCTATGTGTAACTACTAAGCAGTTCTTACTTTTTTTTTTTTTTATTCTAAAGGTTTAAAAACCGAACCACAGTGTGACAGAGATATTTCTATATAAACGTTTCTAAGTATAACTTTTACGCTTATCCAAAACACTGAGAATAATAGAACCTATCCCACAGGATGAGAGTTATCTGCGAGTTGAGTTTACTTAACAATAATATAATAATCATATTAGAGAAAATCTAAAAGGGATAGGCATTGTGATGGTTGTGATGGTGCTGCCTGAATCTGCAGTCTGTCCTTAGCAGGGAAGTCATATAACTCGTGGCTGGCCTTTGTCCTCAATCATCTTAGTTCTTTGTGGTCCATGATTTTCATTCTGATCCTCTCTCATCCTTTTTGAATGGACCAGAATCTTGTATCAGTGCCTTTAATGCTTAAAAGAGTTCTCAGACAATTTCATTTTTAACAAATTCACACATGACTGAGTTTTCTGTTTCATGCATACAGCACAGTGCTTGGCAGATAGAGGACCTTCTGATCAATTGGTGTCTTCATCAATTATAGTTCACTAGAGGCCCAGTGCATGGATTCGTGCACCGGTGGGGTCCCTCGGCCTGGCCTGTGGAGATCAGGCCAAAACCGGCTCTCCAACATCCCCCGAGGAGTCCTAGATTTCGAGAGGGCACAGGCCAGGCCAAGGGACCCCACTGGTGCACGAATCCGTGCACTGGGCCTCTAGTATGCATATAAGATCTTTGGTTAATCTCTTCCCACCCTCTCCCCTTCTCCCTTCCCTCTGAGATTCATCAGTCTGTTCCGTGTTCCCATGCCTGTGGTTTCTGCTCCTGCATTGAGTTCTGCCCCCTGGTGGTCAATGTGCATCATAGCTACTGGCCGGTCAGTTGGTCGCTTAGGCTTTTATATATATGATAGCCCTCACCATCTCAGACGCATGTGCATTGCTCCATGCTAAGTTCCCAACTGGAACTTGCAATGCATGTTTGGAAACGGTATTGCCAGACAGTTCCAACAAAAATATAAGATCACTTGATGAAAAAAGAAATTGACCACAAACCAAAATTACACATGCTGCTCAGAGCGGTTTGTTGCCGATAATCTATATTACACGTTAAACTTTACATTAGATAGTTTTTAATCAAATATTTATTTTTCAAGAACTTCCTCTGTTTTCAAGCAAGTGGATCATATATATCCCAAGAAGGCAAATTCCCTGTTCTTTGCGCTAACACTTACTCTGCTGAGTTAATTGGTCCATATATTAACCATGACCTGTGCTAATTTTGTAGAGGAACTTCTCAAAAGTTCATTCCAGAACATTTTTCTGAGAATTATGAAAACCAGAGTAGCGTTTTACTGCTGAATTTATATTGACCAGTAAATATTAATGTTCACGTAGATTTATATATCTATTCGTTATCCATTACTGTGTAACAAATTACGACTCCAAATCTAGTGGCTTTAAATAACATTGTTTATCTCTCACAGTATTTACTATTTTTGTGGGTAAGGAATTGAGGAGAGGAGGGTAGTTCTGGTCAGGATTTCTCAAGAGTTCGAGTCCGTGGTCAGCGGGGGCAGTGGCTGTGTGAGGGCCTCACTGGGGCTGGAGGAAACCCCAAGGTGGCCCACTCACATGGCGGGCAAGTTGGTGTGGTCCCCTGAACTGGGTCCTGGAACAGAAAGAGAAAATTAACAGAAAAACTGGTAAAATCCAATTTTTTTTTGGATTTCAAGAATCTGGAGATTAGTTAACAATAATGTACCAAGGTTGTTGTTGTTTTTTAACTTTGGCAATGTACTGTGGTAATGTAAGATACCAATGTGGATGAGCAGTACACTGAAACTATATTTTCTTTCCAACTTTACTGTCAATCTAAAATTATTCCAAAATAAAAGTTTATTTAATTAAATTAAAAAGAAAAACACACTAGGAGAATGCAAGTGTCTCTTTGTATTTAGAAAAAGCTCTTCCAAGATTCCTATATTAGCCGGAGCTCTGAAGCTATCAAAATTGTCCATTAAGGCTGCGAATATAACCGTGGACAGGGCGCCAATATGGAGTCGATCAGATGAGCCAAAGTCAGTTGCCTTGGTTACGGGAGACTTGCTGTTTACAAAGAAAAAAAAAAGTCAAGTAGATTCAAGCTTGACCTTGCTTCCTGTGAACTATAAAAGGGAAAACACTGGTCCGTTCCAGGGCAGAATCCAGCCCGGACCTGCTGAGCCTGGAGGCTGGGAAGGGAACAATGAGCTCTGTGACTGGCGGAGGTGCCCGCTTGCCACAGGCTCCTGCTGGAGTACGTGTTTTCCTTGGTGCGGGCCTATGTTTTCAAAGTTAGAAGCTGAGTAATTTAAACACGTTTTTACATTTTAAACATATGCTGCCAATATTGTTCTAGTAGGTTATACTCATAAATTTATCTTTTTTTGCATACAAAATGTTTTCATTTATTAAAACGGCAATTAAAAACAACCACAAGAAGACCGCACATAGTATGGGAACCCGGCGACTTCTGAAACTTATTACCAACCGGGAATGGAAGATACTAGCAAATTCAATCTGTAGCTTCACCACTGACCGTCGACATGATGGTGAATTTCTTTCTCCTGTTTCTTCAGCGTCTTCATTCTCAGGCTCTCTGTTTTCATGATAAGTGATCACTTCTGGGCATGTCCTGTTTCCAGTGCCTTTTTATCATTAAGCACAGCATTTTTCTTTACCGGGCTTAGATGTATAATGCACATATCTTGTTCTAACCTGAAACCCCTGAGGGCATGTATACCTTGGGAAATTGTATTATCTTTAGAGATAGCGCTATTCCATTCTCCTAGAATGATATAAACCTATTTTTATATAATTCCATTTAAAAATATATCGTTTGCAAGGACAGTGAGGTGAGAGGTAATGATGTTCCTGCCGGCTGTAGACTGTCTCCCTCGGCCTAGATCATCCCTGACATTTCTAGTTTGGGGCATTTTTTATCTAACAAAAACCGTGGGCTTTTTTTGCCCTTTCTATTTCATCACTTGTGAAGCTGGTGGGCAAACAATGCCATGGGCACAAAATCACATTTCAATCCCCTTTCACATTTCAATCTGGATGAATGCCGAGCTGATGTAGGAAATGCAAGAAGTCCGGGGGGATCTGTGCACTGCAGTGCCCACCCCTCGGTTCACTGCAGTCGGTCAAGGGTAACCTTAGCGGCTTTGTATCTGAGTTCCAGGAAGGGATTTTATGTTTCTAATGATATCTGTCACTCAAGATAGAAATTTCTAATGGCTTTCAGGAGGTCTAAAGGAACAGCAACAACAAATAAAGGTCAGCTGGAATGTGGACATGATTCAATGGCCAAAGGACATTTTTGAACCTGTGACTTGCACCTAAAAAATGCATTTCTGGAGTTTAGCATCTTAGGGAATTCCAGTCCCCTCTCACGCCCAGGATTATCCTACACATGCATTTAATTCAGATGCTGAAAAAAAATGAAAGAACAGAATTATTGTCCTTTTAATATATATATATATATATTAAAATATTTTTATTGATTTCAGAGAGAAAGGGAGAGGGAGTGAGAGATAGACACATCCATGATGAGAGAGAATCATTGATCGGGTGCCTCCTGCACACTCTACACTGGGGATCGAGCCCACAACCCTGGCGTGTGAATTGAACCGTGACCTCCTGGTTCATGGGTCAACGCTCAACCACTGAGCCAAGCCGGTAGGGCCTTTCATTATATTTTTAAGAACAATCAAAAACGTTGTTTCTTCCAGGGGAATGAAGATGCTGACATTTCCCCAGCCTTCAGGGGCAGGTTTCTCAACCATCAAGACTGCCCTGTGCAGTCTCCACACTTCACGTTATAGCATGGGGTTAGCGCCGCCAAGACACCCACTCAGGACACTCCATGTGTCACACCAATAATACTTCTCTTTCTTACTTTACATTTAGCCAAAGTAGGAGTATATGAAACCATTTGAATGTTTCAAGGAAACTCTTAGGAAATACCACTTTGGGCAGAGTAAGCTGTTTACATTTTATTAAAACATCTGCTCTCCATGTGGATATAGTCATTTATTTTAAAAAGGTGAATGTTTATTAACAACCTTTAATAGAAAGCTGAAGAAGAATCATCAGCTTCCGTTTGAAAATACTTCTATTCAGTCATGTTGAATAGTATATTTAGAATATTTTAACAAAAAATATGTTGAATAGTCCAGGTCAGTAAGTATTATGCCTGTCCTTAAGATTTTTTTTTTTTTTTTGGTGATAGGAGGGATTTCCTTTTAAAAAAAAATATATTTTATTGATTTTTTACAGAGAGGAAGGGAGAAGGATAGAGAGTTAGAAACATCAATCGATGAGAGAGAAACATCGATCAGCTGCCTCCTGCACACCTCCTACTGGGGATGTGCCTGCAACCAAGGTACATGCCCTTGACCGGAATCGAACCTGGGACCTTTCAGTCCGCAGGCCGATGCTCTATCCACTGAGCCAAACCGGTTAGGGCTGTCCTTAAGATTTAAGATGATGACAAGATAATATGGAGTTAAAACCTGAAGTATAACTAAACATTTCGGAATTGTGATATTCCGGTTTGATTATCATAGACATACACATATTTTAAATTAATGTAGGCTTGAATGAACTTGGATTTGTGTGAAGCCTACTGTTTAGAGGAATTGCAGAATCAAGGTGGCAGTTAGCAACCAATTTTGAACAATCCTCTTCCCTTGTAAAATCACTAATTTTAGGTGAATAATTTTGGTAGAGGAAGAGTCAGCATTCCATAAATTCATGAAAAAGACTGTGATTGCTCAAGCATAATTACCACGGCTGACATAAATACTTTATAGTAAGTAATAAAACACTCAATACTCTCAACCCATTCTCTGTTCAAAGCTCAATTTGCAGATAAGGAGAATTACGAAGATGAGAAATGGCGTGCGTTCTAATCTGCCATCGGGTTATGCTGTAGTCACGTCCCCCCATTTTCTTTTGTTCCATAACCTACTCTATCTTTCCTAAAACCTGATTATTTTACCGCTGCAGCCTTCCGTCCTAAAATGGAAGTGTTTATCAAGGAGGTAGGTTTCTCTTTGGAAAAAAATTCGGAAGCAAAAATGAGAAAATAAGAAAATCAAGTTATAAAAGATGGCACGATTTGACTAGCCAATTTAAATGGTGCCGTGTCTAAGCTTTAATCTTTTCTAGCTTTTGCAGTTGAACGAAACGATTTCTTTCGTTGTGCATCTGAGGGGAGAAAATTCCTAATAGTCATAACGTCCTCACCGTCCTTCAACATGAACTATTTGCTGTGAAGCCCATTTCCTGGCCCAGCAGCATGACCTGAGGGCTAGAGATCATGGTCATGGGCAGGTCAACTACAGGCAGGCATTTCTGCAGCTGGTACAGCCCCATATATTTTTCTGTTTTAACTTTAAGTTTCTCTAGGACAGTGATGGCGAACCTTTTGAGCTCGGCGTGTCAGCATTTTGAAAAACCCTAACTTAACTCTGGGGCCGTGTCACATATAGAAATTTTTTGATCTTTGCAACCATAGTAAAACAAAGATTTATATTTTTGATATTTATTTTATATATTTAAATGCCATTTAACAAAGAAAAATCAACCAAAAAAAATGAGTTCGCGTGTCACCTCTGACACGCGTGTCATAGGTTCGCCATCACTGCTCTAGGAGTCTCTTGGGCGAATGGCTTAACCTTTCTGGGCATCATTTGGCTCCCAGATTCCTCACTAAGTGCTTGTCATTTCTCAAAGGTTTTGTAGTCTCGGCGTGGCCTTGGGCGAATGGCTTAACCTTTCTGGGCATCATTTGACTCCCAGATTCCTCACTAAGTGCTTGTCATTTCTCAAACACAGGGGACGAATCCCCTGGCTACAGAGACTATGTAAGTCAGATTGAAATGAGGGATTCATTCAGTCGCTAGTTGTGTTCTTGTTCATGAGAGAAATGCGTTCTTCAAGCCAAGTCCTCTGTCCTAAAATAGGCTGTGGCTGAAGGGACCTCCTTAGAGTGTGGGACCAGGAGGGGGCAGACCAGACATGTTTCTAATGTGATGGAATAGAGTGTTTTGCTCCGCTGCTTCTGTTCCGTTAAAAAAATTACCCAAAGTTAGAAACGAGGCACAGGATGGTTGTGTGTCCTTTTTGTGTCATGTTGCAACGGTGTCTAACAGGCCCATGCAAGGGCTACTTAATGTTGTGGGGGAAATAAATATTTTCTTTGACACATTATTTGTTACTGATAAGGACCTATATACGTGTTAATACACAGAGTTTTGTCCGGTAGATATGCATATTATTTCTGTCTAGGAGAAAACGTGACCCCGAGGGTTATGGTTCTATTGCTTTATAGAATATCCACCAGTTTTATATCTAACCTAGTAATCTTAGTCCAACATTCCTTCTTCAGGATTTCTATAACTGCTCAATTCTGTAAATGCTCTTTGAACCAACGTTATCATCCTGCTGGGTTCTTTATTAATGCGTTATGTAAAAGTTGACACACTTTATATTTGTAAGAGTCATAGTTATAACATTAAGAAATTTTTACTTGGGCGGCTCATTGTTGCTTTCGCTGCCTCTCTACTGCCACCACCTGGAAGAGTAGAGGGCTGCCCAACGCAGAAAAAGTTCTTACTACTGAGCTCCTAGCTATTTCGATTTCCATCTTTTTTTTTTTTTTTTTCCTTCATCTGTGTCCTACTCTAGCAGGCAGTTAGACAGGCAAGAGCAGAGTAGGAACAATGGGTATGGCATGTATGGAAGGTCACCAGGGCGCAAAGTTCCGGGTACCTAGCAACGGGCAAAACTGGGAAAGCAAGGACCTCGCCCAGTGTGACCTCTCCTCCCCTAGCAGATTGCTGGCCATGCAGGTTAGACCCCTGATCTTTCCTACTGCTGGCCATGCGGTTCGGACCCTCCCCCGACCTGTCCTCCCCTGGCATGTCATCAGTCATGGGGCAGACCCCCCTAGAGGAGGAACAGGGCGGGTCAGAGAATAGCCTCATAGGACTGTCATACCAGCCCGAGCATGACCACTCCGTGCATTAAGCCCTCAAGACAACGAGGTTCTGACCTACATCAAATAGTCTTAGGAACACAGCCTCAGGTCTGTTGACCACAGAGAGAAACAGAGTTTTGGTCACACCAGAGATAACATCTAGGCCTCAGTTGTCTTTCAGCTCCAGGCTCAGGCAAGTAGCAAGGCCAGGTGGGGTGACTCCATAGCTGACATCAGGACCAGCTGCAATGATGACTAATGACCTCTGGCACCAACCAATCCGTGGAAACCAGGACCCTGAAAGGACACACCTGGAAACCTGATGAATATTCCATTGAGGTCCTTCTCTGGGACCTACCCTAAGGTCCCGCCTTTAGAGAGGGGAGGAAACCTTAAGACAACGATTCAGCTCTCTTCCCTTCCTTCCTTCCTTCCTTCCTTCCTTCCTTCCTTCCTTCCTCCCTCCCTCCCTCCCTCCCTCCCTCCCTTCCTTCCTTCCTTCCTTCCTTCCTTCCTTCCTTTCTTTCTATCCCCCCCCCCCAGTTAGTTCAACAAAGAAGAAACATGAAAGATCTCTATTTTAATAATCAACTACTTAATTAAAATAACATATACACATAGTCTAATGTAGCTGACTTGGGGTGGAACCTAGACATGAGTAGTTTTTAAAAGCCCCTCAGGTGATTTTACTGTGTGGCTAGGATTTAGAAACAACAAACAACTTAACAGTATTATCTTTCTCAGACAGTATTATCTTAGATATTTGAGGGTTGAAAGTTTAGGCTTTCTGGGAAAGGAACAGTTTTGACGAGTGCAATTTCAGACATCACACACACACACTTTCTTCCTTTAGGCATGTTTCTTTGCTTTCTTTCTCTTCAGCTCCAGGGGCCCTTATTTTGCCTCTATAACTTATTTCCTGGGTCCACACAGCTCACTTCTTCCACGGCTCACTTCTACCTCTGTGACTTTCTAAAACTTTTGCTTGTATTTGAGTCTTGCCTCTGAATTCTTTCTTAGCCAGAACTCAAGAATCAAGTTTGCTGAACTGAGGTCCAATTGCCAGTGACATTCTGGTGCCGTTTCACCACTAACTCTACTCCCCTACTTCATGGTGTATGTTGTAATGATTGAGTCCAATTACAGTAGATTACTGGGATTCAAGGCTTAACCATTTGTGCTTTTGACTATTTTCAAGCAACTTAACATGTAGTGATTTGCAGTTTTGCTGAGGAATGAATTCTGGTTGTAGGCTTTGCAACACTGATGTGCTGGATGACTCTAGAAGTAGGAGGGACCAGCACAGCCTTTGATTTTCTACTTGGGAGTGTGGTTCTATGCTCATTAACATGCACACAAACTCTCCTAAAGGGATAAAAACCTGGTTTATTCATGTAAAATGGGCTATCAAAGAAAATCATCCGGTAGTGCTGGTAGTGAAGAGAAAGTAAGGAGATCTACGAAAGCAATAATTCTCATCAACAAAACAGAAGTTTTGGAGGTACAAAGTGCACTGTCAACCCAGTTAATTCAGCAAAGAAGAAACATGAAAGATCTTCATCTATTTTAATAATTAGCTACTTCATTAAAATAACATACACATAGTCTAATGTAATTGACTTGGGGTGGGACCGAGACATGAGTAGTTTTTAAAAGCCCCTCTGGTGATTTTACTGTGTGGCTAGGATTTAGAAACAACAAACAACTTACAATATTATCTTTCTCAGATATTTGAAGGTTGAAAGTTTAGGCTTTCTGGGAAAGGAACAGTTTTGACGAGTGCAATTTCAGACATCAGTGGGCAGGGAAGTCCCCAGAAATCCCACTCACCTAGACCTCGCATGGCACCTGGAGGAGGTGTTCAGGAAATGTTGGTGGAAGGGGTGGATGAATCTACACCAGGCAGAGGCCCCTCGCTCTGTGGGTAACGGCCGATCTCTGCTCCTGGAAAAGTTGAACTATGGAGACTGCTCACACAATGGAATAGTCTGAGAAGTAAAAATTCTAGACCAGTGTGGGAAAATGTGTGGGTGGGAGGATGTTTATGAATCCCCGTGTAGATAAAACACATATATGTCTTGCATAATATCCTACTTTTTCCCCCAAAAGTGTGTTGATAAGACCCTGGTGAATAAAAAAACACACTTTTCTTCCTAAATGCATTGATCTCATTGAAGCCTTTATTCTGCATTTTCTTGTTAAACAGAAGTGAAGTTACAGCTATTGTCACCCTGGAGTCCTTTTTTAACATTGGAAAGAAGTATTTATATTTAAAAAGAATAATTTCTCGTTCCTCTAGTCTGGAAGAAGGCTGTTTTGGAGAAAGAAGTGAAGGACAGGCGTGGAAGTGAGAGGGCTTGGTGGAGGATGTCCAGTGTGTACCCAATGTGTGCCAGTTTATTTTGCACTGGAAGACGCTAGAGTTAATGTGAGCTCTGAGTGCCCAAGTTTGATGTGAAATAAAGCTTCCGCATCCCGCCCTTCTCCTAGTGGGGCCCAGCGTCATTCTTAAGTAAGCATGAAGGGCAACAGTCCCAGAAACCTGTTTGTGGCTGCTGGGCAGGTAGTTTATCCACGGTCCCTCCAACCCAAGCTCTGGTTCTTGAAAGAGGTGACAATATCTCCCCTCTGTCATGATAATTAGCAGTCAAAAGCCTTATCCCTTTCTTTACCAGCTCCACAGAAGAAAGGGTAACTGATAAAGTAGTATCCCCACCCAAAATGAATGAGTGTAACTGCTGAGTGCCTATCTTCATAGTGACTCACTGCTTCCATCTGACCTCAGAAGGGAGGGTACCCAGGCCACTTGTACGTCCTCCATCAAGTCATTAAGAAGTGAAATGACAATGACCAACCACTGTCTCTGACATTTATTATCTAGGAAACGCATTCAGGAGATGGGGAGACCGGGCGTTTTGAAACAACTATAAAGGTGCAAGACCGAAAGCACCCACCGGGCCATTCCGCTGCTCAGTTATTCTGAAAACGATGCATGCCCTTCTGTGTGAGACTTGACTTTTAGCCTAGACGCAAGGCAGGAAAAGGCCACCGGCGTAACTATGTGACTTGGAGTCACAAGTCCTGGTTCTGAGTCACTGCTCTGACAGTTAAAAACTTGTTGGTCTTGAGCCAGGCCTTTAAGCTCAGTCTCAATGTCCTCACCTGTAAACAGGAAATAAGAATGTCTGCTGGACTACGTCAGTTAGGTGTGACATAATGAAAATTGTAAAAGTATTTCATACAACACAGAACAGCCTGCAGATCTTTGTTATTATCGCTGCATCGATCATCAGGGACCTTATTTAGTCTAAAACTGTTGCCTGGATTGGATCGTGGCTTCACAACCTCTGGGTTCTGCGTCCCAGCGTCCCATATCCCCATCAGCAATCATTGTGGGGCCCAATGATCGTCAGGTGACTTTAGGTTAAAGGTAATTGCAAGTCATCTCTGTAGACATCCACAGACAAATAAGGGAGAGGAACATTGGTAAAACTTATATGGGGAGAGTCAAGTCTACTATTTATGCCAAAATACTGACTTTTTGGTAAGGGTTTTGAAAAGTCACAGACAAAGGGAGATATTAGAACCTGTGCTCCAATGGTAGGTGAACAGGCCCAGGGGGGGCCCAGTGTGAGAGCCACCAGGAGCTGCTGGGTGCTGCCTGTGGCCAGCTGTGCCGGAAGGCCCCGGCGTTCTGGTAGAGCTCGGCCCAGGTGACCACCATCCCAGGGAAGGGGGAGGGAGACTCGTGTCTCACAGCTGAGGACTTGCTGCCTTGGCACGCTTCCAGAAAGCTCACACTAGAGCTTTTCATCCCTGGGGACTCACATCTCTTTCTCCTGCTTTGCTTTGCTCCATGCATGAGGTGTTTTGGTTCCTTATTTATTTATTTAAATATTTTTTTTATTGATGTGAGAGAGGATAGAAACATCAATGATGAGAGAGAATCATGGATCAACTGCTATCTGCATGCTCCACACTGGGGACTGAGCACGCAACCCAGGCCTATGCCCTGACTGGGAATCGAACCGTGACCACCTGGTTCATAGGTCGAGACTCAACCACGGAGCCACGCCAGCCGGCGATTCTGTGTTCATTGATACTAACATTTTGTTTCTGGTACTCACATCTCAACCTCAGGCAATGCTGCCTTTGCTCTTTGGCTTTCTGAACTACAACCATGAACCTGAGGTTTCATAGCCCAGCACTCAGCTCAGGCCCCCCAGACCCTCAGCAGTTTCCACCAGAGGCCATGCCACAGACCCACGCAGCTGGGGGGGGAGGTCGTACAGAGATACTGACATGCAACTCGCAGCTTCTGCGCAACCGGAGCAAGAAGGAAGCTTCCTGGGTTGTGTCACACTCATGTGGCCTCGGAGCACGCTGTGGTCTCAGTGTACCGAGCACCTGTTTGGGATTGAAGTCGTTTTCATCTCCGACCATCTCCTCTAGCCCCTAATAGACCTGGTCTGGGACTGGTCACCTGGCTAGATCTCACTTTTACCTTTTCTTGTTTCCAGCTCTAACTCCAGTCTTTGAACCAGTTGTTTTCTTGATGAAGGATCCTGGAAAGTGAGTGGCTGAGTGGGTAAAACTTGGATGAAGCTCAATTTTGTCTTTGTTTTTCAAGGCTAAACAGGACATATGAAAAGAAAAGAAATAATACAATTATGATTTTTTTCTTCATCTGTGCTAAGTAGAATGAAAATAGACAGGCCTACCTCATCAATCCCCACCCCCACCCCCAGTAAAGAAACATGTGGCCTGACCATACTTCTCCATTTCCTAGATGAGAATAGGATTCTACATTATAGTGAAAGATTGAGAGAGATGATTGTTGGAAGAATTAAAGCCAGCTGCATAGAAGGAACCTGGGGAGGTGTAGTCTTTTGGGCTGTAATAATATTAAAACCTCAGGAAACTCGTGTGCGCATGTACCCCCTTAGCTCATCCGTTTGGAAATGGTGGGCCATCACGAAGCTTTTCTAGAAGTTCCTAAAGGAGCGCTGTTCAGCAAACGTCTTCATAATGATTCAGAAGACCTTCCATTTCCAGAGGAACGACGCTTTCCCGTGCACAGAGGGTGCTATGCAGTCAGATCCTGCCAAGGAACTGCTGGACAGATGGGTGTCCATATGAATTCCTTTGGCAAGAGATATGGAAAGTTCTGGGTTTGTGAAGTTAAAATCTGGTGGCAAATGAGCTTAATGCCTCAGAGAAAGGAAGAGTTAACAGAATATTAACAGAATATTTCTATGAATGTGATCCAGCTGAGTCAGGCTCCAGTGCCTCTGATCCGGACAAAATCAGGGCAACTAGAACTAACTTGTCCGGCAAGTAAGATGAACTGAAAGAATCCTGGTATCCATCTTAAGAATTATTTCTCTCTCTCTCTCTCTCTCTCTCTCTCTCTCTCTCTCTCTCAGGTTTATTTGCATTTCCATATTCTTTAATCCCAGAAAGAACTAATTTTTTAATAATCCTATCTAATAAAGACAATATGCAAATTGACCATCACTTCACAACAAAGATGGTGGCACCCACAGCCAATAAGGAGGGAATATGCAAATTGACACAACAAAGATGGCGGCAGCCGGGCCGGGAGCACGCGAAGGCAGAAGGCGGCTCCAGGCCGGAGTGAAGGCGGAAAGGCAGCTCCAGCCAGAGCAAAGGCGGTGCTGGCAGCCAGGGGAAGGAAGGCCTATTCTTGCACGAATCTCCGTGCATCGGGCCTCTAGTATAATAATATTTTTCATATGCAACATTCAGTTTTAGAATTTAGTTCTGTGGCCTACTAGCAGAGTGGAGTGATAAACGTGGTCATGTAGGAGTTTGCCCAGGAGTTGGCTCTGTTGCATTCACATCAGTGGACTGAGTTCCCGCTGCCCCTTTGGTCCCTAACTCCACTGGAAAGAACAGACTCCCTGCTAATATTTACTCAGTCATTTACCATTTGATAATGAGCGCTGACAGCCCTGAAAGGACCTGATCCAGCCGCCCACACATGGCTGTTTGTTTCGTCAGGGGGTTGGGATTTTTGTGCAGAATTTTCACGGTTCTCTAGTTCTCTGGGCTTTAAATAGATTAGTGTGACACTGCAGAACATTTCATGTTAATGGGGAAAAACTGGCAGCAGAAAGTGTCTAGCAAAAATAGGGTTACAGCTCCAGAATAGAGTGTAGCTTTGGAGGCTCGAGGACCGGATTCTGCTAGGTGCTGCTGACACCACTCGTTTGCCGTGTATCTTTCTCTTTTGCCTACTCACACCCCTCACTAACCCTGACATCTCACAGTCCTGAAACCTGAGTAGATCTAGGTCTTTCTGCTTCTGTCAAATTAAAAGAAATCACCCACAATGCCTTTAAGATTTCGTATGCTTTTACTAAAGTACTTTGAAGAGACGGTAAACTGGAATTCCGTGGCCAGGCACTGGGCAAACATGCCCGCTGTCCACAGAGCAACAGTAGGCCCCGCCCACCATCCCACTCTCTTTTCTCTTTCCTCGGAGTCAGCCAGACCCTCACAGCTCCTCTGTCCTCTCCCTGACCCATCCATCCGCCTGCCGCCCAGTCCACTCCAGTCCTTACTCCGCAGCTCTCTGCCCTCTTGGTGCTTTCTCTTCCCAAGAACCTCCCGTCAGCATAAATGTGGCCCCAGAGGTGAGCAACAGCCTAGCCATCTCCTGACACTGGCAGAGGAGGAGCGGGGGTGAATGTATGAATGTGCTCCGCTCTGCCAAATAGACTCACACACATTCTAACACAGGTTTAGAACTCAGATACATGCGTTCATAAGATATATGACCTAGAGAATCCAGTTCTGGGAATATATCTGAAGAAACCCGAAACACGAATCCAAAAGAATATATATCTGCACCCCCATGTTCATTGCAGCATTATTTACATTAGTTAAGATATGGGAGCAACCCAAGTGCCCAGTAGATGAGTGGACAGAAAACCTGTGGCACAGATAAACAATGGAATACTGCTCGGCCACAAAAACGAATGAAATCTTACCACTTGCAACAGCATGGATGGACCTAGAGGGTATTATATTACGCTAAGTGAAGTAAGTCAGTCAGAGAAACACAAATACCATGTGATTTCACTTACATGTGAAATCTAAAGAACGAAGCAAACAAAATAGAAACAGACGCGTAGATACAGAGAACAAACTGATAGTTGCCAGATGGGAGGGGATTTGGGAGAAAGGGTGAAAAAGGTGAAGGGATGCAGAAGTACAAATCAGTAGTTGCAGAGTAGTCACCGATGTAGATTACGGCCTAGGGAATACGTGTGTCGTCAATAATATTGTAATAAGCATGTGTGGGCTAGGTGGGTCCGTGAAACATGGCAGAGACCCCTCTGTAAAGTACACGGTTGTTTAACCACTAGGCTGCCTGTCTAAGACTAATGCAGGACACTATTGAAAGACAGTGTTGGTTGCTACCAACCTCTGTTTCACTCCCCACACTTTTCCTCACACTCTCCTGTTGCCTTTGCTTTGCTGTGGGCAGTTTCCTCGGTGACAATACTGAGAAGTGCTGGAGGCTCTTCAGAGGTAGGGTCCTAACTGACTCTGGGGAGGGAGAAGGCTTCGCCTGGCTCGGGCGGGCGGGGCCCGGGCACAGCAGGAACCTGCTGAGTGCCACTCTACGTAGACACCTACGTTTGTGAGGAGAGTTTCAAGTCACGTGGAAAGGAGTAAGGCAGTGTGGCAATAAATATGCATATTTATTTTGAGAAAGACTGAAATTTATTGATGTGAAAGAGGGGAGAGAGTGCAACAAAACGAGCCAGGGTGTCCCAGCCGAGGTAAGGAGCCAGGGAGACTGAAGGTGTGAAAGAAGAGACGATGAAGATGTCATAGGGGCGTGGTGGGCAATAGAATCTAACCGATGGGAAGAAAGGGTTAAAAGGCCATAACACCGTGGTTTCATTTCCTTTAAGGAACTTCAACCTATAGTGTCTTTGTGGTTGTTATAGTGAACGTGGCTTCTCTTTTCTTCCAGGAGGGCTCTGGCAGGCTTGCGTGTCTGTGAGGAGTTGAGGGAGGCCAGTGCTGGGTGAGTAGAGGGTAAAAGACTTAATCAGGGTCTTGAAAATTTTGATGACAAGTCTAACTCCAGTCTGTGGTCTTGATACTTTGTCTACTTAAGAATTTATTTAAACATAAGTGTGTGTGTTAGTCTTGCCTATGACCTACTTTATCTCTTATCTCATTGACCAAGGCTATTCCTGGCCACGCACCATGAATAAAAGAAAATAAAATAATACATTTAAATTGCAATAGGAAGCTGTGTTCATTGTGGGGGGAAAAAGTGTGAATCAACTATAATTTCTTTCAGATATATTGATAGCTATAGGTATAGGTATATATCTATACATCTTGGTACCATGCAGTTATTTGATAAATTATTATTTTATTTAGTAACATAACATGACTATCTTCCCACATCATTTTAGTGAGAGGTCAGCCAATGTATGAGAGCAAGTTATATTGGAATAAATCCATACTGTGACTCACTTATTCTATAACTTGAAAATCAGATATTTGGAACAAATGGCATTATTAGTGAGGATAAGATCAAATTCTACCTAAGAACTTGAATAATCATAAAATATGTATCTCTTACCTGTGGTGCTCAGTGCAGGAAAGGCCATTTGGAAGGCAGGGCAAGAGTATGGCTTCTTTTAGTAGCATTTTTGATACATTCTACAAAGGAATTTAGGAGCCCGGCCAGTGTGGCTCAGTGGTTGAGTGTTGACCCATAAACCAAGAGGTCACTGGGTCAATTCCATTCCAGGTCAGGGCACATGCCCTGATTGTGGGCTCGATCCTCAGTAGGAGGAATGCAGGAGGCAGCTGATCTATGTTGCTCTCTCATTGATGTTTCTATCTCTCTTCATTCCTCTCTCTCTCAAATCAATAAAAACATACAAAAAATGAATTTAGTAATGATTAATTAATTATTATTTGTAAAGCATTTCACATTCCACTCGACTTGAAACTATACACTACATTATCCATATATATCCACTTCAGGGCATGGTTTTGCCTTTTATTTTTTTTTCTACAAAGAAGAAAAATGTGTCTTTCAGGATAGAAAAATGTCTAATGTATTTTCTAGTTCTGAACTCGTTTTCTAAAAAACTGAGGTACTCTAGGAAATGATTTAATGTCAGAACGACAATCCTCATTTACTATCCACAGTGTAATTTTTTATTAAATGCATTTTCAATCCCCTTATTGTTTCTTAAGCTACTTAGCTCCAATCAAAACAAAGATGCCCATTCCTTCGTCTGTAGTCCTGCCTTTCACATCCCAGTGCCCCGGAAAGAGCTTTTCTCCACGGGCACGTGAGCAATTCTGGTTGCTCATTATGTGTGAAAGGTAGAGACGTAGCAGAAATGAATGACAAGAGAGCTCTCCCACTGCCCCCACTCGCTTCATTCTGATCGCTGCCCTAGAAGAGCAGCGGTTATTTTTGTCTTCACCAATAGCGTTGGCTCCCTCGCCAGCATTATTCATCCTCCTTCCCTTTCTCTAGGGGCTGAGATGGGTGAGTTGGCTGAGATTTGAAAGCGCACTTTTCACCTTACGCATCATCATTGGGAAAAGTGTTCCCCTCAAAACAGCACTAGGCTGAGAGGAAAATTCTCTCAAAGGCTATGTAGTAAGAAAGCAAAAACACCCCCCCACCCCCAATGGACGTAAACAGCAATGTGGCCCATGTCCTGGCCCCGGGGACCACCTCACTGATTTGTAGGATGAAAATGTATTTCCTCCGAACACCACGTGTTCTGGGACTTCATTTTAGAATGACAGGTCTTAGAAGAAAACAGGAAAGTCTGCTCCTATTTTAAAAGTCTGGGTTATTAAAAACTACAAATGCATTTCCAGATGCGAGACAGACAGTTTGGAAAACTGTCCTCTAACCCAGATCTTGTTTCCTTTGCACTTGGCAGAGCAGAGAACTCGACTCCCAGTTTCACAGATGCCATCTGTTTGCGTTGACCTTCATTTTCTGGATGACTGCTTTCCTTCAAACATTTTAAGTCGTGACTACATTTCATTTAACAAGAAATGTTTAGGTTAGCTTGTGAGCAAGAAATCAGATGTTATGAATCCAAACGTATTTTAACAAACTGATTTATGATTGTGCTGTTGCCGGGGTAAAGTCCATTTTTTACTCGGCTCTTTAAAGGCTAACAACAGAAAGGGCCACATTTATTTCAATTTCATTTCATTCTGACATTTCACAGACAGTGGCATGATACTTCTTATAAAGGCGAATTCGGGCTCCTTAATAATGAAAAACTGACTACAAAGTTTTAAAATTTTAACTTAAAATTAGAGTTAGATTAAATTCATATCTCATTTGACAAATTTTATTTTATTTTTTATAAAAATCAGTATTTTCCAAGTTGGTATGATCTTAAGCATTACTGGAATGCTTATTAAAAAGCGACCTGGAGGTCATGGTTCGATTCCCAGTCAGGGCACAAGACTGAGGTTGTGGGCTCGATGCCCAGGGTGGGGCGTGCAGGAGGCAGCCGATCAATGATTCTCTCTTATCACCAATGTTTCTCTCTCTCTCTCTCTCTCTCTCTCTCCCCTCTCTCTCTCTTCTCTCTCTCTCTCTCTCTCCCCTTCCTCTCTGAAATCAATAAAAATATATTTTAAAAAAATCGACTCCCAGCCCTCTTATTCTGATATAGTGAGTCTGGGGCCCAGGTCTAATCATATTCCCACGTGATTCTTAGGACCCTGCAGGGGTAGAAAACACGGCAACATACTCAGAGTCCACATGTCATGCTCAGGTCTTCCCCGAGACTGGCCAACACAGACTCTCTGGGACCTGGGCTTTGGAATATTAAAATAAAAATTCCAATTCACTGCACATGCGATTCCACACGACGCACTGATGGGAAATGGCCCACACAGTTATGTGAACGGTTCTCTGTAATGAGAGCTAGAATGTCCGCTCCACAAGGGCAGGCAACATCTGTGTCATAATCTCTGTTACTTTAGTCCCAAGCACAGTGACTTCCACAGACATTACGGACGCACAAAAAATATTGAGTAAGGAAATCATTCCTGTTGGCTACGATTGTAATCACCTTCAAATATGGAGGTCTTGCTACAAATGAATTTTCACAACTGGACATGAAATACTGTCTAGCATGGCTAAAATTCATACGTGTTACGGTAGACATGAGAGAGAGCCGGTGAGGCCAGGGAAGGCTGATTCCAAGGTATCCCTGGCGAGCCAGACAGGGCTTTCCCCCAAAGTGCCCAGAGGAGGTGCCCATCTCAGCAGCCATCACTGTCTGTTGATTGGCAGCCTATGTAGCAATCACATTTGTAAGCCTGTGTCTCTACTGCTAGGGATGGAGCAGGGTAGCTTATCTGGGAAGAAGTGTGCCTCGTAGTCAAGCCCCTCTAGGTAATCCTACAACAGGGAGAGATAATTGTAGAAACAGACGGGTGAGCACTCCAGGAAGAAGTAAGTGTACTTGAACAAGGAACGGCAGTTGGCAGAGAAAATCCTTGAAAAATGTGCTGTGGGCTTTTGAGAGGGCAAAGCATGAAAGGAAGAGGCATTTCCACAACGAAATCCGAGTGTAAATTGGGTAGGAGATCTCTGGGGCTGGGCCCTTGATTGCTTAACCCGAGTAAATTGCACACAGGGAAAACTTTCTGGGTATTTGCTGTTGAATAATTTAGATGATCCTGCTGATTGAAAAATATCTAAACCAACACCAAATTGGCTTTAAATTGTTTCTATATTAAGACCAATCAGAACAATTTTTAAGTTTATTCTGGTTTCTTTTAACTACATTTCAGCTCTTTCCATAAAAATGACTCACTTGACAATTGAATAAGGTAATTTGACTCAAATGATAACATTCAGATGATCAAGATAGTTGAAAACAAAGCTTCATGAGATTCATAAAAAGCCTACTTGTGCAGTCCAGTCCTTGAACACCATTAGCTAATGTTCTGATGATCAAATAATAAATACATAAGTGGATTAAAGGAACATAAATGCAAACTCATCTAAATTTAATTTACCTTAGATAAAATCCACATGTATGTGTGAATACTAAATTTTAATGATGTAAATATTTTAGGGAGAAAGCGGGAGTTTGAGAGCAAACATAGTAAATTAATTATAAGTTTCTAAGAAGTTATCCCTGGGTACCCTTTCTTCTTTACTCTTGGCTTTTGCTGAAGCTTTGCATGAAAAACAGCACTGCCAACCTCTCTCTCTTTGTCTTCTTTTACACATGTTTTCTTCTCTGAGGGGGTAAAACCCTGATAGAGTGTGTCTTTCTACCTGGATGAACCCTCTTCTCCGGGGGGCTGTGGATGGGAGAGTTTGAACGGGTAGCCATGGATGGTTTGAGCAGCATGAATTTGTGAAGGAAGAAGAGAATTGTCCATGTTTCTTTCTATTCTCCACCTCAGAGATTCAACTTTTCTATTTATATTTGAATTATAGTTTATGTATACCTATGGCTCACTATAGTTTAAGATTACAATGGAGGGCACATTTACCACAAGAACATGAACACAAAAGTAGAAAACCATTGTGTGAAGGAGAGAAAAAGCCTACTAAAAACTTGGGTTAATGCTATTGCAGTATTCATGCTGAAGCATGACATCTAGCCATTCTTTTCCAATGTGGTGAATTTGTGGATGTCGGGCTGGATCTCCTTTGGGTCAACACATGAACATTTTAATTAGAGCTTTGAGGGGATCCAAGTAAATGGCAATAACACTTTTTCTGAAGGGCAAATGAATTGTGTTTGTTTGATTTGCATGGCCTGCACTCACGTAAGGTTGTATTGAATCTGGAGGACAATTTATGCATTTATTGAAAAGGATATACTTGGCCTGGTAGGTAGTGAGAAAATTATCTTCCCAGTGCACTTCCTCTCAGGAGGCAAGACCCACTTAAAAATTCAATTGATTTAAGAAGTTGCTTGACATTTAATGAAATCAGCAAGGAGCTAGTAACGATAATGCAGGAGTTCTCCAGTTCGCCTGGTGAGGTGCTAGAACAGCCGAGGGAAGTAACTCACCTCCTGCCCCTCCAGCTCTGACCCCAGTACCATGCCCTGGGCCTAGGAGGGCCAGGTTGTCTGACCTTCTATACAGAGTTTCATGTTTATTAAAATCCGCTCAAAATTTAAATTCTTTCCCACAATGTACCTACAATTCTTTTGATGTTAATATGTTTTTTTAAAAAATATATTTTTGTTGATTTCAGACGGGGGGGAGAGAGAGAGAGAGAGAGAGAAACATCCATGATGAGAGAGAATCATGGATCGGCTGCCTCCTGCATGCCCCACGCTGGGGATCCAGCCCGCAACCCGGGCATGTGCCCTGACCGCAAATTGAGCCATGACCTCCTGGTTCATAGGTTGACACTCAACCACTCACCCAAGGGTATGATTTTATTGACGAGAGAGAGAAAGAGAGAGGAGAGAGAGAGAGAGAGAGAGAGAGAGAGAGAGAGAGGAAGAAATGCTGATGTGAGAGAGAAACATTGATCTGTTGCCTCCCATACGCACCTGGACCAGGGATTGGACCTACAACTCAGGTATGTGCCCTGACGAGGAATCGAACCTTCAACCCCTTAGTTCAGGGAATGATGCTTTAACCAACTGAGTCACACTGGCCAGGGCGATGTTATTGTTTTAATTTGACATCTGGTGATGTTTTAAAACTGTACTATGCTTACCCTGGGGCTCCTCACATCTCCAGAATCACCGTCAGGTCCCCGGAGGATGCACGTATCATGATTGGAGAATCATCGCCCTGTAGGATAGATAGTTCCATCAAGCTGTGATGATTTTGTAAAATGCCCTTCTTAACCCCAGGGACGGTTCCATCCTGGGAAATAATTTTCTAGAAGCACTTGGTGATGCTGGAGACACAGGAGCCATTTATCTCCGGGATCTGCTTTTCCAACACTTGTCACTGCACTTCTTCTGATTACATCATTTTCCCCCTCTAGTCTCAAAACTTACAATGACTCAACTTCAAGTTTATGACTGCTTCAGGGAGAGGGAACTCCAGAAATTGACCTTGCTTTACTGTCTTAATCATTTTTCCCCTTCAACAGCAATAACAAAAAATTTATTGAGTTTCTTCTCCTGTTAGGGCACACTCCTAGGGAATTAAAGAAGTGCAGGAATGATTCCCGCTGTTAACCTACACAATACAGCAGAGAAAGTAGATGATACACATGGAAAGGTAAATGGTTATAAAAGGTAGCAAAACATGAACGATATGGCATATAATCAGCCACTTCAGTCAGTGAGTGCGCACTAAGTGCCTACTCTCGGCCAGGCCCTGGGCAGAGCCACGAGGGGAGCCCAAGGGACAGACAGTGGTCTCGCACACGAACATCGTCTCCTGTGACGTCAGAGGCAATGGGTGTGCGGAACCTGCTGTGGGAGCACGAGAGGGAGTGACCAGCCCTTTGGGAGAGTTTAAGCCCGGTTCCCCGTTTTACTAACGGCCTCTGTTCTGTGTTTGGCATCACTCCCTTTCCTTCCCAGTCCACAGTCCATCCGGGAACCATTCTCTCACCAGTTTCTTGGGGTTTTGTCCTTTCTGTGGATCAGTTCACCTTTTTGCCTTCTTAGCTCTTGGGACTGGACTATGGAGTGAGAAGGATGCCAATGCAAATGCATGGACTTCAGACTCTGTTCTCCAACCTTCAGTGCTGCCAGAAATCCTTGCACCCCCCACAAGCCCCCTCTTCTACGTTCAGGAGCAGTTAATACAAACTTGTACTGATGGCCTCCACCCAGCCCCAACTCTTCTGTCAGCAGGTGACTTTCTCTGCTTCACAAAGAAGATTTAGAAGCGATTAGGTTGCAACACCACCCATTTCTGTCTGAATGCCAGGCGTGTTCCCTCCTCACATCCTTGGAACCAGCTGATCTCTTTACCTGGCTCACTCTCCCTTCTCCCAGACATCTGCCTGACGAACCCACTTTTCTTTCCTTTTTTTTTTTTTTTTTTAAAATCCTCACCCGAGGATATTTTTCCATTGGTTTTTAGAGAGAGTGGAAGAGAGAGGGAAAGACAGAAAGAAATATTGGTGTGAGAGAAATATTGATTGGTTGCCTCCTGCACACACCCTGACCAAGGCCTGGGCTGGGGAGGAGCCTGCAACCAAGGTTCCCGCCCTTGACCAGAATCAAACCCGGGATCCTTTGGTCCACAGGCCTACGCTCTATCCACTGAGCCACACCGGCTAGGGCCCCACTTTTCTTTTTAGTGTCTTTGCTTAATTGTCACCTTCTCAATAACGCTTACCCAACTGAGAATCCCATCCCACTCCCCGCAGACACTCTATTCCCCTTACATGTTCATGCTCAATGCCTATTTGTTGAATGAATGTTGCATTCCTGCGCACTTCATCACCTCTCTCTCCTACCTCGTGAATGTCCCTCTTACCTCTGGTCCACTTCCTAGCCCCAGAGCTTCATGAGTCCGAATTCACCAGTTATCCAATCTCTACATCTCTCTAACTCTTCTCCATCAGCACATACACATTTTTTTTCAGTCTCTCACAAAAAAGCCATCATCCTCTTCATTCTAGAATCTAGATCTTCCCTCGAGCTCCCTTTCAACCAAACATTTGAAAGGAAAGTCTTCACTTACTGTGTCCACTGCTCCATTTCCGGTTCACCCCTTGAATTCAGTCTGACTGAAAAGAAATTGCCTCCATGAAAATGACCAATGGCCTCCTATTAGATCAGGCCCTCTCCAGGGGCCCTCTATTGTCCACAGCTCCTTCCATCATCCATTTTATTGCACGATAAAGACTTTGTTGTCATCTTATCCACTGGACTGTTTATTTGTGGTTATTTATGCCACAAATATCTAGTCAATGTTAACCTATACAGACATTAGAACAGGTCCCGAGGGATTACTGATAAAATGACACAGAGTTTATGCTAAATGCAGTTTACAGCCCTATGGAAGAAGCAGGCATTCAACAAGGAAACGATTGTGCAGGTAGGATTGCCATGCTGGTTTAGAAGGCTTTCTGGTGCTGTGAAAGTTCTTAGTGAGAGAACTGGGCCTTTCAGAAGACTTGAAGAAGACACCCCGAGAAAGGGCTGTGGGGCTGAGAAAAAGCGGAACAGGAGGTAGCTAGGCAAGGCTAGAGGCAGGAGGAAATGGGGTGTGTAAGCCTGGGGCTGGAGGGGGCGTGCAGAGTTGGAGGCCGAGGACGGGAGCTGATGAGGCTGGAGTCCGAGGATATAGGGCGGAGCGACTGACGGAGCCATAAGTGAGAGTTCGGGGCCACATGACAGTGACTTTTAGAGGAGATTAAAGGATTCAGGTCTCTAATACTCACAATATGAGGATATTTTTAGGATGGAGGTTGTGTCTCCTTCATATCTTTATCCCTAGCTACCCGTTCAGGCCAAGACTTATCATCGAAGCTCATCAAATGTGTTTTTTAAAAAATATATTTTTATTGATTTCAGAGTGGAAGGGAGAGGGAGAGAGAGATAGAAACATCAATGATGAGAGAGAATCATGGATCGGCTGCCTCCTGCAGGCCCCCCACTGGGGATTGAGCCCACACCCAGGCATGTGCCCTGACTGGGAATCGAACCCTGCCCTCCTGGTTCATAGGTCGATGCTCAACCACTGAGCCACACCAGCCGGGCTCATTAAATGTTTATTAAATGAAGGAAGAAATGGACGTTTGAACTAGGTCTCAGAGACGGAATATGACTGGCCGGGAAGAAGGAGTGGAGGACATTTCTTTGCCAACGAATGTGTTTAAAGAAACCCGGAGGTGTGATAAAAACATATTTTATTCAGATAGGGCAAGGGGTTCAACGTGAATGAATGGGGGGGGGGGAGAGCGGTTAGAGGTG
>NW_005364633.1:987377-990730 GCF_000412655.1 Myotis brandtii
TCAGGTGGCCGGGCTGGGCGGCTGGGGGAAGAGCTATGTTTTGTGTGAAAGGTCAGTTGGGTCTCGGACCAGCAGCGAGATACGGGGAAGCTTCTCGACGCGGGAAATGAAACGAGTGATGGGGCGGAGGCCAGGGTCTACGGGAATTCGTCCTTTTCTAGTAAAAGCTCTGTCCCTCTTTAACCTCTGTACATGCTTCAGCATTTTTTCTTTTTGCCCTCGTCCATTTCCCATAATGAATTCTGCTTTTTTAAAAAAAAGTCTTTACCAAAAATGTGCCTAAATCTAAAAAACAACAACAAATTCCTCAAGAGAGTATTGTACTTTTACGGGGTGTTTTGTTTGATTGAAAGTCACTTGGGAAGAAGTGAGGAGAGCGGCTGTGTTTATTCGTAGAGGAGATGAGCCGGTGCGAGGGGCTGCCTGTATCTGGGCGCTCGCTCCCCGCAGCTGCCAGCGGACACACACGGCCACGGCCACGACTTCCTCCCCGTGTGAGTCCCGCCGGGGACAGCTGTCTGCTCCTGGCAACCTGGGGGCTTTGGTGAAGAATAAATCCCCGCCCGGGCACTGGCTTGTGGAGCTGCAATAGGAGAGACGTGCCCCCGCCTGGTGTGCAAGCAGAGGGCCTGGGAGGTGAGGATGGGGGGGCGGGGGAGACAGTTCTAGCGGGGCTTCCTCAGGACTCAGTGTTCAATTCCTGTCCATTTCCTCGGGGTGAAGCCTGGGTGCTCTCTGTCAGGGCTCAGGAAGCGCTAGGAAAGAGCAGCCGCCTTCCCTCCACCAGGAGCCCTCGCCCATGGACGGCTGGCTGCCTGAACGTGAAGGAAAGGCTCTGCAGTGACACTCTCTCCTTTAAAAGCGGCCCCCGCGGTAAGGTTAAGGGGTGCTGGCAGTTACACAGAGGAAGCTGGCGTTTCACTAGAGTCTCCAATTAGTGGGACGCAGCAGCCGTGACCGTATTTATCAAACCCCAGCTCAGCCGAGGCCTGCCCTGCCCCCTTCCCGCACCAAGTCACAGCATCTCCCTGTGCTGCCTGGTGTGGGGGGAGCGGGCAAGGCGGGGGGCAGGGGGGGCATCTCATCTTTCACATGTTTACTGCTTGCATTTTAGTTTTGGGAACACAGTTTGGAGGTGAGAGAGGAGGGACTTCGAATCTTTCTTCTGCTGTGAGGTTTGTTCAGGACGGTGTTGGCCGTGTGTCTGCTTTGGTGGGGCGGGGGCTGTGTTCACATCTCTCTGCCGGGCCTGTGCCCTGACCAGGAATGGAGCCAGGACCTCCTGCTTCATAGGTCGATGCTCAACACGCAGGCCTGGCTCTGCCCAGCTCTTCTTGAATAGAAAAGAGGTAATCTGGCCCAGCCGGTGTGGCCCAGTGGATAGAGCGTCGGCCTGCGGACTGAAGGGTCCTGGGTTTGATTCCGGTCAGGGTCACATGCCCGGGTTGTGGCCCAGTCCCCAGTAGGGGGCGTGCAGGAGGCAGCATCACTGATGTCTCTCTCTCCCTCTCCCTTCCTCTCTGAAATCAATAACAAAAGAGAAAGGTAATCTGTAACTCACAGATTTTCACTAAGAACGCTGAGTGGCCGGCAGTGACATAAGAGTATGCATTGGACCCCCAATTTGTACTAGTGTGTCCCTTCACTGTAAGCGGGGACCCCGGGCCCTCACTCCTGGGGCCCCCATCCTGCCGGGGGGGCGGGTGGGGGCTGCCTGGGCCCAATCAGATGGAGCTGAAACCAATTGGCATCATTCCTCGCGGATGTCAGCCGGCCAGGCCCTTACCCAGGGAAGCGCTTTACTTTCATAAGTAATTTATTTAATGAGCTGACAACGGCCTCATGTCAACGACAGAGACTTCAAGGACGGGCAGCACAGTTACACGGAGCAGGAAGTCATGGGGTTTGCGAGAGCAGCGGCCTCGGGAGTGAGTTCCTGGGGCGGGTTTCTTCCCACTTGGCCACTGATCTGCAAAGGGATGGGCCTGGGTGTTGAGGGGAGAAATGCCGCCCGCCCACGGCAGGGTTTGCAGTGAGTAAACACAGAGGCAGGTGTGGAGACGGCGTGAGGGAGGAGGGCGGGTGGCCATGTTTTCTCAGGAGAGGGAGGCAGGACCCACCCTCTGACCAGCTTCAGCTCTGGGTCGAGGCAGGATTTCTCCAAAGGTCTCCGTGGGGCCACATAGGCCTTGCGACAAGCCCCGCTCCAGGCCACCGGCATATTGGCTGCCTCCTCCGTCTGCGCCTAAGCCCTGGCTAACTGAGGAAGAGGATCAAGCTACCTTTCTTTTATTTTTTTAATGCATTTTTATTGATTTCAGAGAGGAAGGGAGATGGAGAGAGAAAGAGAGCTCCTGTACACCCCACACTGGGGATTGAGCCCACAACCAGGGCATGTGCCCTGATGGGAATTGAACCGTGACCTCCTGGTTTATAGGTTGATGCTCAACCACTGAGCCATGCCGGCCGGGCTAAAGCTAACTTTCTATTTGCTTCTTGACAAAGTTAACATCAGGGATGTTAAGTGTGCCTGAACTCACACTTTGAAATGATTATGCCTTCTAGGAGCCTGTATCCAAATTTTATATTATTATTATTACTAGAGGCCTGATGCATGAAATTCATGCAAGAGTAGGCCTTCCTTTCCCCAGCTGCCGGCACTGGCTTCCCTCTGGCACCCAGGACCTGGGCTTCTCTCGCAGCCCCGGCTTCGTCCAGAAGGTCGTCCGGAAGGATGTTCGGTCTAATTAGCATATTATGCTTTTATTATTATAGATTATTATTATTATTATTATTATTATTGTTGTTTGCCAAGTGGAAACGAAGTTGCCAGGTGCACTGTGCGGTGTCTGATGGGGTTCGCTGGGTGTTCTTCAGCCATTCCCTTTAGTTTCTCTTCCTCTCAGAGAATTTAATTAAAACTCATTTTGTGTCATTCTTCCCTCTGCCTCCGGAGGGCCCTGCAATGTGCCCGTGATCCTTTCTAGGCTCAAATGATGGATGAAAACCCATTTCTTTGTGGAGTCGGCGGTTCCGTGCTTGAACTTGGCCTGTGTTGCTCCTCTCCTGGCAGTGATGCCTGACTGGTCCTGGTTGGCATGTGCTGGCTGGCCCCCGACCGACACGTGGGAGCTGCCATTTGGGGCGTGTAACACTTTATTTTCCCTCCTGCTTAGAATTCTAAGGCTCAGTGGCCAACACCTGTCGTCCCTCATTTTGAAAAAATTTAATTACCTTTTTTATGGTTGAAACAGTAATAATTTATTATTAAGATTTAGAAAAATATAAAAAGTATAATAAAGAAAATAGAAATAACCCATAATCCCATGACTCTGAGTTAACCATTATTAGTC
>NW_005364633.1:990740-1017863 GCF_000412655.1 Myotis brandtii
TTGTATTTTATTTGTTTGCCCTCCCCAGTATCTTGTGAGAATATCCTCAATAATATTAAAAATCTTTGAAAAGTTAATTTTAAAGCCTGCATGATGTTTAATTAGGTAGCTTTATCACAATTTATTTAGCCAATACTTTACTGTTGGGTATAGTTTCTAATTTATTATTCTTTTAAATACTGTGGGTCATAGCCTTGTTATATGTTCTAAATACCTCCCTAAGTAACTCCTTAAGAAAAGTGTCAAGAAATAAAATTATTGGGTAATTGGACACATATCACCTGATTATTGTCTAGAAAGTTTTTCAGAATATACTCTTTTTTTAACATATGTTTTATTGATTTTTTACAGAGAGGAAGGGAGAGAGATAGAGAGTTAGAAACATCGATAAGCTGCCTCCTGCACACCTCCTACTGGGGATGTGCCCGCAACCCAGGTATATACCCTTACCGGACTCGAACCCGGGACCCTTCAGTCCACAGGCCAACGATCTAGCCACTGAGCCAAACCGGCCAGGGCCAGAAAATACTCTTGCTAGAATTGTGTATTCACATTTTAGAAAACTCTGTCAATTTGTTAGAGAAAAGAAGTGTCTCACTATTGTTTTATTTTCCCAGGTGTTGGAATCCTAGTGAAATTGAATCTGTGTTTCACATGTTTATTGGCCATTTATTTGATCTTGTTGATACTGTGTCTCTGCTCCTTTGGCCACCTTTCCACCGATGTGCGTGGTACATTGAATAAGGGCTCCCAGTGACGTCGCCACAGCCTGGGAACGTGTCACAGGCAGTGGACGTGTCGCCTGGCAGAAGGGAGTGCAGGGGTGATTGCTCAAGGACGCAGATGAGGAGGTTACCTGGGGTCATCCAGGTGGGGTCGTTACAGGGGAGAGGCGGAAGGAAGGGCTGGAGTCGGAGCAGCTGCGACTGAGACTGAGCATAGAAGAGAGGGCAGGGGATGTTATATGGAGAGGACTGGGGATGCTGTATCGAGGGCTTGAAGGCGGAGGAAGGGGCAAGAAGCGCAGGTGGCCTCGAAGCCAGAGAGGCTTCGAGGGAAGGGGCCTCTTACAGAGCCTGCGAGAACCAGCCTGCAGACACCCGCCCTGTGAAACTTCCGACTCCCGAGCCCTAGAAAGGTAAGAAAACAAACTTGGATTATTTTAAGCCACGAAATCGGTGGCAATCTGTTACTACAGCAGCGGAAAACTCACTGCTGTGTTAATACACTTTTACCCAATCAAGTTATTAACTGGTAATCAATGTTACAAGTATTTCCCCCAGTTTGCAGTTACTTTTAAATATTTTTATGGTGTTTTCTGATAGGGTTTGTGGTTAACTTTTAAGATACTGTTTGTTCCATTCGATGAGCCTTATTTCAGTGGCACACACATTTTAAAAGTGACGCAGTCAAATCTGTGTATCATTTCCTTGGTGATATATCCCATTGCTTTTAAATCAGTTTTATATTCACCAAAGTTACTTCCAGCATTTTTATGGGAGGTGATTTTTCATTTATTATTCTTTATTAAGTTTTTATATATTTTTAGTCCTATTTCAAGGCTATCTAATCTGTCCTATTATTCTGTCAAGTCCGGTGCTATTACTGCACCATCTAAATTATTGTACTTTCATAAAAGTTTTTGTACCTAGTAAAGCCAAGTCCTCATTCACTACTCTTTCCATTAACATTTTTTAAAAAGCTGGCCTCAACATTTTATTTTTCCAGATGAGTCTTGGAATCATTTAGACAAGTGAGTAAATTTCATGGGTATTTAAGTGCTAGAACTGTAGTAAATCTGACCATTGATTTGGCAAGATGGCGTCCTTTAATATCAGCTCTTCTCAGGGGAGAAGATGGTATGTTTTTTCATTTACGAAACTGAAAAATCCTATTTCTTTAAAGTTTGGTAGGTTTATGGATGTTACTTGGTTGGATTAGTTTAGGAATTTTGTCCATTTGGTTTCTATTGCAATTAGCATGTTTTTTCTATGGTTTTTAAAAACCGATTTCAGCTGCTGCTTTGGGAAGCTCTCTGTTTTTATACGCACGTCTCCTGCGTCATTGAACTTTACTATGAGTTTTCAGTTGGTTCCCTTTGTTGTTGCTTTTAGGAATATAATTATATCACGTGCAAATGCTGGTGATTTTGTCTCATGCATCCTTAAACTTTAACATTTTTATTTCAAACTTTAAAGTATTGACCAGAACGTTTAGAACCATGCTGAATATCATAGTAACACGCTGAGGCCTCCTCTCACTCGGACTTTAACATTATGTCTCAAGAAGTTTGCATTCAGTCTGGCTCCGGCCTTACTTTCCACCTTAAGGAAGCATTCTTCTTCCGGTTTAAAGCACGGGCTGGCATCATTTGAGTTCATTTTTCTAACTGGATCTATTGAGCTAATATTTGAGATGAGTTGTTTTCTGAATAATAAACTCAATTTGTGGTCCTAGGATGTACTCTCGTTTGCTCATGGGACATTCTTTACAATATGCTATAGAATTTAGCTGGCTAAATTGCTTGTTTATTAGAATTTCTGGATCTATATTTACAAATGAGACAAGGCTGTAGTTTTAATATTTCTCTCTCTCCATCAGATTCGGCATTGGGGCCAGCGTTTAGCTTCCTAAAATGCTTTTGGTTCTTTATGTTTTTTTGTTTTTTTAAAGTCACCCATAAAACTAGCTGCTTTGGATTATTTTGAAGGTCATTTTGAAGTTACTGAATTTCTTTTATGATTTTCCTCTAATAAGGTCATCTCTACTTGTCATTTTTAGTAATTTATATATTTTTTTTTCACAAAGTTGTCCTTTTATTGAGATCTCAGTAAATTAAGTTTTGGAAGAATGGTTTGTATGACTATGTTTTCAGTTTTTCCAAGACGGTACATGGCTACCTCCATTCTAGATGCATAAGAGGGGAGTTACATGGAATAGATGCCTTAGGATTAATTCTCTCCTGGAACTGGTTGCAAGGGCTGGGATAGTTATATATGATACTTAAAATCATTGTACAAATGCTCGTACCGGTTTTTATATTTTCTCTCTCCTTATATGTGGATTAATTTTCTTTTTAGATTTGTTATCATTTTTCTAAAAGAACCTGTTCTTGGATTTCATTTACAATTTGGTTATTTTTGCTTTTATTTTTATTATTTCTTTCCTTCAGATTTTATTAGGCTTCATTTGTTGAACTTTTTCTAATGGTTCGATTTGAGTAGCTAACTCATTTCAAAGGGAATAATCGGACACTCTGGGAGAGCTGAATGGTTAAGGTAGAGCATGGGGTGGGGGGTAGATAGAGATATCACCTTGGAAGGCTGGTAGAGATCGGATCATGAATGCAAAACAGACTTTATTTGGAATGGCAGTCATCGGTGTTAGTGGTTGGGAAGCTAGCAAAGAGTTCTTTGCTCTGTGGACAGTTTTACCCTCGCAGCTGACCAGCGTCCACCCTCTTGTAAAGACAGTCTGTGCTCATTAGCCTGTTCCTTGGCTGTGAGGTATTTGTGGGGGGTCTGCCATGAGTGCTATGCACGGAGCCTGTCTGAGGGGCAGCGCAGACCACGCAAGAGGAGCTGTGTGACATTCTGAGCTTCCTGTTGCAAAAGTTCACCAAGTTTGTAGCAGCGTCAATGCAGAAAGATCATGGTCTGGATCTGGAATAAACAAAGTAGATTTCTGAAAAGGCAGAATTTGAGCTGAGTCTGAAGAAGGGGAAAAATGAAGGTTCAGTAACACACCTGGCCAGTTGGGGGGGGGTGTGGGGAGACCCTGATGGAGATGAGGGTGGTTGAGGAAGGAGAGGAGGGGTGGATGACACCAGAGCATTGCAGGGTTATGGGGGGTCTTTACAGCCAGCACCTGGTGCCTCAGGGCAGTAAACGGGGCGGGGGGGGGGGAGGGGGAGAAGCCGTGGAAGATTCTTGATAGGGGCGAGCTGATAAACCCTCCCTCCTTCCAGGTAACTAGGCAGTTAGGCTGGCTACAGTGCTCAGGCCTGCTGGGGGCGGGGAGAGCTCAGTCAAGGAGGGAGCTGCAGGAGCCCGTTCACACAGCACAGGTGTGAGCGTGGTGACCGCGGGGATACATCTGAGGGTGCTTCTGAGTGGTGGCAGGCGGAAAGACAGGGAAAGACCCAGAAACATTAAACACATCTCTCCATTCTGATTCGTAAATATTTGAAACCACCTGGTTGTAAAGCGATCCTATTTGAGGAGGAATCTGATGTATGGAATTTTGGACTTCTTGAGTTTGAGGTGATGGCTGGACATCCCCTTGGAGGGAGCCTGTGGCCGGTGGGATATGTGAGGCTCATGTGCGGAGGACTGGGGGACACAGAGGCAGGACTGACCAGACCACAGACCTGGATGAGCCCATCCCAAGGTTAAATGCACATGGAGAAGAGCAGAAGACAGTCCCTCCACCCTGTGGAGCTACAGCATAGCCTTAGAGATGGGTGGAGAGTAAATTCAAGATGCGTCAGCTACAAGGCGGTGGGAAGTGTTACATGTGGCAACGGAAGCTGGTGGACATAGAGTCACATGTTGGATTAGCTGGGCAGCAAAAGAAGAAACGTGTGAGGCTTGAAAGAAGGGAAACAGGATCAGTGAACAATAACATCAACAGTAATAATCATGCCAGGAAAGTTTTCTTACACTAAAAACCTCAGGTTAAGCTAAAGGTATCCAGGGAAAGGCAGAAAGGAGTTCTATAGAGAAAGCCGTGTATGTATAGGAGCAAATTTTAGTCTTTCTCTGAAATATATTAGCTATACTGACCCAAATACATTAATCAAATTGAGTAAAATATAGTTTTAGAAGTTAACAGGAGTTCAGATAAATGAAACTAGATGTAGTCTAGTCTCAGAAAGGTATGTTCTGAGTGATAAGGAATAAAGTGCTATTCAATATTAGTTAGCATGTAATATCCAAGAGCAAAAGAATTGAAGTTGATGACAATTATGAACTCAGTTCAGGCTAAGAAGTCGTAGGATAGTTAAAATCCAGGGTTAATCCGTTCTAAAGAATAACTGGGTGGTTTTATCAATATTTCTGACTTGGCCCTTCAATAAATGGGATCCATGTGTCTTTGAAGTTTATAAATCAAAGTGACTTTGATATGAGCTTCTTTGGAATAATTGAAAAAATTCTGAAGTTTTTCATTTTTCTTTTCTCTTGAGTTGTTACTTAGAATTTGCATACTTCTCTCAGAGCAATAAAATGTAGTCTAAAGTTCAAGGTAGCTATTTATATTTTATTAAACTCTTCGGGTTCAGATAACTTTCTTGAAGTAGTGATTTATATATGGCTGAAAACTACAGGCAAAGAAAGAACTGGTTACATAGGCTTCCTCCCTTCCTCCTTCCTCCCTCCCTTCCTTCTTCTCTTTCTTTCTTTCTTTCTTTCTTTCTTTCTTGTTCTTTATTTATTTTTTTTTTTTGAGAGAAAGGAAGGGTAGAAAGCTCTGGGAGAAACAAGATGGAAAACCATTTTTGTTTCTGATCAGAGAAAATAAAATAAAAATGTATGTGTCAAGGTGTGATTTAAAAGACTGCCCTTCAGTGTAGTGATTGTGGGAATGAGGGGGGTGGGTGGAGGTGGATACATGGTGATGGAAAAAAAATAAAATAAAAGCCTGTGCCTTGCTTATGCTGACGAGGAGAGAAGGAAGTGAGGAGCTGGAGGATTGAAGTGAAAAACCAGGAGAGGGTGTTTGGAAACGGGGTCACCAGCAGGAGACCAGTGCAAAGATCAGGGTGTGCGGGGAGTTAGATGATGATGGAGGAGGGTTGGCCAGAAAGAAAGAGATGGGGCCCAGGGAGAGCTGCAGGAGCCCCCTGAACTGGCCTGCTGGTGTTGTTTTGTGCAAAACCATCTCTGAAGACCCAAGGCCTGGTCTTTAGAGCTACCCCTCTGCGGAGTTAAAGGCCCCTCATGATAAAGCCAGCATCTCTCTATAGTTGCCAAAGAAACATTCTCTCTTCCAGCAGAAATGCAGTTTCTCTTTAGCATAGCACAATATTTTTTCTCTGAATACCTTTCTGATTAAGCTTAATTTTGTTCTGTACTTGAAAAAAGTCCTTAAAGAAAAGAATACTTCCATCACCCATGGACAAGACAATGTGGTGGTGAAGGCCTGGGGTGGGGGGCAGGGGTGGGCTAGAAGAGGTCAATGGGGGATAAAGGGGAACATATGTAATACTTTCAACAATAAAGATTAAAAAGAGAAAGAAAGAAAGGAAAGAATGCTTTCATTGGGCTCTGTACATAGTCAGATGACTCTGCCCACGCTACTGGGGAGGTGGTCGGTCAGCCTGTGGGGAAACCTGGGGCCTATAGGCTGCCCTGCTGGGTCTGGGATGTTTTCAAGTACATCAAGGCTCTGAGGTTCCCAGCCCAGGGTAGCCCATGGGGTCGTGGACCAGAAGGGACGATAGTTCTTACATCTGTGGGAATCTGCAGAGAACTCTCTTCCATGGATGTACTAGTAGCACATCCGTTCTCTTGACTATAAGAGTTCGGTTTGCTTTAGATGAACGGCACATTTTGGAAAAATTAAAGAACAGACTGGAGGGGAAGGGCAGTGGGATGGTTAGGGGCATGGACTCTGGAGCCAGAATGACTAGGTTCATGTCCAGAGCTACCACCAATCACCTGTGTGACCTTGGCCTCGGCTGAATCTGTGCCTCATTTCCTCATCCATTCAATGAAGAGGAAGTGTGATAATTTCTATATATATAAAAGCCTAATATGCAAAGTGTCCCCTCGGGAGTTTGACTGACCAGGAGTTCGATTGCTCACTGTGACGTGCGCTGACCACCAGGGGATGGCAAGGAACAAAGGAAGGCCCTAGACAGCAGCCAGCAGCTGGCAGCTGGGGAAGGGAGGGGTGCCTGCCAGCCGGCAGCCACTAGGGACCCTACCCCTGCATGCATTTCGTGTACTGGGCCTCTAGTAATGTAATGATAAGACTAAAATAATAATAATGTTATTATTATTATAAGGTGGTTGTACTGATCAAATGAGTTGGGATATGTAAAGGACTTAGAACTACATCTGATGCCTATGAAGCACTTTGTCATTTAGTTATTTTTAAATAATGAATTTAATGTTGGAGACTGACCCTACATTTCACATTTTCTGTAACATTTGGGTTATGGTTTGAGGTCAAAGTTGTCTTAAAAAGCCCCCCCGCCAATATTTCCTTTGTTTCTGTAGAAACCACATTATACTCTTCCCCCTGGAAAATGACAATAATGCTATTGACTTGCCATCTGGATGCTGTGTTCTGTATTTCTGTTCTGGTGCCAACATAAAATGAAGATCTTTGACTAACTACCTCAATATCGTCAGTTGAATTGATTTAGTTCAGCTCTTGGCTCCATCCACCGAGGCAGCTCTGCAAGGCTTTCTTTTAAATGATATTTCAATGAGTTACTTACTTGCTAATTTTTTTTTTTTGGAAAAAAAGTCTACTTATTGAAACTGGAAGACAAAACTTGTTGGCTTATAGGGCACTCAAAATTATAAATAAGGTGATTAAAGTCAGTATTAGAACAATTTTAAGGGGATCGTTAATGCTCTCTGTCTTCCAAGAAATTGCTAAGGTGTGACTGTTTGCTTGAAAAAACCCTGGAAATGTAGGTTTTTAAAACATTTCTCCTAAGGTTATGTTTTATTCCCTGACCAGGAATCGAACCGTGACCTTCTGGTTCATAGGTCGACGCTGAACCCCTGAGCCACACTGGCTGGGCTGTTTGTTTGACAACTGATTTTTAGAATTGCGGCTGTTTTGTAGCTCAATGTCTACCATGGTTGTTACACGGAGCCATTTGGATCAGGAATGATCAGAGAAAGGCAGAGCCAAGGAAGTCTGCATTTGCAGAACACAAGAGAGAACGGGGGTGTTGTCTTCCCTTCCCTGCACTCTATCGCTGGCTAAGAGAGAATTGCCTTGCAATCTGGTTAGAGGAACTATAGCAAACATTAGTGGGTACTGGAGAGTAAGTCTTAATATGAGATGGAAAAAAAATCAGAATTTCAACAAAAAGAGACACTACATGAAGTACCACTTTGTCCAGGTCCTAGTTAAAGCATTGGCTGTAGATTATCAAATATTTCATGGGGATTATTTGTGTATAAGGTTCTGGGCACCTTGGGAGTCATGAAGGGGGAAAAAAGGTGAAATCCCTGCCTCTAAGGTCTTTCCAATGTAGAGGAGAAGAATCCGTAAAAAGCAGTAATACTTGGTGATATGTGCTTAAAGACACGAAATACACATGGGGAAATGGAGGGGGACTAGGCTAGCTGGGGATCCAAGAGAACTGTATGGACTAGTTAGAATTTGACAAGAGCCTGAAGGATGGTGCCCGCAGGACAGATGTGGAGGGAGAAGGTGGCCAGGTGAAGAGGACCAGGTGAGCAAAGGTGCCGAGTAGCAGAGTATTATGTGCCTTTAAGAATTGTGGATTGACTGGCTGGCATGGCTCAGTGATTGAGTGTCAACCTATGAACTAGGAGGTCACAGTTTGATTCCTGGTCAGGGCACAGGCCCGGATTGCAGGTTTGATCCCCAGTGTGGGGCGTGTAGGAGGCAGCCGATCGATGATTCTCTCTCATCATTGACGTTTCTACCTCTTTCTCCTTCTCCCTTCCTCTCTGAAATCTATCTATCTATCTATCCATCTATCTATCTATCTATCTATCTATCTATCTATCTATCTATCGTCTCTCCTCAGCCAGCCTTCCTGTGGTTCTGGGTGATGTCCGTTCCGTCTTTTAGTTGTATTTTTGAAGTGGTTGTTTGCGGCAGCAGTCTCCGGTGTTTACCTATGCCGCCATCTTGGTCTCCCCCCGAGTAAGTCTTAATATGAGATGGAAAAAAATCAGAATTTCAACAAAAAGAGACACTACATGAAGTACCACTTTGTCCAGGTCCTAGTTAAAGCATTGGCTGTAGATTATCAAATATTTCATGGGGATTATTTGTGTATAAGGTTCTGGGCACCTTGGGAGTCATGAAGGGGGAAAAAAGGTGAAATCCCTGCCTCTAAGGTCTTTCCAATGTAGAGGAGAAGAATCCGTAAAAAGCAGTAATACTTGGTGATATGTGCTTAAAGACACGAAATACACATGGGGAAATGGAGGGGGACTAGGCTAGCTGGGGATCCAAGAGAACTGTATGGACTAGTTAGAATTTGACAAGAGCCTGAAGGATGGTGCCCGCAGGACAGATGTGGAGGGAGAAGGTGGCCAGGTGAAGAGGACCAGGTGAGCAAAGGTGCCGAGTAGCAGAGTATTATGTGCCTTTAAGAATTGTGGATTGACTGGCTGGCATGGCTCAGTGATTGAGTGTCAACCTATGAACTAGGAGGTCACAGTTTGATTCCTGGTCAGGGCACAGGCCCGGATTGCAGGTTTGATCCCCAGTGTGGGGCGTGTAGGAGGCAGCCGATCGATGATTCTCTCTCATCATTGACGTTTCTACCTCTTTCTCCTTCTCCCTTCCTCTCTGAAATCTATCTATCTATCTATCCATCTATCTATCTATCTATCTATCTATCTATCTATCTATCTATCTATCGGGAGAATTGTGGATTATCTCAATGGCTGGAGGAGAGAATTTCCAGTGGTGTGTTGGAGACAAAAAGGGGGGAGGGGTACATATGATTGAAAAATATGCCAAAACCAGCCTCTCCCTCAGGATTTGTTTACACTCTTGCCTCCCAGAACTTCTTCTGGGGGAACCATCTTTTATTCTTTTTTCCCTTAAGTTCAACAAATGCTTAATGTTCTTGTTAATCTTTACAACTTGGCATTTCCGCGAGGGTCTGAGTGTGGAATCTGGTGAGTGTGGACTCGGCTGTGGACAGTTCTGAAAGCAGGTGGGGAGCAGGTCTGGGTTTGGTTCTGTGCCATGAGGAGCCGTGGAAACATTTTGCAAAAGGGAATTTTATGACCAGAGCTGTGCTTTCTGAAGATGACACAATGGTACATAGGACGCATTGGAGAGAGGAAAGCCCCCGGCAAGGAGACCCATCAGCCGTTGTCACCAGAATCTAGGTGTGGGACACAGAGCCTGGCTGAGATACCAATGACCTATGGATTGTCAGAATCCAGTGATGCCAGAAAAAGGGAAGTATGGCCCTGGCCAGTGTGGCTCAGTTGGTTGAGCGTTGTCCCATGCAACAGAAGGTCACCGGTTCGATTCTTGGTCAAGGACATACCCAGCTTGTGACTTGACCCCCACTAGGGGATATGCAGGAGGCAGCCAACTGATGCTACACTCTCACATCAATATTTCTCTTTCCTGCCTTCTTCTCTCCTTAAAAATCAACAAACTATTCTAAAAAAAGGTGGATGAAACTGTATGTCTGAGAAGCATCATGGAGGATTTCTGAAATGAAATATGCTACAGCAAAGTAGCAGGTATTTTCTAACAGATAGAAACGGTATCTATTCCCGAGTCCTTGGTGTTTGTAGCATCAAACCCAAAGCAAGGATGGAGCCATTTTTTCTTGGATTGAATATTGAGTAGCCTGTGGAGGAGGAATTGGCATAAAACCGACGAGATCACTATGTATTGGTTAAAATGTTTCATTAGGAAACATAAGCAACAAGAATAAATTCATTCAAATGATGTTTATTGAGCATTTACTTTGTAAAATTTTTGCAATAATGCAAATAAAATAAAAAGGACAGGTGGGCTTCCCAAGAGGCATGGGTGATGACTGACTCATTTATCAGAGGGAGGACTATCCTTTGGCAAAATCGGACTGGGGTGGGATGGCCTTCAATGCCCTCTGTTCCCTGCTTTTTCCCTCTGTATTTCTCGTCTTTCCTGTCCTTTCTTGTCCTGCGCCCGCTCCCGCCTGCTTTCCTCGCTTTGTCCTGTCCTAGAGGAATGTGAGGAAAGGCTATTCAGCCAGGGCCCCGGCTCTCAGCTCTGGCTCACGTGGGTGTTATGAGGGCAGGCAGAGCTTGCCGGGTGCCCCTGAGACCCCAACTTCTTTCCTGGCCGGCATCTGGGCGTTCATGGCTTTGATGCAGGCGTAGTTGAGAACTGGATGGTCTTCCAACTTCCCCTCTCACGTAATTTTGACAAATCATTTCGCTTGCGCATTTTTAAGTTAATATAAAAAATGTTTCAACTTAAGTGTAAGCAGCTCCAAATAATGTGACTTTCCACATGTGACAAATCGTGATAATTTAAAAATAAAGCGAATAAATGGTTACCTGAGTCCCGGGAATCTATGGGGTTAGATACCTCCCCGTCATTATTCAGTTAAGAGGTGAACAAGCCCTCTCTTTGCAGGTGGGACTTTTCCGTTATTCCTTTTCTTCCTTGAACTCATATCCATTCTATTTCTCGCACATAATTTTGCCTTTATTGATTATTTCCCTGTATTTGTGCGGGACTGGAGGCAGTTGGAGACTAAACGTGTGTCCTCCAACACTGATTTGTGGATATAAAGCCGGTTCTTCAAAGGTAGGAAGGGACGCACACCCACTGATGTACATTTGGCTAAACATCACTCTTCACCCACCTCACTCCCTGTGAAATCTGGCTCTTCGCGCAAGTTCTGATTAACTACTGCTCTTTGCAGTGTGCGTCGCTTCTTGGCAAACGTGTGTGGCACAGTAGGTCTCACGCTCCTAAAGTGCGTTTGAAGTGGAATAATCAAGTTTTTCATTAGAAAGCTGATTACTTTCATCTTTTATCAGGTGGATTGGCTCCCTCCAAATTGTGAAGGTCAATAATTTTAATTGATTTTCAAGTTGCGGGTTCGGTTTGAGTTGAGACCTACTTCTAGTGCCCATTTCCATGAGGACTGGGACCCCCTCCCCCCACTCCTCACCCTCCTCTTCCTCTTTATTCTCCACTCCTGCCCTCTGCCCGCTCCTCCTCCCTTTCTGTGTCAGAAGACTGACTTTAATTCAGGCCCCAAAGTGCCCAGTTTTCATGAATGAATAATGATTGGCAAGGGACCTGGTTTTTCTTTGCTAGTGATTGGGGCAGTGGCTCTCCACCCTTGGTATGCATCAGAACAACCTGGGGAAGTTGTTAGAAAACCCACTCTGGGGTTTCTGATTCAGTAGGTCTGGGATGGGGCCTGAGAATTTTTATTTATATATTTATTTTTTTAATATATTTTTATTGTGAGAATTTGTATCTTTAAATGCTGATGCTGCCGGTCTGAGACCTGCACTTCGAGAAACAGGTGTGGGGTTTAGGCTTGGGGTTCCTGTTGGTCAAGAAGCTGTCAGAGACCTGGGAGAGTTGTCCTTCCGGAACCATCTGGGCACAGAGGCTTTCCTTTTCCTCGCACCCTCCGTCTCCGCGGGTCCTGTTTTGGATGCTGTCCTGTGAGGTCCAGGTGGTGGGAGCTGCTGTGGCCATCCTGGGGCCAGGCGAGGGGCCAGGAGGATGTTGGAGGTGTTTTTCCTACCCTGACATTAAGGAGCTCCTGAAAACCTCATGGTCTCCTAATTTTAAGTTTTTATTTTCTAGCCACAATCTCCACCCCCGCCTCCTGTTGTTTGCATTTGGCTCAGATGCAGTGACTGCCCCTCCCAACCAGCCTGCCTTCAACGGCATGATGGACCTACGACACTGTTATCACAGAATGGTGGTGCTCAAACCCACTGCCTTCGGCTAAGACACACCAAGTCTTTTTCTACTAAACATGCCACATCTGGGAAGGGCGTTGCAGGGTCAGGAGCTAGAGGAGGCTGTGCAGGCTGGGTGTCTCCACGTGAGGCCGGCCCTCAACAGGCTGAATGCGGCACCCAGGATGCTGGCTCATGGATTAAAGTCCCCCCAGGGACCCCTAATGCCATTTGCTGATGACACGAGGTGAGGAAGGCTAGAGAAGGTGGGTGTCTGGGCTTTCTGGTGGGTGGGGAAGAGGACTTGCTCTTGGCAGCATCGGAGAAAAGAACCAGTGTTAATAATTAGACTTTATAAACACGCACATGTTGTCTCCATAAGGAGACCCATTTGCCAACCCCGAGCGGCTGTGCATGGAAGCTCTGGCCACGGGGCAGTAAGGGCTGCCTCCCTTTCTGTTCACCGAGAGGAGAGGCTGAAAACCATGTGGTTTAATCTCTCAGCAAAAAAACAGCACCGCAACCGAACACTTTCCATAGCATAGATTAGGGTCATGCGCAGGAACTGCTGGTGTGCAGGCATTTCTGATTTACAGAAGTGGCGACTTCATACGGCTCTACCCTATGGAGGCCGGGCGATGCCCTGCGTAGAACATGAGGTCTCCCGGTCACTGATTGGGGGGCAGCATGTAAGCCACGGGCACTCATCCTGGTGGAGCGTGTGGACTGCACACGCCACAGTGTGTTCAGCGCCTGGAACCGCCTACGGGGTCTTGATACAGTTACTGACCCAGCAGGAGCCCCTGGTCCACCTCACCCAGAGTTTCTGTTTGTTAGTTTCTGTTTTATGTTTATAAGTAGGGATGAATCTTCAGAATATCCTAGATTTGTCCAAGAAGGCACTGTTTATCTTGAATCGGTGTCACTTCATTGGGGACTTAACGTCATAAATTTGCCATCAGGGAGGAACAACATTAAAATATATATATATATTTTTTTATTGATTTCAGAGAGGAAGGGAGAGGGAGAGAGAGGTGGAAACATCAATGACGAGAGAGAATCATGGATCGGCTGCCTCATGCATGCCCCACACTGGGGATCGTGTCTGCAACCTGGGCATGTGTCCTGACTGGGAATTGAACTGTGACCTCTGGTTCAGAGGTCGATGCTCAACCACTGAGCCACACTGACCAGGCAGCATTTTTATATTGGCTCTATAGTTACTCGTGCAAGTATCTAAGGATCTTCAGAATTTTAGTGTTTTGGGATATATTATATGTTATGTGTTACATGTTACAGGTTACATGTTATATGTTACAGATCACACATCATATAATGTATTATGTATTTTAGATTATAGATTGTACATATATAATTATAGTAATTATTATGTACCTTCTTGATCTATGACTGTGTGGAATTTAAAGCTCAGACTGTTTGAGGTCGTTCCTAAGCTGCCACCTTGGTGTTGTGAGCTGTCTTCAGTGGACATTTTAGGCTCTGGCTCTGCAGGTACAATTGTTCCAGTTCTTTCTCCCTTGCAGGCTGCTCCTACTCCGTCTTCAGATCTCAGCTTCATCTAAGACGACTTCCATGACTCTGTTATTTGTCTTCGATTTTGTAGGTACTCCTGTAGTATTTTCTATGTGCTCAACACTGTTCTAAGAACCTTGTGACACTAACTCATTTGATCTTACAGCACCCTCTGCGGTAGAACTATTATTGCCCCCGACTACGGATGAGACAACGAGGTAGCGTGAGGTTGACTTGCCCGAGGTCACAGCTAAGACATGATGGAGCAGGACTGGAGCCAGGTGTCTGGCTCCTGCCGCTGTTTTTCTCACCGCTGCCCTGTGCTGCCTCTACTTCTTTAGGACTCGTTGTCAATGGTAACACCATGGGCCCGCCCCAGCCACACGTCTGTCTCATTAACCTTCAGTTGCCCTCACTAGGCTAACCTTCTGAAGGACAGTGGCGCTGTTTCCTTTGTTTCCTGTTGAATTCTAGTACCTTCTAAGACAGTGCTTAATACATAATAGGTATTCAGCACATATCAGTTCAATCATTGGACACGTATGTTCACTGTCAACATTTAATGAAGGTAATATTCCTAAAAGGAAGGAAATAATGACAACATCTCTTAAGTACAATCCAAACTCGATCCAGTTATACTGGAGGCAAAGGGAACTTCTACCGACAAGTGGTGTTTTGAAGATTTCCAATGTCTAAAGCGATGAATGCTGAACGGGTTTCAGGACGGGTAACAGGCGGGCCCTTGAATTGGAAGCAAGTGCTGCTACTCAGACCTTCAGTGCTTCCAGCCCCAGGACCAGGCGGGCAGCCCCAGTCCCAGGACCAGGCGGGCAGCCCCAGCCCCAGGACCAGGCAGGCAGCCCCAGGAGCAGGCGGGCAGCTATGAGAGCTCACAGGCCGGAAGGTCATCCTCATGCCTTGAATGCCCTGAAGAAGGAGGTAGAACGCAGACTCTGGCTGCTTTACTGTGAGACCTGGGAACCCTGAAACAACGTAAAAGCATGTAAAACAGGGCACTGGACAGACCGGAGGCCAAGCCGGGCTGTGTCATCAGAGTCCTCAAGGAACCACCCGCGGGGCCAGACAGGAGGCAGGCTGCGGGCATCACAGATTGTCCCTAAAGCAAAGATACGACCCCCAGCACCGCTGCCTGTCGCTCTAGGCTGCCAGGCTCCGTGCTGTCAGCGGGACACAGAGCGTGAGGAAAGACAATCAAGATTCTGGGCTCTCTCTGCATTTTGCTGCAAAAATAAAAATCTTCCCTTTTCTTATACAATTAAACTAAGTAAGCACAGGCTGCTTTTCATGCCACAGGAGAGTGAAGGCCGAGAAGAGATGTTACCTACGTGGAGAACAGCGTGCAAATGAAGCTTCGGAATCGCTGGGTTCGCGTGGAAATATAATCAGCGACAAGGATGACTTTCTAGCGGGTCCGCTTCCACAGTTTTTAAAGCCAAGAATTGTAGACAATTGACAACACAGGGTGCGGCAAAAGCAGGCTTACAGTTGTGAGCACGAGAAACAGAGTTTCTTCTTGTGTGATTGCTTATTAATTATTGTGTTTATTTGCCAGACAAGCCTCTGTGAAACCTACGTTCCCCCCCCCCACCCTGCATAGCTACTGTGTCTGACGAATTAAAACAAAATGCATGAGGATAATGGCCAAGTAAATCACATTTCAGGGAGCTGTTTAATGTGCTGAAAAGATTCACACCAATGACAAGACTTAGAAGAAAAGACGTTCCGCTCTGAATGAGGGCACAGGGGTTAAATGAAATGTCGAGAGGAACATCCCAGCGTGGGTGCGTTCCTTGTACGACCATCGAACCCCTTACTCCACAGCATGGGAGAGAGTAATTCCACTTAAGAGGCGGTAAACAAGCGAAACAGAAAAGAGGTGGTAAAAAGGGAAGGAGTTCTAATGTCAAGGACAAAACAACTTGTAATTTGCTTTGTAATCTGCAGACAACAGGGAGTATCGCGTCGTCATGCAGTGCGGAGGACAGGCCGCTAATTGAAATCGAAGGCGGGAGCGATAAGGACATCGATCCCAAGTGACAAAGCAGCTGGATTTGTCATCATTTCAGCAGATGGAGTCGCTCTGATTGATGGAATGACAAGGCTTTGACACGAAACTGAAAATTAAAGGTACAGCCAGATCAGCCTGGGATCCAAAACGTCCAACGGCAGAAAGTTGGAGGAACGGGCCAGGGAAGGAGCTTGGAGCTGCTCCTGGGTGGCCTTTGTCACTTGACGAAAACCTGCCACGTCTGATCACTGCTCGGGGCCTGGGAGTCGCCGCAGCAGAATGCTCCATGCCATTGCTTGGGGGTAGGTGGCGAAATCACAGGGAACAGGACTGCTTCCGAGTGAGCGTCTCTTCCTGCTGGTTTTTAAAAATATGTCTTTTTATTGATTTCAGAGAGGAAGAGAGGGGGAGAGAGAGACAGAAACATCAATGATGAGAGAGAATCATGGATCGGCTGCCTCCTGCACGCCTCACACTGGGGATCGAGCCATGACCTTGACTGGGAATCGAACCGTGACCTCCTGGTTCATAGGTCAACACTCAACCACTGAGTCATGCTGGCCAGGCTCTTGGTGGTGACTTTATAACTGCTGCTGCCTGAGCTTCATCACATGACAGACAGATGCAATGTTCTCTAAACTATGTACCGTGAGCACCAGGGACCCCAGGAGGTGCTGGGAGACATTCTGTGAGAAGGCTCCTTGGTCAGATAAGTCTGGAGAAGGCTTATAATGGGACTAGTGGCCCAGTGCACGGATTCGTGCACATTGAAAGGAAATTAATTAGAAGAAATATTTTAATATTGCTATTCACCCTTTCTCTATAATAGACCTGATTCCGGGGTGCGTCACCGGAGAACCGCCGCTGCCAAGTCACGGCAGCTCCTGTATCGAGTGTCTGCCCCCTGGTGGTCAGTGCGCATCATTTTTACCTGTCTGTCAGACGGTCGGATGGTCACTTAGTCTTTTATATATATAGATTTCCTCTTGGAGAGTTCCAGCACATGTGAGCATGGCGAAGGCAGACCCTCTAACAAAGCGAGACTTTCCTTAGCCTCTATGGCTACCGAAATGAATTTTTAAGAAACACCCATCATTTCTCTGAGGGACTATTGCTTTTTGGCGCCCGACCGGGGAGAGGGACCATGGGAAGTTGGCCATGGGAACACACTGACCACGAGGGGGCAGCTCCTGCATTGAGCGTCTGCCCCCTGCTGGACACTGCACATCATAGCGACCGGTCAACTGGTCATTTGGTTGTTTGGTCGCTTAGGCTTTTATATATATAGATTGCCAGGGCACGTCTTATGTACCGGCCGGTCAGTTGGACAGTCGGATGGACATTCGGATGGTCACTTAGTCTTTTATATATATAGATTTCCTCTTGGAGAGTTCCAGCACATGTGAGCATGGCGAAGGCAGACCCCTCTAACAAGCGAGACTTTCCTTAGCCTCTATGGCTACCGAAATGAATTTTTAAGAAACACCCATCATTTCTCTGAGGGACTATTGCTTTTTGGCGCCGTTTGGAGAACGCTACCCTGGTCCCGCCCAAAGCATTCATACACCTGGGCCCTTCTAAGTACCTATGGACTCCACGCTGGGGGTGGTGGTGGGGGGGGGGGGGGACTAAACCCTTCGGAGAACCTGCGTGGCAGGAGATATTTGCTCAACAGCTGACATTTCAAATGCACTTGATTGTGTTTGGAGAGAGGCTGCCTTGGTTGTCCTGCTTCAGTTTGTGTGAGTCACAGAGAGTTTTTACAGCTGATGAGAGGCGGTCTGCGGTCTGCTCGCTGAGAGACTGTCTAGGGCGCAGTCTCTCGGGGCGTTTCTGGGTAAGAAAGCATCTCTGTGGTCAATGATATCAAGCTCTGTGCTTCGTGTTGCAAGAGCATCTCTAGGTTTTACTTAAAAAAAATCAAGACATCTGATGAGAGTAAACATTTCTTTCATCGCCTTGCTTAAAAAAAAAAGACAATTGTCTAAGGATACTGTGACTAGTTCCCTAAATTCATAGAATAGACCCAATTTCCAATGACCTCAATTGGAAAAGTGACACCGTACATGCCACACGACTTTTGAAACATCAAAAAAAATCCATGCAGAACAGCATAGCACTAGAGTCCCGTCAGAGGCGGGCTGCGGTCTGCTCCTCTGAGAGGATGTGTCTAGGGCGCAGTCTCTCGGGGCGTTTCTGGGTGAGAAAGCATCTCTGTGGTCAACAGTATCAAGCTCTGTGCTTCGTGTTGCAAGAGCATCTCTTTAGGTTTTACTTAAAAAAAAATCAAGACATCTGATGAGAGCAAACATTTCTTTCATCGCCTTGCTTAAAAAAAAAGACAATTGTCTAAGGATACTGTGACTAGTTCCCTAAATTCATAGAATAGACCCAATTTCCAATGACCTCAATTGGAAAAGTGACACCGTACATGCCACACGACTTTTGAAACATCAAAAAAAATCCATGCAGAACAGCATAGCACTAGAGTCCCGTGGTCAGCAAACTGCGGCTCGCGAGCCACATGCGGCTCTTTGGCCCCTTGAGCTCGAGGCGGGGTGAGGTAGAAGAGCATTTTGAGACTATTTTTGGAAGGTCTTCATTTCATTCCATTTCTCTACAAGTCCTCCTTGCTTTCCTTACTCAGAAAGACTATTTCTAGGTTAGGAAGATTCTTCAATCATTTTATCGGATGAGCACTCATTGCCATTGGAAAATCGCCTTTGCTTGCCCGATGATTGAGTGAGAAGCTGTTAATAAGGGGTATATGGAGGGTTCCTCCCCTATTCTCTTCTCTCTTGTCTTTTCTTCTTTCATTATTTCCTTTTCCCAGTCAACTCACCAACATGAGGAACCGGATTAAAGGGTCGCGGCATTAGGAAGACTGAGAACCACTGCTCTAGGGGATACTCTGTGTTTTTTTTTCAGTTTCTCCACGTCACCTGCATCCCCTTGTTAGCAGAGTCTTCCTCCAGATTCAAAGCCAGACCTGTGGCATCTTCAGACATTTGACTGTTCCTCTCCTGCCACCCTCTTTCCTTTATCAGGAGCCTTGAGACGACACTGGGCCCCCCAGAACATCCACGACTTCAGGTAGTTTAGCCTCCAGTTCCTGGGATTAGGACAATGCATCGTTAGTGGGAGCCTCATTCTGCACACACGGGAGGCATTCGCCCAGAGGCAATGCAGTGTATTTGGATTTGTCCCTCTTATAAACCCAAGGGAATGTGGGCAGAGACAGAGAAGCCCAGAGGAATAAAGAATACGTTTTCTCTTCTCTTAGTTTTCTTGTCATTATTTTTCTACCCTGTCTTCCCCCTTCTCTTCTCAGTGTCAGGGAGAATTGTCTTGGCCAACGGTGATTTCCTCCCAACTCTTCACTACTCTCTGGTGTCTTCTCAAACAAAGCTTGAACTGTGGTGGAATTTTTCATGGAAAAGAGAGGGATTTTTATTTCCTTTCTTAATCTCACCTGTTGCCTTGCAAAAGCACTGGAATGTCTGAAAGAAGCAAAGGTTTCATTTGTTTCGTTTCATTTTATTTTCGCGTGTTTAGTCTTCGTAGTCTTGAGTCTTATCTGCTTAGACTGGACCTGATAACATAGCACTTGCTATGGTTGTACTACTGCTCAGTACGCGACATGCATGCATTCCTTTCCTCCATCTAAATAATGAGGAAATAATTGTGTTTTCAATACCAGGACTGACGGCTCCGCTATTGACCAAGTCTTAATTGATTTGAAACATGAGAAAGGTCATGCCCTTCTCGATGCGATTCACTGGCTGAAGCCCTGGGCGCTCCGCCTGGATTTCACCACGGAGCATGCTCGCTGAGTGCTGCCTCCTGCTCGGACCCTGTGCTCAGGGCTGCCTCCCCTTGGATCTGAGCGACAGTGTGCTGCCGGCCGCGGAGAAGCTTCTTAAGCTGGGACAGGAGGTTTGTGGGCTCTGGAGTCACATCCATTCATCTGCTCACTGATTTTTTATTCTGCAGCAAACACTGGAGTGCCCATGGCATGTTAGGCACTGGGCTAGAGCCGGGGGATAGAATACCGAATAAACCACAGTCCCCAGGAATTCAGATACTTACAGTCATTGGTTGGGGTGGAAGGGAGAAGTCCCACAAGAAAATAGGCAATTATACTATACCATGAAGCTCGGCCGGCGTGGTTCAGTGGTTGAGCAACGACCTATAAACTAGGAGGTCATGGTTCGATTCCTGGTCAGGGCACATGCCTGGGTTGCAGGCTCGATCCCCAGTAGGGGGCGTGCAGGAGGCAGCTGATCATTGAAGTTTCTATCTCTTTCTCCCTCTCCCTTCCTCTCTGAAATCAATACAAATATTTTTTTAATATATTTTTATTGATTTCAGAGAGGAAGGGAGAGGGAGAAAGAGATAGAAACTTCAATGATCAGCTGCCTCCTGCACGCCCCCTACTGGGCCCCACACTGGGGATCGAGCCCGCAGCCAGGGCATATGCCCTGACCGGAAATCAAACCAGTGACCTCTTGGTTCCTGGGTTGACGCTCAACCACTGGGCCACACCCAGCTGGGTAATACAAATATATTTTAAAAATATATTAAATCATGAAAAGCGCTGTGATGGGGGTGAGGAGCCTAGAGTACCGTGGGGACACATGTAAGAGGTTCTCCATCCAGGCATTGGCTCAGGGAAGGCTTCCTAGAAGGAATAAGATCTAAGTTGAGTCTTGAAAGACCCCCTAAGAATTATCCAGGCAGATATAGAGATGGGGAGAAGGCATTATGGTCTTTCCTGGGAGAAGGGTTAGCAAGTGCCAAAGATGAGGCAAGAGAAAGCAAGGTTGGAATTCTTACTCAATTTCTTCTTCTGGGCATCTTGGGAAATCACTTAAACTGTCCAAGTCTAAGTCCCTTCATCTCTGACATGAGGCCAGTCCTGTCTCAAGGAATTTCAAGAAAATGGTAGAGCTGGGGTTCAATATGTTATCTAGGGATAATATGTTTCTTGCTTTTTTTGGTCTTTCGTTTTTCATTAGTAATTAATCAGTGATCCTCCCCACTCCACACACACACACACACACACACACACACACACACACACAAACACACACACAAACACACACACAAACACAAACAAACAAAAAAATAAAACAAAAAACCAAAGCAACAAAAATAAAATCCCAACCTGAATATGCGCTAGATTTTGTAGCCTGAATCCAGGTTACTTATTCTAACAGCATCCATGCAACTTAGATTATTCAATGATTAATAATGATTTTAATTTGTCAATCACAATTGAAGTAGTACTCTAATCTTCAGCTTTTATGTATGTGTTATATGTACATATACCTATACAGGGTGTCTCAAAAGATGTATACGCACTTTGAATGATTATAAAGTCAGTGTTTATTAACATACAATTCATTTTCAAAATTTAAAAGAATCTACAGAAATAAAATAATTTTGTTAGAGTGTGTGAATATTTTTTTTGGGACACCCTATATTTATTTACTGAAGTCTTATCCTTTTAATTTTTTTTCCCAATTACAGTTGACATTCAAGATTATATCAGTTTCAGGTTTACAGCATAGTGGTTAGACATTTACATAACCTATGAAGTGATCACCCCGATACATCTAGTACCCACCTGGCACTACACATAATTATTACAACATAATTGACTATAGCCGGACCCTTTCTTTTTCAAGATACTTTGACAAATCAGATGAACACATGCCCACGTGGCTTAAAAGAGCCCAATCATGAACCTAAAATGTAGCGTGTGTTTTCTTTGATTTCTGCAATGTGTTTATTTTTTGTAAGAAATTTTCTCCCAAGGAGCCCCGAGTTTGCTAAGCTAGAGATGTTGGTAACAGCTGGGGACAGTGGGCATGACTACGAGGGAGTGAAAAGCACGGTTTTAAGTGCGAGCAGTTTAATCATGCTGTGATTTAGAACAATTTGTCCTTCTACGAAAGTCTGCGTTATCATCATCTCGTTGTGAATGTATTAAGCTCATAGGGATGCTGGGAGAGACTTATTTTATTTGCAGGGTAGAGTTAATAAAAGTCATTTATTGTTCAGTAATTAAATAAGCATCTCAAATGCCTAGAAAATTGAGAGAAGACATGGCATAGTGAGTCATGAATGTCAGTGAAGGCGTCAAATACAAGGACATTTCAATGTCAGAGAGACCGTGCTTTAAACTCAGGCCCCATCACCTGGCCCTGAAAAATGACCAGTCTCTGTGCTTCAGTTTTCTCATCTGTAAAATGGGGGTATGAGCAGTACTTTCCTCAAAGGGCACTTAAAATAATGAAAGGAAACAATCAGTTAGAGTTAATGATGTTTCATACAGAGAGTCATAGAGATAAATGTTAGTAGGTGTCATTATCAAAGCTTCTTTTTTTCAAGTTTAGCTCATGTTGCAATTGCTGAACTGAAGAGTCAAAGAGAGAGAGAGATGGGGGGGGGGGGGGGGTGGTCAATAACCTTGGAAATCCTTTCCAAGGAGAGGATCAGAGGGAAGCAGCTGGTCGGCATGTGCCCTCAAGTGACAAAGGACCTGAACCCAAGACTTACGGCAGCCGATTGATGATTCTCTCTCATCACTGATGTTTCTCTCTCTCTCCCCCTCTCCTTTCCTCTCAGAAATCAATACAAATATATTTTAAAAATTCAGATCTCTTTTAACAAGACTGCCTGCGGTTTCCTCCCGCTGATCTAAACTTCGAGATCCACTTAGAATGAAGATGCAGGCGACAGTAAAAAATGGAAAGTTTAAAATGTCACCCATAAACACCTCGGTTCATGGAGAGGGAAGGGTCCCGAGGACGGTGCACCTGGACTGTGGTCCAGCCTCTCGGAGAGTTGCTGCGGCTCAGAGGCGTGAACCCCGCGTCACTCAGACAGCCCGCCGGCTGCTCCTGGCGGTTCCCGGCCCGCTGTACGTCCACCCGCACCTGATTCCTGCAAACACTGAAAGGAGAATGACGATGGCTACTCATGGTGGCTGCTCTCTGAACGGGTGCCGAGGTGCTGAACGATTCTTGGTGCGATGTCCAGCTTTATTTCTTTTTCAATACGTGTTTGCTTTCAAGTCGCAACATGGCTTTGGTTGAGAAGCAATTATAAATGGCCGTGGAATATTGTGTTTGTTTTTTATTTTTAATATATTTTATTGATTTTTTACAGAGAGGAAGGGAGAGGGATAGAGAGTTAGAAACATCGATGAGAGAGAAACATCGATCAGCTGCCTCCTGCACATCTCCCACTGGGGATGTGCCCGCAACCAAGGTACATGCTCTTGACCGGAATCGAACCTGGGACCCTTCAGTCCGCAGGCCGACGCTCTATCCACTGAGCCAAACCGGTTTCAGCTTGTGTTTGTTTTTTAATGTGGACAGCTCATCCTTCACTGTAAACGGTTCAGGGTTTAACTGGCAAGGTGTGTGGCATCTTACCTTGATTGGTTTGGTCTGCTTTTCTGTGCCTCCCAGGGTACGAGGGTGCACGGACTCTGATACCAGGTATAAGACGGCCTTGCTGTCTGCCTAGACAGAGTTATTTTTTTCAGAGTTGTTAGCATCACTGAAATCTTCCATAGATTTTTAATTTCCTTTCGGTGTTCACATTTTGATGACTTCAGTTGGAACTCTAATTGCACTTAATTTCTGCCTCTTAACCCATCTGGAAAACATCCTGGCCTTGGACCAAGCGTGGCAGCTATTTAATTTCTCTGGAAGGAAAACTCCATCTACTTTTATGATTCTCTGCTGAGGTTATGGGAATGGATTCTCTAATAATGAAGATTCTTCAAGAAAATCTTTAAACTTCTGGAAACACAGAGCGTTATTTTAACTTCGGGAGACCTGAGGGAAATCTTGTTGAACGCGAGATGCATAACCCGGCCAGGATGCTGACAGCTACCGGCCATCCCCTGAGTATCCCCCGAGTGCTTTCCTTGTTAGGGCCACATCCATCCCTGCTCAGGGTGGAGGGAGAGTCGATCACTTCCAGCTCACTTCTGGTCATCATTGTACCAAACTGGTGTTATAATTCAGTAGCAGATACTCTCCCTTCTGCAATATTGTCCTAATAATTCCAGCTAAACCCAGAGTTCAGAAGCATTCCTTTTCTTATAACTTAAGCATAGCAAAAAAAAAAAAAAAAAAAAAAGGAAGAGGAATAAGAATAGGAAGACTGATACAATTAGGGCAATAAAGGATAAAGGTAGAATTGATTTTTTAATCAAACGTTCAAACATTAAAATTTATACTGAGTGCTTGCTACATACAATGTACTATGTGAGGCATGGTATTGTCAGGAAAAATTGTGAAGGGCTCAAATGGGCCAAAACATAAAAAAAGCGAATCCCAAGTGTCCTGTTTAGCACAGCCTTCTGGGTTATCTCTAAACGTCATTGTCTCTTAGCTAGTTTATAACTCTCCGCGTTGTAGAGAACTGATAAGAATGCAAATTCGTCTTGTCTATGGAAATGGAAATTAATTGTGTCAGGTGGAAGAAAATGGATTATAATTCCATGAATAGGCCTGTCTGGCATCTAGTTGTAAATTTATCTCAGAATGCCTTATCTGATTATCTGTGTACTGTACTTTAAAGTCTCCTCTGAGTGGACTGTAACATCTTACTGGTCCCCTCATTAATTATTGAGGTAAATAAAATCCTCATTCATTTTATATTCACATAAAGGTCATAATTATACCTTCTTTTAAACATTCTCTTGAACAATTTGACAAACACATGACTCATACTTGCTCCTAATTGTTTGCTTTTTAAATCGGAGTGATAAGACATTTAAGTACAAGTTGACATGCAATTCTGAGCTCTCAGAGGTCAGCATTGCTACAGATTTCCAGGGTGGATTGTATTAATCGATAACTATTTGCACATCCTACTCTTTCAGGCCCTTTAACTAGTTGATTACTTGAAAGTGATAAAATTCATGTAAAAAGATAAAGGAATACAATTCCATGCTACTATAGACACAGGGATTTAAAAACAATGTTAGGACTTTTTTCCATTATCAAAATAAGAATTTTATTAACATTTAGAAAAATAATAAATCGTGGAAAATACCAGAATGTGGAAACCATGGAAAAGCAAGGAGAAGAGGCCTCAGCTCTACTAGGTAATGCAAACGTTTTGGTATATTTTCCATCTAGGTTTTCTATGCTTGATTTTGTTTGGTGTGTGACTCCTGTACAGTGAGTGAAGGCTGGATAGTGGTCCCACAATATCCACATCCCAGTCCACGGAACTGTGAATGTGAGGCTGCACAGCAAGGGGGATTGAAGCTGCAGATGGAAGGAAGGGAACAGTTGACCTTCAAATAGGTCGATTACCCTGGGTAGTCATATTGGTGAGCCCGATATGGTGACCAGGGTCCTACAAAGTGACAGAAGGAGAACCAGAAGATGGTTCCAGGAGCTCAGTCAGGGGCTGGAGAAGGGGCCACATGCCAAGGAATGTAGGTGCCCTGTGGAGCAGCGATTTTCAATGGGTGTGCCCCAAGAACTGTTACTACCTAGTTAGTCAGGGGCATGGACCCCTTTTCCTTTAGATTGTCAAATTTTAAAAAATGACAACAGCCAACACAACACAATAGCCATCTGGTGTGAATGAATCAAAATTAGAATTTTTTTTAGTTTGGGCAGATTGGCACTGAATTTTAGTAATTAGTTTATGTGTGCCATGAGATGGAAGGTGTTGAAAGTCGCTGCTCTAGGGGCTGCGAAAAGCAAGACAACATAGTTTATAATGGACTATTTCATAGTTTTTTTTAGCTTTCATCCAACCCATTCAAAAGAACTAAGTCAGTAATCCTCTTTGCCTCCTTTTTCACCTCCCTCAATGCCCAGAGTGACACAACCCAAAAGAAGAATGAACCAAATTCCAAAGGTCTGGTGAGAGTCTTATAGACTGGGGTACAGAAAGTGGCCGAGTGGCATCAATGACCCTAGAATCGGTAACTGGTGAATGGCCCCGAGTTTCGTCGAGCTTCTTGGGGGAAAACCATCTCCTTCAAATACATTGAGAGCGACAGTTTTTTACGCCAGTGGGACTGTGGTCATCTTGGGATGGGCCTCAGAGGGCGATCAGCACTGTGTTCAGAGTAGAAGATGTTCTGAGGATGGACAAGGGGTGCTTCATTTGGTACCACGGTTCCTGTTTGCTAATTCCTGGTAGGAGAGACTTTAACATGAGTGTCAGGACCAACTGTAGTATTTTTATATGTTATTTATAACCAGCTGCGTGGTAGCCCATCTGCAGTTCTTACTCTACAGGGCCGGCGCAGTGATTCCTTTTGTCACCTTCCTGAAGGATTATAACGGATCGCTCCAGATGTTTTTACAGCGAGGTGTCTGGTGTGGTTGAGATACTTGGCAATTGTACTCGGACTTCCTGTCCCTGGAGTGGGCAGACCAGGTCAACAATGCCTCTCCCTCTCCCTGCCCCAGCCCGTGTGGAATGTTGCCTTTGTCTGGGTGTGCCACACAGCATGCTGTCGCGTCCTGACTTTGTACTTTCAGAGGCTAGTCCTTGAACAAGAATAAAATGATGCAGCCAGTTGAAAAAAAAAAGAAAAGGAACATGAAGTTTTTCAATTAGCTATTTCCTGGATTCCCTAGATAACTGGCAGAGAGGAGGTTTTTAAGCTTTTAAGCCAATCTTAGTGAAATAAAGAATCCTTGATTTTTAGAGATGCAGGAAAAAGTAGAACTGGGGAAAAGAAATGAACTCAAAGGTCCAAACATAATGTTAATTATTATATTTTAAAATTTTCCACTTATTAACAGTTGCTCAGCCACTGTTTCATTCTCTCTCTTTAAAAAAAAAATCTATTTTATTGATTTCAGAGAGGAAGGGAGAGGGTGAGAGAGATAGAAACATCAATGATGAGAGAGAATCATTGATTGGCTGCCTCCTGTACACCCCCTACTG
>NW_005364633.1:1018949-1039493 GCF_000412655.1 Myotis brandtii
GCTCAAAAATCAAGTCTTTCAAAGGCACATTTGGCTGAGAAAAAAGTGGGACAATTTTTTTTCTATTTTTGCTTTTTTGGGTTATGAGAAAAAAAGAGTCCTTATTGATTTTAGAGAGAGAGGAAGGGAGAAGGAGAGAGAGATAGAAACATCAGTCAGGATCCAGCCCACAACTGAGAACTGAACTGGTCACCTCTCGGTGCATGGTCGATGCTCAACCACTGAGCCACATGGGCCGGGCTAAAGAAAGAAAGCTCTTTTTAAAAAAAATTAAATTCTTCATTGTTTAAAGCATTACACGAGTCTCCTTTTACCCCATTGACCTCTCCCCGGCCGAAGAAAGTTCTTTTGGTCAATTTAAGTTATGTTGCTGCCAACCTCTCACATGAAATGGCAGTTTGTGCGTGGAAACTAATGAGTCAAATAGAACAAATAAATGGTGATTTAAAAAAGAGAGTAAGAATAAGATGGGAAGATGTCAAATGGTGCATAGGAGACAAATGCTTACGCTACTGAGCAGTTTCAGGGGGCTTTGCACCCAAGGGGAGGCATAGGTCAAAGCTGATTGATTCATTGATTTATTTAATAAATCGATTGAGCACCTGATAGGGGACAGGCGATCTGCAAGGTGCTGGTGATTCAGGAGTGAACAAGGAAGAAGTCACTCAGGCCCGACTGGAGAGGCCCCGGGGAAAGGGTCCTTGGAGGGTCTTGAGGCCGGGACCGTGCAGTTGTAGTGCTGACTACGAGGGAAGCACGTTTCTCAGTGTCTGTCAACTTATTTTACAGGTGATTTCATTTAACGAGCCGTGAGAAGGTGCATCAGGACAGGTTGTAGTGTTTCTTCAGGGTGTCTGTGGGCTGGCATCTCATGGGAGACAATCTTTAGAAACGATACCAAGTGCTAAGCAGCAGGAAGACAGACACCTGGGTGGGAAGTGTGTCTTTCTCGATGGTGTCGGGCCTTTAGTTCTGCCATGAACTGGTGCAAATTAGAAAGGAGCTTTCAGTGTTGACCTAGAGAGACCGAAGAAAGGGTATAATTTCATTAGGATAAGTTGGTTTTGATGAGGGACGCTTTATATGGGATTGCAGGATGGGGGCTATTGCAGATACTTCTGGAGGCTACTGGGAGCAATAAGGAAGAATACTGAATAAAATGGCGACAGTTGCTCAGGAGCCAGCCCGCAGCGCTTGGCTGATCTTCCCAGGGTAGAGGCACTTCTTAGAATGAAATGGATTTGGAAATAATCACTTTCGTGCTGAATGAGTCCACCCAGGAAGGAGAAGCTGTTAAGCCATCCATGCAGCCTCCCCCAGGAATTAAAGCAAAATGTTTGCCAACTAAGGACCTCATTCTCCAGAGAGGCCTGCAAGTTAACGGCCTTGCCTGGGGAACCTCAATTTGCAAACATATTCTAAATATTTACCTAAAAACTTAAGTTTCTAACATATCAATTGTTTGGAGGTAAAATATGGAGGACCATGATGTTAGGTAAAGAAGTCTATAAGAAGGCCACTTTGGAGATGTAAATTTGCAAAAAACAGTAACCGAATCTGTAGCTGTTTCAACATTCAACTGTGTGAATACATTAACTATTCTAATTCTTCTAATTCCTCATTCTTGCTTTGCATATGTAAATATGGGATTCTGTACTTGTGGAGTTGTTTAGATAATTACAGATTTGGAGTCTGCGCTCAAAAATCAAGTCTTTCAAAGGCACATTTGGCTGAGAAAAAAGTGGGACAATTTTTTTTCTATTTTTGCTTTTTTGGGTTATGAGAAAAAAAGAGTCCTTATTGATTTTAGAGAGAGAGGAAGGGAGAAGGAGAGAGAGATAGAAACATCAGTCAGGATCCAGCCCACAACTGAGAACTGAACTGGTCACCTCTCGGTGCATGGTCGATGCTCAACCACTGAGCCACATGGGCCGGGCTAAAGAAAGAAAGCTCTTTTTTTTTTAAAGAAATTAAATCCTTCATTGTTTAAAGCATTACACGAGTCTCCTTTTACCCCATTGACCTCTTCCCGGCCGAAGAAAGTTCTTTTGGTCAACTTAAGTTATGTTGCTGCCAACCTCTCACATGAAATGGCAGTTTGTGCGTGGAAACTAATGAGTCAAATAGAACAAATAAATGGTGATTTAAAAAAGAGAGTAAGAATAAGATGGGAAGATGTCAAATGGTGCATAGGAGACAAATGCTTACGCTACTGAGCAGTTTCAGGGGGCTTTGCACTCAAGGGGAGGCATAGGTCAAAGCTGATTGGTTCATTGATTTATTCAATAAATCGATTGAGCACCTGATAGGGGACAGGCGATCTGCAAGGTGCTTGGTGATTCAGAGTGAACAAGGAAGAAGTCACTCAGGCCCGACTGGAGAGGCCCCGGGGAAAGGGTCCTTGGAGGGTCTTGAGGCCGGGACCGTGCAGTTGTAGTGCTGACTACGAGGGAAGCACGTTTCTCAGTGTCTGTCTCATCGATACAAACGAAGGTCCCTATTAACCAGGCAAGGGCCTGAAAAAGTCTCCGCATTGCATACCTCACAGGTTCCTGGGACCTTGCAAGGCAAGGGTTGGGGCAGGAGTCTACGTTCAGAGAGTTGTCCTTCTGAGTATATTTTGATGATCCGGGTCTGGGGTTTCTCCAGCAGGGTTAGGCCACTCATGCAAATGGCTAAGAAGCATTCCTGTAGCTTCTTCTAGGTTCCAGGCCCCGTGAAGATGCAGTGGTGACAAGCCATGGAGACTCTGCCCTCACGCCGTTTTGAGGCTAGTGAGAGAGACAGAGACCAATCAAATAATGGAAGAAACAAACATATGGTTACAAATAGGCCGGAAGCTCAAGGCTCTGTAAGACGGGACGGGGCCTCTCGGCGGTGCTGAGATCTGAAGAGGGGAATGTAGGAGGGGGTGGGACTGAGAGGCACTTGACAGAAAGAGGCCAGCTTAGGAGAATCCCTGGGGTTGGAGAGGAAGAAGGCCACTGTGGCTGGACCATGGTGAGTGTTGGCAGGTGATGAGATCATAGGCAGGGCAGGCGAGGAAGGAGGCACAAAGAGGAAAGGAGAAATCTCGCGATGCTAACGGTTGGGCTGGCGGTGGTCTCCAGCAAGTCCAGAAAGTGGGGCGTGGCGGGGTGTGGGGAGGAGGAGGCATTAGATAAGTTATTTTCAAAGCCAGGCTAACGTTCGACTTAATGAACGAGAGTAGCTTGTTAAAACATTCTAGGTTCCAATGCGGCAGGACATTATTGTAAGGTATCAGTGTGCCATTGGTGTGTCCACCTCTGGTTACTCTCTCTAGTTCATGGGCACGAAGGGAGGGTTTGATAACACATTTCTTATAATCTAGCACAGCGCCTGCCTGGAGTATGTGCCAAAAAACAAGTTGCTGGTTGATTAAGTTCAATTTAATAAAAAATAATTACTATCCTGTAGATTACAACCTCAGGAAGGCCTTCTGTGTATGATAGACATTCAAGCATAGGATGGGGGAAATACATAGGAATATTAACTAAATAATTTACATATTCATCTCAAAAGCTGAATTGCCCAAGTCCTGGAGAACAGATTTTTATTTTTTTGATCACTGAAATTTTGGGGTAATTCAGAGACATTTTCTGATATTAAAGCATGAGACCTTCCATTTGTGAGGATTTTGTCTGCATGATCTATTCTCAAAAGGTACATCTTAGGTGAGAAAAACCTTCAGTCATTGAAAGACGAGATCCTACCTTTCTCATGAGTATTTTGTATATAAACTTGGCATCAAGACTAATATTCTGACTTGATAAACCCATTTCTCGTTTGAGGCAGATAGAACGTGTTTGCTTATCTTGTTTGAATTTCAAACAGCAGTTCTGAAACAGGGGCCCATGCAGACCTGGCCGCTCACAGACGTTGCAGGAGCACAGAGCCCTGGACACGCTAAAGGGAACCGATTTTCAGGCCCTCGGCTTCTCCATGGGTCTTTCCTAGAACCAACCTCCCAGGGAGCATGGCTGTGCGGGGCCACTGTCCTTCCCAGCTCCTTCCACAGTCACTCTCTTCTGCAGAAGGAGATGGGCCTCCAAGCCGTCTCTCCTCTCACCGCGGGGCCCGCAGTGGCACCTGAGGCCCCTGGCTGCCGGACTGGAGCCGAGCAGATGAACGGACAGGTGAACAGATGTTGGTAGAATCCCTGCTGCTCGCTGCCCCTCATGTCCACGTCATCCCAGCCACTGTGCGTCCATCTCACAGAGACTTTGAATTTATAGGTGAGGGAGAGAGAGATGGGATTTATGGTGATTATTAAAGTGAACATGGAAGCCAGGCATTTCCTGTTAGAAAGTAAGTCTGATTTGGTGGGTTGGCTGGACAGTGAGGCCCAGCTTTGCCAATCAGTTCTATGCAGATGCTTTCTATAAGTTCAATAAATAAAAACGTCAGCTCCAAAGTTTTGACATATATATGTTTAAAGCCTGTATCAATATAAAATGTGTTGGTAAATGCATCCTCTTTAATAATTTAAATTTCCAGTAAAAGTGGTAGAAGTCAATTTAAAAATATAGGAGGGGTTACCTAGTCCCTCCAAAGCGTATGCATTTAAACTGTCAGCTGATGGGACTCAGAGGATGTGCGGCAGCCCAGGGGCTGGAAGCCAGGTCCAGACCTGTCACAGGAGGATGATCCCGTCCTAAGGAAAGAACTGACACATTAAGTAACAGGTTTCCTGGACAAGGATTGGTAGAACGTCTGCATGGAACTGACTGGCAAAGCTGGGCCTCACTGTCCAGCCAACCCACCAAATCAGTCTTCCTTTCTAACAGGAAACGCCTGGCTTCCATGTTCACTTTAATAATCGGCATGAATCCCATCTCGCTCTCCCTCACCTATAAATTCAAAGTCTCTGTGAGATGGACGCACAGTGGCTGGGATGACGTGGACATGAGGGGCAGCGAGCAGCAGGGATTCTACCAACATCTGTTCACCTGTCCGTTCATCTGCTCGGCTCCAGTCCGGCAGCCAGGGGCCTCAGGTGCCACTGCGGGCCCCGCGGTGAGAGGAGAGACGGCTTGGAGGCCCATCTCCTTCTGCAGAAGAGAGTGACTGTGGGAGGAGCTGGGAAGGACAGTGGCCCCGCACAGCCATGCTCCCTGGGAGGTTGGTTCTAGGAAAGACCCATGGAGAAGCCGAGGGCCTAGAAATCGGTCCGTTCAGCGTGTCCAGGGCTCTGTGCTCCTGCAACGTCTGTGAGCGGCCGGGTCTGCCTGGGCCCCTGTTTCAGAACTGCTGTTTGAAATTCGAACAAGATAAGCAAACACGTTCTATCTGCCTCAAACGAGAAATGGGTTTATCAAGTCAGAATATTAGTCTTGATGCCAAGTTTATATACAAAATACTCATGAGAAAGGTAGGATCTCGTCTTTCAATGACTGAAGGTTTTTCTCACCTAAGATGTACCTTTTGAGAATAGATCATGCAGACAAAATCCTCACAATTGGAAGGTCTCATGCTTTAATATCAGAAAATGTCTCTGAATTACCCCAAAATTTCAGTGATTAAACAAAAACCTGTCCTCCAGGACTTGGACATTCTAAAACATGGTCACTGGTCATTTGTACTGAAGGAAGTCATTCCAATGGAAATGTTGGTCGGGGATGCCTTGCTCCCGGGGACTGGCTTTGCCAGGTAGGACTCACCTGACCTGCGAGTGTGATCTTTCTGAAATGGCAGCGCCGGGAGGAAAATGTAGGACGCCGTTAACGCGAGTCCGCGGCTCGGACTGTTTGGGAGGGAGCCCACTGTCCGCACAGATGCGAGGCTGATGCTGGGCAGGAGGCAGTGCGCTCCGCAGCGGGTGCTGTGTGTGGGGTCCGCACCTCCCCGGGGAGCAGCCGGGGCACACGCATGTGCGTCAGAGCGGGGTGCGCCCCTCGCTGCTCCGGGGCTGCGGCCTCCTGTCCCGGGAGGGCATCCGGGGCGCTTTGGCATCGGTGCTAAATGAGGACTAGATCTTCGGCCCGAGAGCAGTTCTCACCTCATCGCGACTGCAGAAATACAAGGGGCAGGACAACCTCCCCAAAAGATGGAAATGTGGAGGATGCTATCCCTTGTTCTATTACATACTCATTGAATAAAAGTTCAAGTTCAGGTGAGCAAAGAAAACAGCATAAGTCATGGCGAGGCAGGAATGCTTCCTGTCACCTTGTTATCCTCGCGACGGTTGGGAAGTCAGAGGCCTGGGACGTTGGTAAGACTGCACAGGCCAGATAGGCGTTATAGGCGGCTCCATTTCATGTGTGTAGAAAGACTCTATTCTTTTTTTAAAATACATTTTTATTAACTTCAGGAAGGGAGAGGGAGAGAGAGATAGACACATCAATGCGTAGGAAGACTCTATTCTTTTTAAAAAATACATTTTTATTAACTTCAGGAATGGAGAGGGAGAGATAGACACATCAATGATGGGAGAGAATCATGGACCGGCTGCCTCCTGCTTGCCCTGCACTGGGGATGGGGCCCACAACCCGGGCTTGTGCCCTGACCGGGAATCGTACCCTGACCTCCTGGTTCCTAGGTCACCGCTCAACCACTGAGCCACGCCAGCCGGATAAAGACTATTCTTCCTCCCTCCAAAGATTGCCTAACTTGTGAGGAAACAACAGCTCCAGCTCAGGCATCTCCCCCTGCGGGGACAATGGGAAAACTGCTCTCAGGGCTTTGAGCACGATGCCAGCCTTCCTGCCCCGCTGCCTCTCACTGGGTGGCTCTTCTTGCAGGAGAGTGTCCGTGGTTTCCCCTCCGCGAGCCCCGGGAGGAGGCTGTTTAGCCCAGGGCTGGGCTGTGTAGGACGCGGGCAGAGAGGCAGCTGGAGAGGAGGCAGGGGAAGTGAATGCGGGAAGGAGACAGCTCCGGAATAGAGAGACTGTGCGTCTCCAAGGAGGCTGTTTAGCCCAGGGCTGGGCTGTGTAGGACTCGGGCAGAGAGGCAGCTGGAGAGGAGGCAGGGGAGGTGAATGCGGTAAGGAGACAGCTCCGGAATAGAGAGACTGTGCGTCTCCCTGACATCCCAGGCCTCTGGCTTCCCCAGCAAGGGCGGCTCCTGTAGGCTCTCAGACCAGGGCACCCGCTGCGCCGCTCCGTGGGTTCGGAGTTCTGGGAGGTCTGATCGATCGGTACTAGTCCAGTGATATCGGGAGGTTAACAATCTGTTTCCGGGCGTGGCAATTCACAACAGGCTGCAGCATGGAATATTCCAGGGCTTAGAGCATGCTGGGCCTTTTATGGGCTGCAGCCAGCAGGTGGTGATAGCGTACCATAAAAAAAAGCAAATAGGCTGGCTGGGCGGCGCTGGGCGGTGCAGTTTTGCTTTGCTTTGTTACTTAAGCTTGCCAGTGCCCATCTATGTATTCCGTGGGTGCAGCGTGGTGGAGCCCAGGCTGATCTTAAACTTGGTTTATGATGATATCACTATTTTTTACTGCTACAAATTAGCTGTCGGTTTCAATCTAGCCCGTGTTTCAGCCGCCTTCCGGGATCATCTTGTCAGTTATGCAGCTTTCCAGTTTTATGGCTGAGATCAGGAGTGATGCCTTATAGGCACACGGGGAGCACAATCTGTCTTCAGCATGAAATGCGGGGACGTGGGTGCGCGCTTCGCTGCCCGGCCAGCATTGCAGGTGTGCAGGACAAACAGACGAGGGCAGGCCCCGGCGGCCCGTGCAGCTGGGAATGTGAATGTCTTGACATTTACTCAGGTGAAGTCACTCATGGACGTGTCCATAGCGACCCGCTCTCCATGGAGCGAAGCGGGGTTACATGAGTTCCAATGGTATCTCACGGAGCTGTGTTCACCCATGTGAGGATGTGACGGGGTCCTTGTGGGCCCCAGTGATGCTCCATCCACCGGAAGTTCTTCCTCTAGGACAGTGGTCGGCAAACTCATTAGTCAACAGAGCCAAATATCAACAGTACAACGATTGAAATTTCTTTTGAGAGCCAATTTTTTTAAACTTAAACTATATAGGTAGGTACATTGTTATTAACTTAATTAGGGTACTCCTAAGGCTTAGGAAGAGCCACACTCAAGGGGCCAAAGAGCCGCAGTTTGCCGACCACGGCTCTAGGACATAAAGTGTCTTGCAATGTCACTCATTTATTCTTCCTCAGTTGAATGCGAGGTGCCCACTCTTGTCCCAGGGGCTGGGAAGTCCTGGTGAGCTTACTGGGCAGAAACTCAGTTGCACCTCATCTCCTCATCTTCGTTTGAAGTGGAAGGGCAAAAAGAGATTCTCCTCTTTACAGAGCTGGCCGAGCACCATTGATTGATGGCAAACCTGAAGGAGAAAGGGGTCAGATGCCCGCGTGCCCCGTCAAAGACTCCCATCAGCTACACATTGTCGTAAATCTGTCATGGAACTCTGTTTCCAGCTCACACGCTCTCCAGGGAAGCACTGAGAGGTGGGGAGAATCCAAAGGCCAAGGTTATAGGCTGGCCTGGGTTTCAAGTGTTGAACAGAGAGCGTGAGCATGGGTTCCAGCTCCCTGCCAAACTATCTGGAGTCTATAGGATGCTTATTCCTCTGGCTTCCTAAGTGATGTGATACCTGCTCTAGAATTTGCCAGTTTTTATCCGAATTAAATGACAGCAGTTAGCCTATAGCATGCTCGATATGGGCCAGGCCCCTTCCAGGTATTATTTCAATCCTTTTTAAAATGTACATATATTTTATTGATTTTTAGAGAGAGAGGAAGGGAGAGGGATAGAGAGATAGAAGCATTGATGAGGTAGAAACATCAATGATGAGAGAGAAGTCATTGATCGGCTGCCTCCTGCACGCCTCCTACTGGGGATCGAGCCCACAACTTGGGCATGTGCCCTGAGCGGGAATCAAACCAGTGACCTCCTGGTTCATGGGTTGATGCTCAACCTCTGAGCCACACTGGCCAGCCTTATTTCCATCTTTATAACACTTATTCAAGCTAGGCACTAGTACACGCCTTTAACATGTAAATGTCACTCAAAGAGGCTGGTCCAGTCGCCTGGTTACTAGCCAGCCCCGGAATTTATGGAAGGTCTGCCCATGCTCCCCCACTGTCTGAAGCGCTGCTTGCTCTAACGCTGCTGTTGGCTAGAACAGGTAGGAAAGCAAGACAAAGGCAGCGACCCCAAGATCTTCACCGGGAGCAGGACAGACGTCAAGGTGTGGGGTGCAGGGGTCATGCCCAGGGCCCCAGGGGCCCCAGCGCTTGGGCTGCAGAGCCTTGCCATGCCGGGAACATCATCAGACACGCTGCAGGTCCCGCCTGCAGACCTGGTGGCTTGTTCTGAGCGAAGGCTTCAGGCGGCGACAGACGGGTCCCCGGTGGGGCAGCAGAGTCCTTGGAACTCTCAGAGCAGGAAACCCTTTGCTGACACAGGAACAGAGGACGGAGCGCAGCGCCTCCAGCTCCAGCTCCAGCTCCAGGAGAGCCACACGGCCCGGCAGGAGAGCCACAGGGCCCAGGAGGTGGGCACCACAGCCAGGCGTGGACTTTAGAGAGAAAGTGCACAGTGGGTAAGTGCACAGGACCCTGGAGCGCCCAGCGCGGTGCACACGGCCCACTATTGGTTCCAGTGGAAAGGTGCACGCCTGCCTCCCGGGCAGATATGGCCCCTGAGACCGCCTGTAAGGAAACAGCAAGTCTGATCGCTCCAGCGGCATTGACGGGCTCACTCCCCTCTCCATGTGGCGGGCGTTGGCTGAGCTGGGAGCGGGCTGGGGCAGCAGCGCCGGGGCCTGCACCGGAGAGTTTCCGAGGACAGAGCATCATCCTCAGTGACTGTGCGTGGGTCCCACCGAGGTGTCCCGGCGGCGCTGCAGGAGAGGGAGAAGAATTATAGGCAACGTGAAGGGACACAAAGGCACTTAGGGCTTCCCATCAGCTGGTGTGGTGGCCTCGGATGCCAGGAAGCAACCTGGTCAGAGGTTGCCCAACTCAACTCCTGTTCCACATGCACGTGACGGAACCTCCGTGACAGTGGACACAGCCCAGCGTGGAGAGCCACTCAGGGCAGCCTACGAACCATTAGACGCATAGCTCTCCTCCGAGCTCACCAGGACAAGCAGTTATGTCTAAGCGGGGACCAGATCAGCTGCCGACCTCGCTTACCTTTCACAAGAATTGAAAGAAAAACCAAATGCAAGGTCCGTACGGTGAGTGCTGGTTGCCAAAGGCCTTCCAACAGGTCTTTACAAACATTCTACTCGTCTCCCGTCAGAAATGGCTTCCTACTTGTGCTTCTGAGGGCCGCTTTTCTGAAGGTACTGTGACTTCCTTAATGTCTGTGACCTCCTGTCGCCCATAGACTGGGTGGGAATGGAGTCATCTGTGGCCGTGACATCGTGATGTAACAATAAGCAGCAGCCAAGCCGCACATCTATTTGGTTGCTCGCGCTCTCCGGGCATCGTCGGGATTGCCTGTCCACTGCTGTCTGGGCCCTGGCAGAGGGGTTCACGGCAAGTCACTCCAGGCCAGGACTGATGTCCTCGCCAACCCTGAGAGCCCGGGCTCCTCTCCCAGTGAGCATGTCTCAGGGCCCCTCACAGTCCAGACTTCTCCACGGCCTCCTCCACCTGAGCCAGGGCCGCCAAGACATTTCCTGTCCCGCATGAATAAATGTGTGCGGAGAGCCTAAGCGCCCCCCTCCATTTCCTCTCTGCAAGCTTGTCTTTCCATCTCCCCACCCTGCAGGGGGAGGGAGAGGAGGAGCGGGCATGTTGCTTTCTGAGTCTTGCGTATTCAATTCGAAGCTAAGGCGATGGTGTTAGCACAGCTGGCTCAGTCCTAGGGGCTTCCATTGGGTGCTGAATGGTGGACATTTAGCTGTGTTTGATCTTTTTTCTTCTTCTTTTAAAAAAATTGTTATTTTTTTGCTTTAATCTCCTCATTGTCAGGAAACAAACACGAAGCATTACAAGGAGGCTCTTACTCTAGCTTTAGTGCTTTTGTCCACCTCGTTTGCATTTTGCTCAGATGAATTTGTGAAGAGGTAAAATTCTGTTCTGAAACTGAGCTCAGGCCCCATGAAGAGGGAAACATGTATCAATGCTGACGTAGAAACCCAGCTGACCTTAGACTCCTGTAAACTCTGGAAAATCTAAGGAAGAACTTTTTACCCCTTTCCTCCTCCTTCGTCTCCACATTGCTCTCCTTCTCTCCTGCTTTATGAAGACACTTTATAAATGCATTCGCCGATTCTCCCCAACTACATACAAGCATTACAAATAACGTCTTACTCTTTTGCACCAATAGTAAAACCCAAAGTTGCCATTTACTCCCACAAATCAGGATTCTAATCCAATGACGATCAATCAACTTGACCGGAGTAGGAGCAGCACTGACCGACCCCCACCCAGTGCTCCGTTCAGGTCACCGTGTGGCCACAGAATGGCCACTGAGCCCCAGATACACGGCAGTGAGTTGGCCCTGCTGGCTGACAGCTTCCATGGCCCCAGCTAAGGGATGTTTGGAGAAGGGTCAATGAAAACTCATCATAACTTCAGGGTTGGCCTTGACCATAGGCCGGGTTAGAAGCCCTTGCAAGCTTTGCCTCACCGTTGGGAAACAGTTTCTTTGCGGGTGTGGATGGAGCGGGGGAGTAGCAAGGAAGATGCCAGAAGGAGCCGCATGATGGCTCACAGCTGTCCTTCCACCGGAAGTCCATCTGCCACTTTCCTCTCTGGCCCCTGGTTTGTGATTTTTCTTTCTCCTGCAGCAAGTAGCCAGCCTCCTCCCTGTCACAAAAGTGGGGCTCCCGTCGGTAAGGTGTCTTAATCCAGTGGAAAACAGAACGGAGTCCACTGCCCACGCCCTGTTCCAGGAATGCTTTTCTCAAAATAGGAAATCTATACTCTGTGGGCTGGGCGACTAGAATTAGGCTGGATCCGTGTGACACGGAGGGATTTGTTTGCTTCAGAAAGAATCTCCCACGGCTGTGCCTGGCTGCCGGACCCAGGTCGGTCTCTGGACACAGAGGTGTAGCAGCCCAAGCGCTCTGGCTGGTTCAGCATAATGATGACCCTCCCCACGGCTCCTACACGCCTGTAACAAAGCCTTTTGTGGCCAAAGTGGCGCTTCTAGTTAAGATTCTGAAACCATTATATTTCATGCCTCCTCTTCTTGATTAAGCCGAGAGAGAGAGAGAGAGAGAGAGAGAGAGAGAGAGAGAGAGCTTTCCTATGGAGATAGGCAAGTCTTTTCTTTCTGTTTTTATAATAAACTCTCATATAAAGTCTGTCTGTTCTCTCGACATCCACGTTAAATTAATCACCTCAAAATGGAGAGGAGGGAAGTTGGAAGTGCAAGATTACATGTCTGAGGCTTTTTTTGTGCCTTCAAACACCCCTGGGTGCAGGTGATACATGTACTGCTCCCCAGCCTCGGGGTTTCTCTCCTATTCACCTGTTGGCGCAGAAGCTCAGCGCCATTCTGATGCCTCGGTTCACCGCAGAGCAGCCACGGAGATGCAGGTCGCTCCCGCTCCAGCCAGCACGAGGTCTGGGGGGAGAGCAGGAACATGGACTGCCTAGTGCCCCAGCTGAGAGACAGGGAGGGCCCCACCCCAGCAGAGTGTGCGTGTCTCCCTGGGTGAAGGGTTTGCACGTGACAGGACCCAGCAATGCCAATAAAACTCGGACCTCAGGGGGGAGAGTTCTTTCTACTCCCCCAAACCTCCCCATCGAAAACTCCCTCCTCCCATTAAAAGAGAATTGTGCTTTGTGATTGATAAAGTCTGTTTTTTTTTCATCAAGTTGAATGTGAAGGTTCTGCCTCGTGCCCTTCACTTAAATGGCTATTCTCAAAACTGGCAGCATTTCTCACATGCGGGAAGAAGGAATAATTCTGAATTACGAGCACCAAAATAGGTTAAGGATACATTATGCCGGGGGCTGTAGTTTGTTACCAAGCAAAGGAAGCGCAAGTCATAGGGTGTAACGCAATTAAAGGCAACTGGGCGCGATTGCCAGCCATTCCATCCCCTGACCTCCCTCTCGATGCCAGAGGTGACCCTTTCCCGTCTGTCTAGAAGCTGACGGAGTCCTGGGTGTGTTCCTAGTTTTGGAGTGAATCAATCACAGTTAGCGAGTGTGGGGGATGCCTGATCCCTTCACCAGGCCCGGCGCCCTTCTCCAGCAGCGGTCAGTGCTGGTTGCCAATGGCCCAGAACTGGCCCTCCACGTCCTTCCAGAGACTTGCTGCTGCCACCTGCATCTCCCTAGAGGTTATGCTCTTCCAACTAGGACCAGGCAATGCTGGATGGACATGGGGCTACGACAGCTGGCCAGCTCCCATCAAGGGAGACGGTCATAGTTAATTATGTGATGTGATCCCATGGAACGGGTCGAGACCAGCCTGTATAGAGGACCACATCTCTGCTCAGCCCTTTCCTCTTCCCTTTCCTGCTTGTCATACGCCCTGAAGAGCTTGCCTCGAAAAGCACCCCTTCCATACACTTCCCACACCAGAATGACTGTCTTAGGCTTGGATTCTAGGGTGTTCAGATCTACGACAGTGAGTTTGCCCATAAATTGGAACCTATCCTGCCCTGATGAATTATACGATACAATGTCATTGCTGACCAGAATTCCACTGGAAAACAAGAAGCGATTCTCTCTGAATGGTTGACGTCTTCTTCTGACCCGTAATAAGCCTTTGTAACAGAAGAATGGTCCCTTCAGCTCAGAGTGTGCTCTGTGCGGCCTCTGTCCCTCGGCTCCTCAGGAGCAGGGCTGGCAAGGCTTCCCAGCCCCGAGAAGGTTGGAGACTTGAAGTCCATCACCGATTCCTACTCCCTTCCGATTTCAGGTTGTTCACCAGTATTAACTCTATTTATAGAACTCCTTCTAAGAGCTTGGCTTTTCATGTTAGGACAGGGTCCTGCCACGACAGGAGTGATCATGACGGCCTGAGTTTGTGGAAGTCAGCCGGGGGGGAGACACAATGAAAGATCTTCACGTGGAATCAAACAGTCCAGCTCAGGCTGCAAGGGGATGTGTTTTCAGGGTCCTCTGTAATTAGAAATGTGATTGTGTAAATGTCTGAAGATCTGCACGGGCTTTAAAGAAATTGGCCTAGAGCCCATTCCAATCCAGACAAAATATTGTGCAAGATGTGAAGGTCTCCTTGCGTGGCTACCAGGTCGTGGGATGAAGGTGGGCTGACTCAGCAGTCGGGTGAATGGCGCTTCGAGCTGACAGGAGTGCTCCTGGAGGAAGTGCCAGGCCGACCCTGCCGCTCAGGAAAACAGCGCAGAGAGCGGCGATGGGAAAGGACACCGGGAACACAGCCTGTTGAGGCGTTGTTTCTGTTGGGTGCGGAAATGTACATCATTCCACAGTGGAAGTCTGAACCCTTCAAAGACATCAAACCTGTGCTTTGAACCAAGCATGCTGATGGAGGCACCAAACGTGCTGACGAAGGCACCAAATTGGATACGACTGATTCTCAGTCTAATATTTTGGTCTAAAGAAATTAGCTCTTTGTTTTCACATGTTATTGCTTATTTGGAATCAGTATCTTTTAATTAAATCTGAAGCTGCTTTTCTAAAGCAAGCAGGTGCTTGCTATTCTCTATTCAGCCATCTGATGTTCCTTTTGTTTCCATTTCTTCATGTTCACAAGTGATTTTTGGCTGGATTTGGAGGATCTCAAGTTGTTAGCAGTTAACATTTGAATGAGATGCATCCACTTGGAGACCAGTACTAAAAAGTCAGGTTATTGCTTTTAATATTATAGAATTTATAGTTTATGTGTGAAAATCACAGAATTTTACATTCTATGACTTTCCCCCGGGATTCTGTTCCAAAAAGGTCACTGCTTTTTAAGGAAATAGAAACACATTTTCTTGTTGAATTTCCAAACACAAGAGCTTTGAACTTGTGGTTCATTACTAAGAAAGTAGAAATCGCCCAGCTGGTGTGGCTCAGTGGTTGAGGGTAAAACCATGAACCAGCAGGTCACGGTTCAATTCCCAGTCAGGACACATGCCAGGATTTCAGGCTCGATCCCCAGTAGGGGGCGTGTAAGAGGCAGCCAATCAATGCTTCTCTCTCATCACTGAGGTTTCTCTCTCTCTCTCTTCCCCTCTCTCTCTCCCTCTCCCCTCCCTCCCCCTTCCTCTCTGAAATCAATAACAAATATTTTTTTAAAAAGCAGAAATAATTATAGCCGCTAGCGTTCTTATTCAAAATCCTTCCCCACTAGCCACATGGTCATCATGCCACTTGAAAGTGTTAGATAACATAATGGTAAGTCTTTGCAACACATAATGGTAATTATTTCATGGTGTGTATAAAATATTTGCTAAATTAAGTCATGTGTATTTCCAAGCCATGTAATGTGAAATCTACTGTGGCTCGACTGAGAAAGATGAAATTGTGTGTTAGCAAGTTACCCACTACCTTTCCTCAGGACCATCCCTAAGATGTTCAGGGTTCCAGGCAAATATCTTCTGTAGGATCTCTGTCCAAACGAAAATAATGACTTAGAAAATTGTTATACAATTCATGGGCCTATGTAAGATATGGTAATTTGCAATAAAGCTTCAGACTGATGATAAAGTAGAGCTATTTACACATGTTTATTGTCCAATCATTGCATGTAAAGATTCTTTTTTGTAGCTAGGCATGGTATCTTCTTGTTCTTTATTGTCAAATGCATGGTTCCTGGCTAATTCCATATCTCTCACCATATGAGAAAAAGGTAGCAATGCTGTTGTTATTCACAAGGCCATGGTTCTTTAGATCCTGTTTGAATGGAAACAATATAGATCTTCTAGCCTCTGTAGTTTCTAACACCACTTATTTAGTGCCGGTTGCATCATTAGTCATGAGTCTGTATCATCCATCACACCATGAACATTGGTTTTCCATGTCTGTCTCAAAAGTTGTTATTGTGCTTTGTTGATGCTGACCCCAAATGCAAGTCTTATCCAGCACATGTAGGAAAATGTGAATGAGCAGTTGTTCTCAGGTCATGTCGAATGTAGTGTTCAGAATTTTATAGCATCAACTTAGAATGATTCGCCTTCCTGTTATGGCTTCTCTTGAAGTCCTTGGGCAGTGATGATGGTGTCCCTAGAATACGGTCTGTTTCAATGTTGGCTTTACCTCTTTTCATACCACTTCCACCAGGAAGATGGTGAGAACCGTGGGGAGCAAGAAGAGTGGTTCCATTTGTACTAGAATGTCCACCCCTTGCCCAGCATGGCTTAAGCCCAGCCTGGCCGAGAACAACAACACATGAAGTAAGGCAAGAGAGGACATGGATTGGAAGAATCACTGGACATAGGGGGAATAAAGGTCTCAAAAGCTCTTGGAGCTGGGTGAGGTGACCTCGGGAAAATAGCCTAACACGTGATGTGGACCCTGAGGGGGAAGTGGGGTGACAGCCCTGGATAAACCTGCATCCACCTTGCTTCCATGGTGCTAGGGACTGGAGGTGACACCTCTCCTACCAGCCCACACACCTGGCTGAAGCCGGGGGTTGGCAGGACACCATTGGTATCCTAGAGCCCTAAACTTGTCCTTGTCCCTCAGAAATGCGAGTTTCCACAAATCAGCATGTCAGCACCATTCCTGAGGCCCAATCTGACCCAGACGCTCATGGCTTCCTAAAAGAAATACTCTGCTGGCTCACACAGAAGGCTCTTTGAGACATCTGGCGGAGCCCTTGCATGGGCAGAGGCGTAGACGGTGCTGCGAAAGGGAGCGAGCTTGGCATTCCTCCTCTTCCCTGCAGTGCGATGTCTTCATCACACATCTTGAAGCGTTGCCCACTGGGGCACTTCAGCAGGAACTTGGCAGCCAGTTTAGAACACACCCCAAACTTGGAGGCTGACTTGATCTGAGTCTTCTTGTCCAATGACACTGTCAGCTCTGGCTGGTCCCAGGCACCAGAAGGAAACTTAGAAAAAAAGTTTGGAAGGTACATGAAAGCATGGGGCTCCCTGAGGAGCAGGCAAAGTCCAGGCTCCCTGCTTGTCTGGGTCTAAGGGCGAGATTTCCTCGTGACTTTCAGTAGCAATTGCCTCATACAAGTTCGGGGTGTGTTCTTAAATGGTTGCTAAGTGACTACCCCAGTGCCCTCCTCCGTGCCCCAGTAGGCAACCCTTCGAGGTGTGTTCTTAAGATACCACCCGGCTGCAGTGAAGATGAGGGATTCTAAGATTTTCAGAGCAAACCACACAGGCTCCAGGTATACATTCATAAATGATATTTAATAGTTCATCTTCATTTCAGAAGAGTGGCCCAAGCTCTAAAGAGACACTTTCAGCTCATGGACTCTTCACACAAAGAAAATGCTCGTGGAAATGGGGGCCATTATTATTACTTTCTGGGTTTTCATTTAAATTGATGAAAGCGGAGTAACTTGTCACTTCAGTAGGGAAAAAATGAATCTATGAGTTTCGTGGGAGCTTCAGAAGTTGCGAGCTATGACTAGCAATGTAAATCTACTTTTTAATGTCTAGTCCCATTCAAAGAACAATGAAAGGCAAGGGAAGTCTTTGTCTTTTTTGTACTTAGAAGAAACACATATGAAAAATTGGTATTCTAAAGTGATAGATCAAACAGGATAGTTTAAAAACTTTAGGATGACAATAATTAGAAAGAAATGCATCTTTTGTGGAAAAAAATGCATCTTTTGTGGAAAAAAAGAAAGAAAATCCCTTATATTTCTTTGATGTTGCTATGGAGAAGAGATGTAATGGTCGGAGGTGAAGCTTTCTTCCTGTTCTGAAGCACAAATGAATTCTAGACTTCAGTTTCACTTTAATTGATTTATTCCTCCTTTCTATTTCTGTCCCCTTCTTCCTCCTCCTCTCTCCCCTCTTTTCCTTCTTATCTTCCTTCTTTGGCACCCTTCCTTCCCACAGGCTCCACACTGCCTTGTTAATTAGAACACATGAACGCACTCACTGTCAATGTTGCATTTTAAAAACTATAGGTTTTTTCCACTCAGAATCTCCCTTCCGCCATTTTGTTTCGTATTTCAGAGCAGAGAAATGTGTATGCCCGTGTGCTCTTTGTCTCCACGCCTTCAGTCTCCACAGTTTAGTCTCCTTCCATCTCTAGCCTGGACACTTATGATGTCACACAGTACCTTCAGCCTCCACAGTTTAGTCTTCCATCTCTAGCCTGGACACTTATGATGTCACACAGCCTGGCCACAGCACCTCCATTAACTATCTTGAGTGACTATTTCTCAAATAACAATTTTCTTAAGGCTGAAGACTTTCTTATTTTTATTTATTTATTTTTATTGCACATCACTCCTTTATTGGGGAGACTTTTCTTGCAAACAAAAACTGCCTGTGGTTATTGGATAGTTCACACCTACCTGCTTTTATTTATCTCTGAAATGTCTACTTACAAGGTAGATGGGAAAGATATCTTTGGTTTCTGACAATAAGAAGAGTAATGGTAGAAAGAAAGGGAGAAAACGAAAGATTATTATGAAATTATACCCAATGTGCATCAGTCTCCCTTTCTCTGGTTAATTTCAAGGGCAATCTCATAAACTGAGGTATTGCTTTTCTCCATCCACCTGGGGGTGGGCTTCCTTTTATTATGTGGGGATTTAAAATTATTGACGGAAGGTCCGTAGGAAATTTGATTTTTTAAATAAGGTGCATTCACAGGTCTTTCCTGCGTGTCCGTGGGATTCTGGAGACAGTGAAGAGTGCCCCTTGGAGAGCGCAGCTAATCCCTGTGCGGCTTTAGAGCTCCAGGTGGCGGCCGGTTCCGCCTTGACAAAGGGCCTCTTGCCCCTTGCACTACACCTGTGACAGTGTCCCCCCAAACGCTGAGCTCTGAAGGCTCAATTTAGCATCCAAAAAATTGAGCTGTGTTCTTTCCCTTTAGTATCTCATTACGGACAATAAAGAGTTGAAGAATGGAGTGTTGGCTGGCAATTTTGCTATGATATATTGCAGAGCAGAATTCAGACTTGCTTTTTTGTCATCTGTAGGACCTCTAGGTTATGGACAGGAGTATATATATAGTATATACATACTTTCAACAATAAAGAAAAATAAATAAAAAGAAAGGTGGTTATAGGTTCTCTAATGGCAAAGCACCACTTATTATTAGCATTGCTACATATTTTTATAGTATATACTAGAGGCCCGATGCACGAAATTCATGCAAGAGTAGGCCTTTCATAACCCTGGCTGCTGTCACCCGCTTCCCTCTGGCACCCAGGACCTGGGCTTCCCTTTCAGCCCCAGCTTCATCTGAAAGGTCGTCAGAAGGATGTCTGGTCTAATTAGCATATTATGCTGTTATTAGGATAGATAAGTAGGTATTTTCAACTGGAAAATACATATTATATATAAATATTTTATATATATAAATATTTTTTAGTGGGTATTTTTCAACTGGAACATAGAAATAGGATAGTCACATCCTATGCTCAGTTTACCAAAACTACCAATCCCTTAGACAAGCAAGGGTTCTGCCGGTAACACATAGGTAGTTAGCGATGCTAATAATAAGTTGTGCTTTGCCATTAGAGAACCTATAACCACCTTTCCTTTTATTTATTTTTCTTTATTGTTGAAAGTATTACAGATGTCCCTCCTTTTCCCTCATTGACCCCCTCCACCTTGGTCCCGCCTCCCCTCCCCAGGCCTTCACTGCCCTATTGTCTGCATATGTGTTCTTTGGTTAATGATTTCCCCCTTCCCTTTCCCTCTGAAATTTGTCAGTCTGCTGCATGCTTCAATGTCTCTGTGGAATCTAATGAACAAAATAGATCCTCTAACCACCTTTCAATGTGATGGGTGGCTCTCTCCCCAGTCACTAGCTACGCAGCATGAACAGGAATCTTACAAATTGAGGAAGCAGTAAGAAAGCATTGCTTACAAGTTCTGGGAAGAGTGCGTTGGCACTCTATATTTCCCTAAGAAGGTTTGCGTTTTTTTCTCAAGGCAAATCCAATCCTGTGACTAGCTTCTACTCTTGAGTCTGTGCCTCAGGGTGGGAAGGAGAGCTCAGAACCTTCATCTCTATCGACCTGAAGTCAGAAGCTGTGGTCCAGGCCAGGGACACATCGAGAGCAGACAGTTACTACTGGCTTGCATGCTATTTAAAATGATTTGAGCCAGTTGCCAAAAATTAAAGGCAAAGAGGATTTCACGTAGAAAGAAATCTGAATTCTGGCCCTTCTTAAAAGAAGTAGAACTGTTGGCAACACCGGGCTTGGTTTCTGACATGGCAATTGGAGTTGGGTGGTGGCTGGCAGTTTACCCCATCCTGGTGGCTCCTAGAAGGTACCACCCCTTTCTGGAAATTGAAAAAAGGCACTACCTTTGGGCGGATGAGTTAGAAGGTGCCCCATCGAGAGGACGTGGCCCACAAGCAACGGCTTTGGCACCATTGCCGCCACCTCCTGGCACCATTGTGCTCATTGTGAGCCCCTGTAGACATTTGGGTTTGGAACCCCGGCCTGATCCTCTGGAACAGAGGTTCTCAACCTTCCTAATGCCGCGACCCTTTAATCCAGTTCCTCATGTTGTGG
>NW_005364633.1:1039575-1055179 GCF_000412655.1 Myotis brandtii
TATTTTCATTGTTACAAATTGAACATAATTAAAGCATAGTGATTAATCACAAAAACAATAGGTAATTATATATGTGTTTTCTGATGGTCTTAGGCGACCCCTGTGAAAGGGTCGTTCGACCACCAAAGGGGTCTCGACCCACAGGTTGAGAACCGCTGCTCTGGAAGAAGTCTGCCTGCAGCATCCGTCCCAATGAAAGAGGGCTGACCTGGAGGGTCTTTGGTGGCGTGAGCACAGAAATGGAGGCCCCAGCGTTTGCTCCTGTTTCCCTTGAGAAGACAGCTGGACGGTTTTGTAGGAATTATCTCAGAGGCTAGGTCTCCCTCTCCTCGAGGTTCACTGTACTTCCGAGCCTCCATCCTCCCCTTGCACAGCCCCGTGCTGATTTGCCACTTGTTTATCTTTTCAGCTATCAGAGGACGTGTCCAGGCAGGATATGGTGATTTCTCTAGCATGACACAGGGGATGAGTCCTTTAATGTAAAGAGTTGGAGCAGACGTCTTGTGCCATCTTCGAATTAGCCAATCCCAGTGTCTCTCTCTGTTGACAAGTTGCCCTTATTAAGCGATGCCCCAAAGCGAACCCTTCGGCTACTGACAACGGACAATGCCAAGGAGTAGGGAGCCCCTCCGTGGCCCCCGAAAACCTGAATAATATTCTCTGTGTGGCTCCCCAAGAACCAGGAGCTGCTTTTTCTTAGCATTGAATGACAGTCACCGAAATCATTTATGTAGCGTGGCTACCTGTGACCCTGCTGTCTAAGGGGCGATACAATGAAAGTAATACTACACCATCTAAGAGCTTGTAAAGTGATTCTTTGTTAAGCACAGTTGGGTGACATAATTAGGAGTCTGTTTTGGCAAAAGCATGGCGTTCAGACTGGGGTTGAGCACTGACTCTCACACTCAATAGTTACGTGAACTTGGGCAAGACTTTTAACTCTGTGACCAGCAAAGGAAAAATAGGTAAATTATAACATGATGAGTGAGAACCTAGAATGGTTAAGAATTCTGGAGTTCCCTCCCTCCCCCATCTTACTTGTTGGAGTAAATTAACGTCAAAAGTCTCAGGTGCAAAAATAGCACCTTTCTAATAGGATTTGTTTCATTAAATGAGATAGAGCTTATGTCTAGGTACATAGGACCTGACCACTGGAGATCACAGCCTGGTGTAACAGAAGCTATAAAAAATGTTGGTTCCCACCCGAGCTTGTGTGGCTCAGTGGATAGGGCGTTGGCCTCCGGAATGAAGGGTTCCTGATTGATTCTGGTCAAGGGCATATACCTCGGTTGCAGGCATGTCAAAAGTCTCAGGTGCAAAATAGCACCTTTCTAATAGGATTTGTTTGATTAAATGAGATAGAGCTTGTGTCTAGCGTGTGGTAGGTACATAGGACCTGATCACTGGAGATCACAGCCTGGTGTAACAGAAGCTATCAGAAATATTGGTTCCTACCTGAGCTGGTGTGGCTCAGTGGATAGAGCGTTGGCCTGTGGACTGAAGGGTTCCTGATTGATTCTGGTCAAGGGCATATACCTCGGTTGCAGGCTCGACCCCCAGTCCTGGTCAGGCCCGTGCAGGAGGCAACCAATCAATGCGTCTCTCTCACACGTTGGCCTGTGGACTGAAGGGTTCCTGATTGATTCTGGTCAAGGGCACATACCTTGGTTGCAGGCTCGACCCCCAGCCCTGGTCGGGCCCGTGCAGGAGGCAACCAATCAATGTGTCTCTCTCACATTGATGTTTCTCTCTCTCTCTCTCTCTCTCTCTCTCTCTCTCTCCCTCCTCTGCTCCACTCTCTCTAAAATCAATGGGAAAATATCCTCTGGTGAGGACTGGCCAAATATATATATTCCCTCTCCCCCAGGCTTGTGTCTTACTGCTTTGGGGACTAAGAATTTTTAGCCAATGGGAGAGACAGATTGTTGCATTGCTTAATAAATATTCAATGAATTGGTTTTATGGTGAAAAGTCTAAATGTATGACTATCAAGCTGTTTTGCTAAAGATCTGGCTTCTTCATTGGGGAGTTTGAGTGGAGAGTGAAGAATGATTTCCGTGCTTCAAATACTGCAGGACAATGCAATGTTCAAAACAGAAATCAGAAGGCTCTCTCTTTAATAATGGGAGCGCCTGCCCGTTCCCTTTAGGCAGGAGCTCCTGGCTGCAGAAGCCTTTATCTGGACACCCAGATCCAGCACAACACCAAGGTCAGGACGCCAGTTTTGTCTGAGGAGCTTGGCGGTGTCAGCGTGGGTTTAGGACAGGCAGGGTGGTTGCTATGGAACCGTTAATAATGATCGCTGCCTGCGCCTCGGTGCCTCATGCTCTCAATCTCCAATAGAAAACCACTTAGACCGGGGCTGGAGGGCAGTAAACAAACTTTCCAGCAAGAATTAACTGGGCCCGGGCATTAGTCTCCTAATGTAGGAAATGACTTTCAATATAACCTTTACCAACACTAGCTGCTTGGCTCTGTCCAAGGAGCTCCCGGTGTCCTGATCTTGGCCTGAAATGCAGGAGGTTCAAACCTTGATTTTTTTTTGCCCAAAAGCAGAAACATTCTGGGCTTTCATCACACAATACATGTGAAAAAAAATCTTTATTTTATGCCAAACTGGCCCTAGTGTGGGTCTTTTATTTTCCTGTGTATAAAGAAATCCAGACACAGGCTGGATGCCTAATTGGAAAGAGAAAAATGTTCCTGCTGAAATATATATCTATATATTTTAAAAGTAAAATCTCGTAGAAAAGTGACATCTTTGCTATATTTCTGTGAGATTTGTGATCCATGTAATGAAGTTTCTTGCTCCTGAATTATGTTTCTAAGATATGGATCTCAGTGCTTATTAATGTACAACCAACCTTTGGGGGGGAACTAATCCTGTGAGCTCCAGGCACATGAGTTAGAAGTGGGTTAGTGGCTGGGCGGGGGGAAGACATATCTAATTTGGGGACTGTGCAGCCTCACCAGAATGCAAATAATTCAACAATAACACAGAGGAAACAGCTTCTGCTTTCACAACGGCTCTCCTCTCTGTAATCCTGACGTATGTGTTTTCCAACAATTATCTGGCCTTATTCTCTGTTTATTGCTGAGGATTTCAATGCTTCGAATGTGGAGCATAGAGTAAATTGTTTGTCGGTAAAATCTAAAAAGATGCCTGAGTGTAGTTTTTCACTACACGACATACGCATTTTTGGAAAAGGAAATGTAATCACCACATTAACTCTGGACCCTCCAACTCTTTGGCAGCAAGAAGTGATAGCAACCTGGTAAAGGTGAAACAGGCATGCTGAGGGCCAGGAGTGAAAGGAAGTCTTCCACCAGATGGATGACAGTGCAGCAGACAAAGGTTTATCTGTGCGGATCAACTGAATGCACAGCTCGATACATTCATGTTTGCAGGACTACTTAAGGTATTATGAGGTCTGGTACCAAACAGCAAAAATGCAGATGGAAATATCAAATTCATCAAGCAGCTGCAATCAATTCACATGCTCCCCAGAGCTGGCAAGGTGATGTCAAGAAAGTTAAACTGGAAGAATGAGACTCAGATTCTAAATGAGATCAGGGAAAAGAGAAAGCCGAGTTAATAGGGGAAATCAAGACAGAAACAATCAACATTACAGCTATATTTGGAGGAGAGTTTAAAAATCAATTCTCTCTGCTTGTTCTAAAATTGTTCTGCCAACAAACTGACACTGTTATATACTTTTCATTTTTGGTTTATTTAGTCTTCTTTAACACAGCCATTGTTAGTTCAACCATCTAATACGTGGGGTACATGATTGCAAAAACAAGGATAGCTGTATAGGTTATGCCATCAATACATTTGTTAAACTTATCTCTTTTATAAGACAAAGCAGTTTGTTAATACTGTCTTGGGTTAGCTATATTTGTAAGGCTACTTATAGTGAGTGGCAAAATCTAAAGGCAGGGAACTGCTCCTTGCTACCTGTCTTTAAACTATAGTTTCATAATATTCTCAAAACATTAGCATTCTGTAATTAAAAATAGATAAAGCATCATTTTAGTATAATGTTAGGCAGTAGTAAAAATGTCCCTATCTGAATATATGTGCATATATATATATAAATACTAGCATGCTTTAAAAAGTGAATAAACATACTAAAATGATGTGAAATTGACATATAAATAAAATATGACCTGGAATGAAATTATCATTATGTCTAAAAAAAGGACAAACAGAAGCCCTCCCTTTCCTAAACCTGTTGATTTTCATATCCTATAAACCAATGTTACATTTTGAGTGCGAGTGTTTGAAATTTGGAAAACATTACATTAAAGACTAGCATTTTCCAACTTCCTAGAAAAGGCAGCATGTGTTAATTAATTTTGAATATTTATGTTCATTCCCAGTGTTAAAGAGACAACATCCTTTTGAGTTTCTTCAGGGGAATATTTGTAATGTCTTCTATATATTAAGAAAAAATACAGCTTTAACACAGTAAAATGTCTTTATATTATTTGAAAATGTTAGAAAATAAAAATATTGTGAAAATATAACATTATTCCAGATATATGAACTTCTTTAGTATTGTTATAAAGAGTGAAATACTTGAACTTAGATTGTAAATATTCTACTTTTAAGCACATACTTTTTTCCTCTCTGTGTCTTCATTTTCTTTGGCATCTTTGTTCCTGTTTTTCTTATTTTCCCACATCATTTTCTAGTTTTCTTTTTCTAAGATTCCTGATTTTCCTACATGTCTTAATTCATTAGCTAAAAATTACAATTTTTTACTTTATTTTCAAGAAAATGGTTTCCATTAAGTGGATGGTCAACTGAACTTTTTCTTCTACCTTCTCAAAAACGTGTTTTCTTTTTTTAAAAAAGCAGTTACCCCTTTAGCTTAAACACACATGTATATCGTATATCACACACCTGAAAAATAACTAACAGATGCACGGAGTTCTGTGGAAATTCCATGTACTACTGGTACGTTATGCAGCAAGCTTATGGAATGACCCCAAGTCAATCGCCTTTCATGACTAGTGTCTTCAGGAGCCCCTGGTTCTTCTGACTAAGCTAACCTGATCAGTGTTTTTCAACTGCTTCATGTCTTCTGGGCAATCTTGGAGAAATCCTACAGAAACAGAACCTAGGAGCAAATTAGAAATGGAGCCCCCGACAGGCTGCCTTCATAGCGAATCTTGGTCACCTGTGTGCTGCTGCATGGGCAACAACACAGTGGTGAGTGGGTAGCGCTGGAGGCGCGTGGACGCGTGTTCTAGGCTCCCACCTGCCTGCAGGCACCGCTGGGCCCAGTGGGCCTCCTGCTCAGGCCATCTGGCCCACCTGCAGCACCGGGGGCTGGGCGGCCTCCTCTTCCGACCGCTCTGCCTCCTTGGAGTTGAGCGCGTAGCCGGCCTCATGGTGCACCTTCTGTGCCTGTTCCCGGGCCACCAGTGACTCCTCATCTTCCTCGACGGTCAAGTCCACGTTGCTGTCCATGCCAGAGTTACTCCCCCGCGAGGCTGCTCTCCCACTCTCCCCCTCGGCCCCCTTCCCTTCGGCCAGGACGCTGGAGAGGGATGCTTGGGAGAGGCCCTCGGCCAGGGAGCTCCCCTCGTGGTCGTGGTCGTTGGGCACGTGCTCATTGCTGGGCGCGTCTTCGGACTTGGTCTCGTTCTCCCCAGCGCTTTCCCCCTCTCGGATTTTCTTGCGCCCGAAAGTGAGAGGGGAGACCTTGAAGGGGGAGCTCTTCCCGGAGGATGTTTTCTGGTGGTTGGAAGCGAACGATTTCTTAATCTTCTCCCTCCTCTCCACAGACACGATCTTTGTCCCCAGCCTGTTCATCTGCTTCTCGATGTTCTGGCGGGAGAAGGCCTTCTTGAGGCTGTCCACCTTCCGGAGGCTGGACCTCTTGATCTTCTCGGCTCTGCTCTCTCCCATACTTTCCTCTGCGCTGTCTTCCAGGGCCTCCTCGTCGTGGGCCAACTCATCTTCCGACGAGAGGTCCACCGTGTGCAAGGTCTCCTCCAAAGACTTGTTCTCATCGGCGAGGTCCTCCTTCCCTTCGTTGGGGCTGGGCACAGGCTCCTTGGCAAACACACTGGCGGGGATCTCATGCTCTTCCTGCGGAGATGGACAAGGCAGAGTTCATGTTAGTAATGCATTTCCCAACAGGCCCGAGCGGCTGTAATGTCTGTGCTCTAAGTTTTGGGCATGATAGAAACCCAATGTTTGTGGTTTCAGTTTTCCAGGACATGAAGAGTTAATTGTAAATCGGTCAAGGCCCCCCCACCCCCCTCAAGCTGGATAAGGCCAAGGGCTCCCCATGGGGAAGATTGGGAGGGTTCTGGCAAGGGCTCTATCAGTGACAGGCAGAGGGGGAAGTGGGCTGTGGCTCAGATCGACCAGGAAGCTGCCTCGATAAAGGAGCTAAAGTAAGTCACTGTGAACTTCTCTCCTACCCAGCTCCGTTCCGGCCAATATCCCACTGAGAAGGAGCCTGGCGGTCAAGTTGAAAGATAAAAGGTGGGGGCAGGGGAGGGAAACCAGGAAGTCCTCAAGTGTGAGACCCCATGTAAAGCCTTGACCAGGTTTCCTCCCCAACTAGCAGCCAGAAGTAAAGATATGGCCAACCTTGGTGTCTGTTCCAAGTGCACTCTAGTTTTTCTGAGGAAAAACATAATTTTAGAGTAAGGGAAGCAAGGGCCAGCCCTCCTGGGCACCCACTCACAAAACCTTGGGGTTTAGTATATCCTTTGTGGGCATTAAAAAGGGGAGGTGGCACACTAGAGCCATATTTAGAGTAGTGAAGGGGAATTATGATGCCAAGGGTAGCTTATCAAGCCTCTATTGTTAAACAGGGCTTCCTGGACAAGAATGCTTCAGCCCCCACCTAGAGCTAAGAGTGAGGAGAGAAGCTCAGGACTCCCCCCCCCCCACCCCAACACATTATGCCCAGTACACCTCTCTCTCCAGCTTCTAGGCACGCAGGCAAAGACCTGCCCCTGCCATGTCTCAGGGGGCAGAGCCTGGGCACCTGCCTCCACAGGGCAAGGGGAATGGCTCGCCAGTGTTACTAAGTGGGGAGACTTGAATGTAGACAGACTTGGACCACTCAGCATGAAAATCTCTTTGATTTTTATATTTTTATTTGAATATTGGAAAACAAGACCCAACCAAGTGCCTTCGCATTTTCATGAAAAGAAACAGCACAGTAGAAAGAGTGTGTGACCGGAAGTCTGAATCCCAGTCCTTGCTGTACTGCTAAATGGTGTGTGGCTTGTGGCAAATAACTTCATCTCGTTGGGTCTCGGTTCCTTCCAGACATGAACGGGAGGATCTGACCTAGATTAGCAGCCTTTGGACTGTACTTCTAGGGACACTAGGGGCTCTGCAAGAAGGCCAAGGTGGGCCCGGCGCCAGAGCCCATACCACCTGCTTCCACCAAAGCCGTGATGTTACCTGGTTATATTGTGGACTGCCCAGTACATGTTCAGTGTGAAAAATAACGAGATTTAGTGACTTTAGAAGTCTGTCTGGGATCTAAACTTCATGCAAAGTTCATGTTAACAGTAAGAACTCCCCTTCTCATTTTGCAATTTTGAAAAATTGACATTATAATCAGAAACATGCTCTAAGAGTGAGCCTACATATTTTTTAACTTCTTGCTACAAAGACTAAATGAACAAAGTTTTGATAAAGAAAAAATTAAAAATCCCTCTCCTTATTACCACTGAATGGTATAATTATGGTACTCTCTGCGAAGACACAGCCCTGTGTCTCCCCCTTACACACATATACTCAAGCCAAGTGTAGCTTATCAAGCCTCTATTATTAAACAGGGCTTCCTGGACAAGAATGTTGAGCCCTTCCTAAACTGGTTAGAAACAAAGGGGAAAGTCCTGGGTAGAGGTAGAGAGCAGAATTGCCTGGTTAAATAGAATCCTTGGTAGAGTGAAGAAGTCACAGATTCCATTTCCTAAAGCTTTCTCCATACCCACCCATTTTTTAAAATTGAATTTATTAGGGTAACATTGGTTAGAAAAACCATATAGGTCTCAAGTGTACAACTCAATGAAACATCATCTGCACACTGTATCATGTGCCCATTGACCCAAGCAAAGTCTCTCTCCATCCCCATTTCCCCCCACCCTTTGCCCACTTGCACCTCCCCCCTACCTCCGTTTCCCTATGGCTATCGCCGCATAGTCCTCTGTGTCTATGTGGTATGTATATATGGTTTTTGGATGATCACTTCACATTCTTTCATCCACACCTTCCCATTTTGAATGTCAACAAATTGTCAGGGCCTAGCCAGTTTGGCTCAATGGATAGAGAGCATTGGCCTGTGGACCGAAGGGTCCTGCTTTGGATTCCGGTCAAGGGCAAGTTGCAGGCTCCTCCCCGGCCTGGGCCCTGGTCAAAGCGCGTGCAGGAGGCAACCAATCAATGTGTTCCTCTCACATCGATATTTTTCTCTGTCTTTCCCTCTCTGTTCCACTCTCTCTAAAAAATCAATGGAAAAATATCCTTGGGTGAGAATAAAAAAAATGTCAGGAACACCGTATAAAAGACAAAGTTAAAAAATAAAAGGAGGATGGGATTCCCACAAATCATTTATGACATGGACTTTTACAGAGAGCAACGTTCCCATGTTTCAAGTCTCAACTCGCCTCTGTTTCATTGGCATGTACTCCCCATGAAGGTGGAATTGTTGTCTGTTGTTCATTGTTATGCCCCAGTGACTAGGAATAGTTCCTGGCAGCTCAACAGCTATTTGTTGAAGGAGTGCCTGTTGGGTACGGTGGCTTTCTAAGACAGCCCCGAGGGTAGAAGCCTGCGAAAGTATGGGCCTGCTCTGCGTCTAGAAGGAAGTGTGCTGACTGCGGCTGTCGCTGGGAAACGAGGAGAACCTGAGGCATGAGGAGAGCAGGGTTGCCATTTGTAAGAAGGGTTTTATTCGCAGAGGACGAGTGTGACTGAGCGAGGGGCAGACTGCAGAAGTAGCCAGGGCTTTGATGCTTAGTCCACAAGCGAGATTACTTGTGCGGTTTGCCAAGAGGGTTGGGATGCTTTGACAGGAGTTGCTTGAAGAAAAGGAAGAAACCAAGAGCTCAGGGAAATGTTATTAAAAGTCCTTAGTGACTTTAGCTGGTTTGGCTCAGTGGATAGAGCGTCGGCCTGCGGACTGAAGGGTCCCGGGTTCAATTCCGGTCAAGGGCACATGCCTGGGTTGCAGGCTTGATCTCCAGTTGGGGGCATGTAGGAGGCCACCGATCAATGATTCTCTCTCATCATTGATGTTTCTATCTCCCATCTCCCTCTCCCTTCCTCCCTCCCTGAAATTATATATATATACCTTAGTGAAGATGGCAGACATGCAGGTGGAAAACTCAAAATTAGCCTTGGCTCCACGAGAAGAGGTACATGTGTATAATCTCCCATGGCAACCAAAGGATTGCCCTGCCAGCTTTCTTTTCTTCAACCTCAACGAAAGGTAGACCCAGTAACCGGACTTCTAAAAGAATTCAACTAATAATTTTGCATTTTTTCTTCAATGTAAATGTTATTATTAAAAAAGCATGGTTGAGCTTTACTCATATCTCTCCTTATGGGTCCTTTGAGGACGGTTTGAGCAAAGGGCGTGATCGTGTGATTCAGAAATGACCTGTGGCAGATTCACACTGCAGAGCTGAGGGCAGTCAAGAGATAGTAGGAAATGCAACTGAATTCTTTTATGCGATGCCAGGGAAATTTATACAAGTGCTCTTTGGTGCCAACTGTGAAAATAAACGCAGCAGGAACAGACATAATCCAGAATGGGCTGGTTGCGTCTTCCTGCGGCTGGAACCCAGTGAGCTATGTCTTCTTGGCTATCTGCTAGGCTTCTGCTGTCACTTTAACTACTCGAGCCGCACTTGGTGTTCTGTCTACTGGACAGTATTTATTTTGTGGCTTCTTAAGGCATCACTCTGAAGGTGAGCCCTTTGTTTTTCCTTTTCTCGCAGGAATCGGTGAATGTGCAAGCACATGTAGGCCTCACCTTCCCATGATGTTTGTGTAGAAGCAGCACAATACTGACACTCTTAAAAAGCTCCATTCTTTGGTAAATGCATGCCTGGTATTTAATGTGAAGTGACTGTTGTGATGGAAATTCAACTTGAACCTCAGACAGTGGTTCCTCTGTCACTGCACAGAGACCCCCAGGTGCCCAGTCTCACCTGCACACGTGCCTAGCTCAGGACACACACACCTCAGGGACACACTTGATATCTCACCTCCGACAGGGGAGGTGACACTTCTGCCTTTGGCCTCTGGTCATAATGTCTTTGATCTACTCTCTTGGAAGATTCCAAGATGGTTGGCTTTTTCAAGGGGGACGATCAGATATATACCTTCAGTTCTGTCACTGCTGCCTTATGCTGCCCACATACCTGCTAGGGTTGTGATTCCTTCGAGTGGCATTAAGAATCCCTTGGGAGCTGCATTGCTTCCTTCGGAAGTTGTACCCAGCCGACTATTTGCCCTACAGACTTATTTTCAAAAAGATAGCCAGGCTCCACTGAGGACCTGCTCCTGGTTCTGATGTTTCACAAAACCCCTCAGGAATAGTTCAAAGGAAGGAAGAGTAAAACAGAACACTTCAAACAGACACGAGTGACACGCTCGCAAGAGAAAAAGAGTGGAGAGAGCTCTTGAGCAGCGGCATTTTTCCTTGTACTTCCGCTTGTTTGCTGTTTATATTAATTCTTTTGAACTAATAATTCCAGTTGTGCATATAGACATCAACATAGAGAAACTTGCCTACACGCAAGGCACTTTTTGGGTTGGAACTCGTGGAAGTGAATCTTTGCACATGTATACAGCTATGGATACTTTCAAAGACAAGGAGATTCTATGACTAGCATTCGAAAAGGAGGCCACAGTAAGTCCTTTAAAGCTTGAATAAAGAGAGACAAGCCGGCGGCTTGCTCTCCTGTCACTAGCTTATCACCCCTGTTGTTAGAAGACAATAACAAAGACTGTCATCGTCCCACCGGGATGTGGTGGCATCTTGGAGGGATATGAGGATCATAAATTTATGTCCATGAAATGTTTTATCCAATAATCTCTAAATACTAGTTATTAAAATGGAACTATGCCCACCTGACATTCTGATTTATGGGTCTCTTTTCCACATTGATGGCTCTCTCCGATTCGTGTTGCTGAGGTATAGATTGCCAAGTGGATAAAGCATTGATTAGAACTGCACCCCGAAGGCAGCGGCTGGTGGGAGCGGCAAGTCATAAGAATAAAAAGCATTACTTCCAATCCCCGAGCAGTCTTTCACATTCGGGAGGATTTAAAAGTTTCATTAGTTTTCAGTGTTATCAAGGGTTCAATTCTTTTTTAAGATCACGCTGGTTAGGTGTTCTTTGTTACACACCAAAAACACATAAGACAAAGCAAAACCAAATCACACTGAATTATTGAAAAGCTGGCGTAGAGAGCCCAGTGAACGTGAACTTTGCCCTAGTGGGACTAGAGTGTTTGTTTCTACTGATTTCACAATTCAGCTCTATAATTTCTACTGTTAATACAATGAAACCTGTCCAGTTACTTTGCCTCTGTGATATAAAATGAGATTAAACTAAATGGTTATTAAGGTGCTTTCCAGCTCTAAAATATCCGATTCTGTGACATTCACCTAAATACCATGAAAAATAGTTAACAAACGACGGAAGCCATCCCATAGTATCCTGATGCCAACCACGTTTTGTTTCACGCAAGAATCCAAACCCTGAGACCTGAGCTGCATGTGGAACCCTTTTCACTCCATTCGAACACATAGAGATTACAAAACAGCAGAAGGCGCATCGCTTACTTGGCAAGGCCGCATCTGGGAGCTTAGTCATTTAATACATGAAAGCCATGATTCTTTGGAAGAAATACCAACAATAATCAGTTATTCCCATAAAGTGCCTGAGGGAGGGCTGACATTCAATAAGTGTAAACAATAACAATAAGAACCAGTATTTTGTTTATCTCATAAACTAAAGGGCACTGGGTAAGTGGCATATTGAAACCAATATTCCATTATGGGAACATTAATCAATGTGATATAAACATCACACGTTGTCATATAAAAGGTGTTTTTTATGATCCGGGTCCCTGTGTCTTCTAAGTCTGAATTGCAGTTTGCAGAACAGTGGCTTTGGATAGAGAAAGGAGTATAGTCTTTCGAAAAAAATCCATTTAAAAACAGTCTGAAGGCGCTACCCTTTTAGCGCCTTTCTAAAATTCTGATCTCATGGAAGGAACCCAAAAGGTGAATATTTGAACACATTTAAGGGCTTGATTCTCCACGAATGTATCCACAGCAAGTACCTGACCTCTACTCTTTTCACCCAGTTTCACAATGTTATGTGGATGAAAGTGTAAGCTGTCCATGAGGACTCTCATTTTCTTTGCTGGATTTGAAATAATTCCTGAACTGCTTTTTCAAATAATCATCAACTAACCCCTTAAGAGGCCATCAGTGGGCCTCGCACCCTCAGGCAGGGTCAGTTACCTATGAAATTCTAATCAACAGAGAAAATTTCCTCTTAACTGCATATTCACTGACTTTCCATAGAAATTCTATTTTTTTTTAGTAAAAATCTAGCCTGCCTTACAGGTGAAGAATTAGCCTTATTAGTCTTTAGCGTTTGCTTTTTGATCAGCAACCCCTCTGGGTCTCATTTCACTTTTCACTGACTTTCCATAGAAATTCTATTTTTTTAGTAAAAATCTAGCCTGCCTTACAGGTGAAGAATTAGCCTTATTAGTCTTTAGCGTTTGCTTTTTGATCAGCAACCCCTCTGGGTCTCATTTCACTTGTCCTGGGTCCTGTCACAGTAGTTTGAATTTGGACATTGATCCTATAGAAATGTAGAAAGAAAAGCTGCTAAGTTTAACAAGGATCTGACAATTTCCTTTATTGCTGAAAGGAAAATGAATTTTGTCCAGTTTTAGATACTCCTGCTTTATAATCTGAGGTAATGGCTAAGGCCTGAGAGGCTTAACATGTAAATTCAGCACAGGTTTAAATAAACAAATGACATGATTTAAACGGGATACATTGAGGACCAAGTTTGGAATTTTAGACAATGCAAATGTGTGAGCATCTAGGTCCAACCCACCAACCAACCAGCCAACCCAGAAGCACCTGTAGATTTGGGAGGACATAACAGGAACCGACAGACTAGACACGCGATCTTCCAGTGGTTCTCAACCTTCCTGATGCCTCGACCCTTTAATACAGTTCCTCATGTTGTGGTGACCCCCAACCATAAAATTATTTTCGTTGCTACTTCATAACTGTAATGTTGCTACTGTTATGAATCGTCATGTAAATATCTGATATGCAGGATGGATTTTCAGGGGTCGCGACCCACAGGTTGAGAACCGCTGCCACGGCACCAGGTACCTCACGTCAGTAACAGCTTTCCTTTCCCCGCTCTCCTCTTCTATTTTCACATGAACTCTTGGGTTGGAAACTAGAAAACCAATGGATTCAGTCCAGGAAAGACCGACATACCGTTCAGCTGACTGGAAGTGACAACAATCACGTAAAGATATGAGGGGGCCCTGGTACCGTACCCGCCCTCCGCCCTCTCTGCAGATCTAGGGAACAGGACCTCTGCCACACGGTGCAGACGGGGCTGCTGCCAAGAGGGTCCGTGTGGGGAAGGCTCTATGGGCAGGTCCTTTGCTTGCATGGAGCGGTGGTGACATGGTACTGATTTCAACATGGTAGTTGTCATACAATGTATGGTAGGGAGTGTGTGTGTGTGTGTGTGTGTGTGTGTGTGTGTGACTTTTAATAAGTCTCAACTGAAAAAGCATAAGCATCGCTGTTTCAAGATCCTGGGTAGGGTAGGGTCAGTTTTTACTTAAGAGGCATATTTATTAATTATTATTATTATTATTTATTTGTATTTTTATTTTTAAAAAATCTTTATTGTTGAAAATATTACAGATGTCCCCTTCCCCCCAGTGACCTTTCCCAGCTCGCCCCCCCCACCCCCAGGCCTTTACCACCCTATTGTCTGTGGCCATGGGTTATGCACATATGCACACAAGGGCTTTGGTTGATAAGAAGCACATTTCTAACCAAGCAAAAGTGTAGCTTTCCCTGCAAATGCATTTCAAACCCACCCAGGCAGAGCTGCTTTCTCTTTGAGTTCCTACACCAGGCCGGTCACCGGCCATTTTAAGTGTGATTTCCTGGACTCCTCACCCTGGAGAGTGCGAGGAGGAGGGAGCATGTGTGTTGAAGAGCACACACTTCGGAATCAGTCCAACCCCAGCTTCATCACTGGCTTCATAAATAACTTTAGACGAGATAGAAATGTCTCCACATCCTCATCGGTAACTGGGGGAAGGGAGATAACGCCCAGAAAAGCGCTTAGTAGTGCAGGCAGGGCTTACTAAGGGCTTAAACGTTCTTTGCTCTTATTAATATTCTCAGTGCACAGATGAGGACACAAGCCTGGAGAAGCTATAAACCGTGCACACAGTTGGCAAGGGGGGAAACTAGGATTTGAACTGATGTCTGATGGCAAAATGAACCTTCTCAGCCCCTATGCTAAAGCACTCTCTAACACAGCTATTGTTTTATCCACTGGCATAATTACTCCTCTAGAAACCTTCGCTTTAAGAAGGATCAAGAGAAAGAGCAACCCTTCCACGGAGGAGCTGCACTCGCATTTGTTTCTTTAAATAACCATCAGGTGACGCCTTGAGAGCTGAGATGGCGAATATCCTTTAGGCTAAGAAAGGATCTTCCTGGCTTAAGAAAGGCCCCTTTCCTTGCCTCCTAAACGACTCTTTTCAAAACTAAGTGTCCTCGGGGGCTGCCTGCTAAGAGGCCCGGAGTGGAGCTTAAGCCACTGCCTGGGCTTCTCTTCGCTTCCCCCTTGGTCTTGAGCGCCCAGTCTCACCTTTCACTCACTATGCGGAGAATTTCTTCCCGTTCTGGCTGCAATCTCGCACCTGTCAACCCCAGGTGACGAAACAGGAGGCCACGGCCAGGCCTCAGCAGCAGCCTGTGTCTCTAAGTTCCCCAACGATGGTTTGTCTAAATGTCAGGTTTAGAATTCTCTCCAGTTTTTAGTCACATATCTTCTCCGTACCCCCCCCCCAACATGTACAGCTGTCCGTAGCAAATCAAAACAAAACCCGATCCCTACAAATCGTGTTTTTCCTCGACTAGATAAGTACTTGTGTTTTTCCTCCCGAGCCGAGGGTTAGGTCAAGAGTTCTTCTCTTTGATTCATACAGGAAGGAGGGAGAGTTCCTCTAACAGGTCTGTACATGTTTAGTTTTGTGTGGAGATGAGGATTTAACTTAGCAATGCTTCCAGAGGGAAGATTTCTACTGCCTTTTGGGCTAATAAATGAAGGATCTTATATGGCTTAAGAAAGATAACAGTTACTCTCTTCCGTTTATTTGGTGCATGAAAAGCTATTCCATTTGCATTAAAAGCTAAAAAAAACTTCTAGCTGCAAAAAGCCTGGAAGGTATAGGAGGAGGTCAGCTGCCTGAAGCTTTAGAACAGCAAGTGTGGTTTGGGGAGGACAATGAAGCAGCCGGATGAGCCTG
>NW_005364633.1:1055281-1056423 GCF_000412655.1 Myotis brandtii
GCTTGGCAGAGCGGATTCCTTTAGGAAAAGAAGGCTCCCTTGGTCTCAAGCCCCATTTCCAAATCTCTCTTGGGAGATGAAGGCTCTTCTGTGTGCCTTTCACAATCAGACAGCCGGTCACAGCCTCTCCTCTCCAGGGCTTTGAAATCCTCCCCTATTCACTGGGTTACAAGGAGGCAGCCCTGGGGCAGGGAGGGACGGCCATTGCTTCCTGGGGTCCCAGCTGGCCGGGTTCCACTGGGCGGAAGGCTTCCGGCAGTAGCAGGGCTGCCCTTGGATTCGCAAGTGCCCACCGCCTGGCGGAACCACGGCCCACGCAATGTCCCTGTCCCTAGATAGCCTCTTGCTACATTCGTTGCATCATTGATGCCTTAAAAAAATCCAAGTGGCCTTTTTATCCCCAGGCAAGCATTGGAAACAGCAAATACTCCAGACGAGCCTTTGTGACTAGAACTGATCACACTGCTTTCATTTCACTCTGCAGTTGTGTCTCTGCGCAACCAGAGGCGCATCTGGGGTGTCTGTGAGGAGCTCTGCTCGGTCCTGCTAGTGCGTCGTTTGCTAGGAAAGAGCTGAGCAAGATCCTTTGGCCAGAAGAGTCCTGGAAGGACGAGGCTAGTCAACTCGACTGGAATCAGCCTTCAGTACTTGCTTAGTCCCCACAACACTGGTAGCCTCTGGACACAGGGAGACTTTACAGGGCTATGAGTTTAACCTTTTGATTTAAAAAACAACAACAACAAACCTCCCCCCCCCCAAACAAACGAAAACCCCGCATGCTTAGCTCATTTGCACAAAGAGTTAATAAACAGCCACTGAACGACTTGGCCTGTCCGGCTGGCAGCTGCAGCCAGCGCCCGGTTCAGATGAGGGAGACACATGGGTTTGACTGGGGCGCGGCCCCTGCTCACCTTCCCGACCTGGATGGAGGCCATGCAGGTGTCCCCATAAGTGACCCCGCCCTACTAACCTGGGCATCGGCCTTGCACGTGGGCCGCAGGGACCTGGGAAAGTGCACCTGTGTGTGCAGAGCCCCCCTTCGCCTGCTGAAGGCAGACAGGGACAATGCCTGTGTGTCTGCGCCCTGACGGAGAGGACAGATGGACAGATGGCGAGAGCCAGGCCGCTGAGCTCAGGAATGC
>NW_005364633.1:1056461-1056734 GCF_000412655.1 Myotis brandtii
CGCGCTCACCTTGCGGGACTTGTCCAGCAGCTTGCTCACCGTGTTGCCCGTGGAGGCCTGGTACTTGGAGAGCTTGGTCAGGTCGTTCTGGATGCCCTTCACCGAGCCCTCCAGGCTGACCTGCCGCTGCTCCATCTTGTGCTGGTTCTCCTGCACCACGTCCATCATCTTCACCAGCTTGTCCAGGAGCGTGAGCACCGTGACCGCGTTCACCTGCGCGTGGTCCCGGAGGGCCTCGTCCGTGCTGCCCAGGTGCAGGCTGGGGCTGGGCGT
>NW_005364633.1:1056779-1067718 GCF_000412655.1 Myotis brandtii
CCCGGGTGCTGGGACTTGGCGGCGTGGGCAGCGTCCTCCTCCATGGCCGGGCAGGTGGGCAGGGAGGTCCCTCTTCTTGCTCCGGGTGGACGGTGGCGAGGGGCGCAGAGCTAGGCCGGCCGCTTGGAGCTCACTCAGAGCAGCGCGCTCCAGCCGGGAGAGGTGCAGACAGGCCACCCGGCTCCACTGACCGGGGCCTGCACCCCAGCTGCTCTTAAAAGCCCGCCCCACCCAGTGGGAGGCGAAGGTCGGAGCAGAGCCACTCAGGGATCAGAGGTGTGCACACACTTCCTCGCTTTCCTGCAGGGCTAGCTTTCTTTCCGACTCCTCTTCCCTTTTAAAAAGAAGTTGAATGCCATATTTCAGTCATGACTTCATCTAGGGGCGGGGAAAACAGCTCCCCGGCCAGCTCCCCGCCTCCAGTTGGCCAGCGCTGGTAAACTTGTCCCTGGCTGCTATGCTACAGATGCAACAGAGCGGCTGTTCTTTTTTTTTTTTTTTCCTCTTTCCTGAATACAAGTTATTCTAACGGAAAGTATTGTTTGCACTTGCCCTAGACCTGACGGATGGACTGCAGAACGCCTGGTGTCCAAGGAGACGGGAGGGGTCAAATGTGAAGGGTGCTTGCAGCCCAGCTTGTGTTGTTCGTTTTTAGTGTCTGAAGGGACGGAAGGGACCCTGCTAACACCCAGGAAAGCAGCCCAGTTCTTCTTGTAATTGGGGATGCAAGATAAATCAAAAGAGACTGAACCTCAAGGATGTTAACACATGTAACGTTGCCCAGCTGGGTGGTGTGGCTCAGTGGTTGAGCATCATCAACCTAGAACCAGGAGGTCACAGTTCAATTCCCAGTCAGGGCACATGCCCGGGATGCGGGCTTCATCCCCAGTGTGGGGTGAGCAGGAGGCAGATGTTTCATGATTCTCTCTCATCATTGATGCTTCTATTTCTCTTTCCCTCTTTCTTGCTCTCTGAAATCAATAAAAACATATTTTTAAAAATATAGTTTCTTTTGGGAAGTAAAATTGAAAGAGGAGCCCCTTGAGCTCCCCCAGTAAATAAAGCCTGGTCTCTTTAAGAGCCTCCCATGCCCGTTTGTTTGAAATGGTTTAGTCCCTGCCGAGAGACCTTCTCAGGTGCCCCCTCTGCCAGGCACTCACTGACACGTGCCCAGAAGGGGCTGCCAGGCGGGTGAGCTGGAGTTTCTAAAGTGCTTCTGTCTGACACTTCCATCCTGTGCAGCGAAGTGGCACACCTGTTCCCAGCCGGCCCGCCCCCGCCCCCCCTGGGGAGTGGGCCTTATTTCCTAAGACGACTTTCCATGCTTGGATTGGTTTTAAATGCGTTCAGTCTTCGAAAGCACTTTCAGCAGGAAATTGATCATAGGCCTTCGATGAACAATTGTGAGAAGCACAAATACCAGCGCCTGGTGTTCGGGGATTGATCATGGAAAAGGGCCATTCTTCAACGGCAAAGCCTGCACGCAAGCCCGTCAGTCAGGGGGTCATTCGTTGTCACATTTGTGAGTTTCTGCTCTCTGTTCAGTCCCATGATGGATGAACTGTCCAGAGGGTATAAAACAGCAGGTTCTAAGACCTGCCCTCAGTGGGTATACCTGTTGGTTAGGGAGAGGAGTTAAAGCTATTCACAGAGGCCACAGAGGTTTCCTCAAATAATTAGTACCTCCCCAAACCCACTTAAAGTTAATGTTTTATTTTATTAAAAAATTTTTTAAATACATTTTTATTGATTTTAGAGAGGAAGGGAAAGGGAGAGAGAGATAGAAACATCAATGATGAGAGAGAAGCATTGATTGGCTGCCTCCTGCATGCCCCCCACTGGGGATTGAGCACACAACGCAGAATTGAACTGTGACCTCCTAGTTCGTAGGTTAATGCCCAACCACTGAGCCATGTTGGTCGAGCTAAAGTGGAAAATAGGCACAAAACAGTGAAAAGATTTGGTTGGAACTATAAAACAGGTAAGACAATCATTAAAATTAATTTACCTTACATTTAACAAATTTTAGTTGGTCAATGATGTGTTAAATGTTAGAACAAAGGATGGATCAAGTGCTGATTTTGAGAAGCGTAATTTTCTAACAAAATTATATGGTATCATCCACAATATCCTTTTACATTTGATTTCAGTGGGCAAGTCATAAAGAGGGTCATTATTGCAAAAATATTTGAAGGCTTCATCAGTTTCCCAAGAGCCTCTCTTAAATCCTGACATTCAAATTATTCCCTTTGGAAGCAGTTATTGTGCCATCATCTGGGTGGATTTTTTCTTCTTTAAATGTTAACTATTCCAGCTGCAGATTCTCATTCGTCAGAGGAGTTACCCATGATTCAAGGGCTTCTCTCACATTACCTTCATCAACTTCATGATTTCTTACACATTTAGAAAGATTTGCAATTTTACATTATAATCACTGTGCCCTGATTTTTTGCATTGATTGGCACTGATTTTGCATTGCATTGTTGGATATTGTATCATCTGTTAGATAAACAGAGACCTTAAAGACACGGGGTTAAGGTAGGAAAAAGAGAGAGGGGCTCCTTGTTAAACAGGAAGAAAGATTTGCAAGTGAGCCTAGTTATTTAAAAAAATTAATTTTGAATAGGACACATAGCATATAGTAACAGTTATCTACTGCTGTGTAACGAACCAGCCTGAAGTTCCAAGGCTGAAAACAACAGTCCTGAGTTTTATGTACTCATGCTTGTGTGATGGCAAGGCAGGCTCAGCCAGAATGGTCATCTCAGCTAGGCACGCCACTCAGCTGTCATGGAATCCAAGATGGTCTTCATCACATGACTGGCTCTTTAGCCGGGACAACTAGGATGTGTGATTTCTCTCTCCTCAATCTTTCAGCCTCAGGGAGACCAGGGAATGAAAGCAAAAGCTGCAATATTTGGTAAGTTCGGAATTCTCCTCTTGTCATGTCCACTACAGTCATTTGGTTCAAGCAGGTCACAGGCCAAGCTCAGGTTCAAGGGGACAGGAAACAGACCCCACCTCTTTAGGGAGGAGCAGGTGTGGTACTGGAGTGGGTCACATGGGAGCGTTAGCCACAAGGGTATGGTTAGGGGTCTGACTCCTCTATCCATTCACTAGCTACCAACTGTTCTCTCAAGTCGCTAAGCCTAACCCTGCCCTGCCCACAGGGGGCCCTAGGCCTTGTGAGGCAGAGATGAGTCGTCCTTGCTGGGCCCTGCCCTGATTTCCAATCCACAAAATGGTAGGTGTAATAAAACGATGTTTGCGCTATGTCGCTAAGCTTTGGGATGGTTTGTTATGGAGTAATAGATAACTGTGACCATGCAGTTTGCAATGAAAATGCAGTTCTTGCAGAATTATGAACCGTCTAGGTTTGTCCCCAGCATTCCTGCATCCAATATATTTATATGTGCTACTGTCCACACTTCACTCCTAAAATAACATAACCCTAAGCAAAACTTCACTCTGAGCTTGAGACCAAAAATGGTGGGATACGCAGACACTAAGGAAAATGAAATAGGCAGAAAGGAAGGTGGAGGTGAAGGATCACAGCTGGCTTTGCTCTGCACTGCACCCCGCAGCGGGGAGACGAAAGAGAGGTGCGGCTTGTAGAAGGCCAGAGGCCCTGCCTTTCCCTGATCCTTTTCTGAGGCGATGGAGAGGAATTGTGTTCAGTAGAAATATCAGTGATGAAAAGCGTGTGATTATATGACCTTAATCTCTTCCAACCAAAGTCTCCATATAACCTATATGGAAACTGTATATAAATGAGTGATGAAGCATAAATAATGTACAGTTTTGACATAAAAGGTAGATTCCACTTTACTCGCCATGGAAATACCATGATTTTTTTGGAGATTCTAGAGGGGCTTGCATTTTCCAGGCCTCCTCTGCCTCTGGGACCCCATGTTCCGCAGTGGTGAGCCCCAACCCTTATTAGGCATCACAGAACCCACTCACACAAAGCATCCGCTCAGTGCAGTGAATGGTAATGAAATGCAGGGTGACAGGAAGATGGCTGACATCCTTCTGGCTCCTCTCCTCCCAGTTCCCTGCCTTCTGTTTTCTCTTAACCTCCACTTCCTATTGAATGAGGGAAATTTTAGTCCAATACAGGCTCTTGGGTTTGATCCTACACCAAGGAGATGTATTATTATTATCGTGCAAAGTAGTTCTCTACCTTTTTAAAAGACAAAAAACAAAACTCTGGTACCAGTTAAGATAACTAAATTCTGCCGAACCGGTTTGGCTCAGTGGATAGAGCGTCGGCCTGCGGACTGAAGGGTCCCGGGTTCGATTCCGGTCAAGGGCATGTACCTGGGTTGCGGGCACATCCCCAGTAGGGGGCGTGCAGGAGGCAGCTGATCGATCTCTCTCATCGATGTTTCTAACTCTCTGTCCCTCTCCCTTCTTCTCTATAAAAAAATCAATAAAATATTAAAAAAAAAGATAACTAAATTCTTTTCCATCACGTCTTATTGTCAAGATCAGAGGCAGGGAGACAAGCTGGAATAGTGTCCATTCATCATTCATTCATTCATTCATTCATTCAGCAAATATTACTGAGCAACAAGCAGGCGCTGGCAATGTAGCCGTGAACAAGACACGAAGTCCCTGCTCCTGTGGAGTTTATGCTTTGAGGGGTGGGGTGGAGACCGGTGAAAACAAAAATACCCTGTAATTTTAGACAGTGATACATTTCTATGAAGAAAAATAAAGCAGGAGAGTGGGTCAGAGGGTGACAGGGTGTGATCTCAGATAGGGCAGTCAAGGAAGTCCTCTTGAAACAGGGCCATCTGAGCAGATACCGTATGTCGCAGGAATCCAGGTGAGAGGAGAGGCCTTCTGCAGTGATGGGGTGAGTTAACCAGCGAGAGTCTTAGGTAGGTACATACTTACCCAGCTTAAGACTGCACTCCTGTCTCTCTCTGAGCTGGGGGTGGATGTATTACCAAGTTCTGTTCAACAGATATAAGCAGAAGTGACATGGGCCACTTTTGAAATCTGCCCTTTAAAGGATTAGGTGTGTAGTCCACCGATCCCTAGTCTGCTTTCCCCCATATTTTTCCTCGAGAGGGCAAGCTTACTTGGATGCAGAAATGGAAACAATTGAATTGGAGATTGAAGATGGCAGCTCTTCCTCATCTTCCTCTCTTGCTCTCTCAAATCTCTCCCTCTCCTGTCCTCTCTGTCTCCATCTTTCTCTTGCATGGCCCCTGCCCCAGGTGATTTAGCTTACACAGAGGATAATAGTTGAGAGCAGTGGTCGCCAACCGGTGGTCCGCAGACCACTGGTGGTCTGTGAGGTCCGAAAGGTTGGCGACCGCTGGTTAAGAGCATGGACGCTCAAGACAAAGTTTCCTGATTCCAGTTCCAGCAAGATTGTGTGACTTTGGACAAGTTGCTCTTCCTTTCTAGGATACATTATAAAACAAGAATAATACCAATTCTTATCATATGTTGTTACTAGAGGCCTGGTACATGAAATCCGGGATCTCTCGCTCCGCTCCTTACCGCCCGCCTGCTCACTCCTTACCGCTCTGCTCACTGCTTCTTAGTGGCAGGCTCCTTACCGCTCCGCTTGCTGCTCCTTAGCGCTGCCACGGAGGTGGGAGATGCTCCCGCCATTGCTGCTGTGCTCACCAGTCGTGAGCCCGGCTTCTGGCTGAGTGGCGCTCCCCCTGGGGGAGCACCCTGACCACCAGGAGGCAGCTCCTATGTTGAGCGTCTGCCCCCTGGTGGTCAGTGCACATCATAGCAACTGGTCGTTCTGGTCCTTCGGCCATAACGATCGCTTAGGCTTTTATTATATAGATGGGATTTAAATGAGTTGATGTTTGTAAATGCTTGGACCAGTGCCTATAACATGGTGAGCAGCATATGTGTTAAATACATAAATTAAATAAATAAAACTCCTTAATATAACTGTCTAGTTTAGCTTCTTGGCTTTGAAGATGTAATTTAATTTTTTTTTCAAAAATATGATCAAAAATAGAGCCATAGGCATAGAAGCATGGACAGACTGTTGAACCTCAAAGGGAAGGCAGGGGAGGGTGGGTGGGAAGAGTTCAACCAAGGGTGGGGAGGGCCTGGAGGGGGTGGGCGGGAGCGGGCTGGAGGAGGTTAATGGGGGAAAAAGGAGGACCTATGTAATGCTTTCAACAGGAAAGATTAAAAAAATATGTTCACGTCTTGTGTTACGTATGTCATATTCAAAATTAATACTTCTTCTGCTATCCCTCTCTGACACTGTGGGGCATGCCCAGAGGAGACTTTGAGGGTGCCTCAGCCTTCCCCGCCAATACATTCATCAGCTGCTCTAAGCGAGTTGTTTCATGCTCTGCGTAGACTTAGGCTCTCAGCACAAAAAATTATAAACAAGGCTTTCATCCTGGAGAAGCCCAGAGTCTTTGGGGAAAAGCGAGATTTACGCACAAGAAGCAATTAGAAGACAATACAAGGCGAGACCTAATGAGGCGTTAAAGTTGTCCCTTTTCAGTCTCAGGAAACCCCTTAACCTCGCAGCGACCTTCGCTTTTGGTTTTCTCATTACGGAGCCTAAAGCAAACAGGATTCCTGGCAAACAGATTTAAATTAGAAGAGTAACTTAGCAAGACTGCTGTTCTTATAACAGAGGGCTTCTCATGGATGTTGTCTCAAGATACTGCATGACCTTGAGAAATAATACTTGAAGGAAGTGGGCGGGCATTCCGCAGGCTTCTTCACGAATATACAGATGCTCGGGGAGGCGGGGGCTCTGGACAGAGTGTGAGATGTGCGCATTCATCTGGCACCCCCTTCTTCAGTGGGTAGGTCTTCCCCAGCCTCCTCCTCCTCCTCTCCCCCCTCTTCCCCGTTCCTCTCCCTCTCCCCTGCACCTTACTGCTGTTTATTGAATCTTATATATCCCCTCGGAAGAACATTCTAGATTCCTCTCGTCCCCTGTTTCAGAGTTTAACAAGCCTTCTGAAGTAGTTAATTTTGAGGTCTATTTTGTGAATCTGTTCCTGGAGGTATCATGATGAATGAACACTAAGAATTTTATTTGCTATTAAACAAACCTCAAGGACAACAACAAAAACGTCTCCCCTTGTCTTAGAAGAGAGTTCTATTCATTTGAAAGCCTTACAGAAGGAAATTCCAAAACCATTTTAGTAGCCGAGGCTGGTATTGTCAGGAAGCCCTTCTTCACAGATAACCGGAGTCCTTGTTGTAGCACCGTGAAGCCATTTCCTCTCCTTCTGTTCTGTTTTTTGAGTTAATGAACATCTACATAATGGAGTTCTATAAACTGCCTATTAATCTGTTTTCCATAATTTCTGCATATCCATGCTAACATTTAGGATCTCTGATTAACTTGAGGCTGTATCTCTATAGAACCCACTGACAGAAATGCTTTTTATCAAAACTATGTTGGCAATGCAGCACGTCTCAGCAATAAAATATTTCTGCAGGGGAAGAATGGCGGTAGCAAGACGCACTTGCCTGGCGGCTTACCCTTGGAAAGCACTTGAAGTATCTTGAATTATCTCTGAATGCCAAAAATGTGGGACTCCAAGTTCCTCTCCCTCCGGGCTCACATGGGTTGGCCTGGAAGACCTGTTTTCTTTGTTGAGGCCATGGCTCTGTTCCAATGGAAAAACTAAATAACTACTGAGTGAGTCAGAAATCCAGGTAACAAGCAGAGGTGACAGGGGCCGCGGGAGTTGGGTTTGGCTGGTTGTCTTCATGGAATAACTGCTTTATTAAAACATATTTTGAGCCCTGGCCGGTTTGGCTCAGTGGATAGGGTGTTGGCCTGCATACCAAAGGGTCCCAGGTTCGATTCTAGTCAAGGGCATTCATGTACCTTGGTTGCAGGCTCCTCCCCAGCCCGGGCCCTGGTCAGGGCTCATGCAGGAGGCAACTAATCAATGTTTTTCTCTCACATCGATGTTTCTCTCTGTCTTTCCCTCTCTCTTCCACTCTCCCTAAAAGTCAATGGAAAAATATCCTTGGGTGAGAATTAACAAAATAATCAGTCAATCAATAAAACAAACTTTTAGTACTTCTCTCTGAAACAATTTTGGGCTGTTGCATAGACAGTCATAAAGCCAGGCCTGATTAATGGTGAACAGGATGGAATGTGTTATAATGTGGAAGGAACCTCGTGTCTTCAGGACTTACTTTCCTCATGTGTGAAACGTGTCCACTTGGTTTCTAAGGCCTTTTCCAGGGATAACATTTTATAATGAACACTTAAGCTTACGTTACAGACTACTTTTGCTAGTATTGTCTCAGATTCTCAATTGAAAAATAATAGTGACAAACTTGTGGATCTGGGGTGCCCACGAGTGAGGGGCCAGCCACTCTGCCCCACAGCTCTGCACCTCCAATGGATGGATGCTGTTGTCCCTTCCTCCTTCTGGGGTAAGAAAGGACCTGGGATGAGCGGTAGTTGGGGCCCAGGGGTCTCCCTCCCTGCCCCTGAGTCTTCCTGGGTGGGGTGGATGGGTCACAGGTTCCGACCTCTGACCTCTCTAGAACTCCCAAGTGCCTTCCCTGTCCAGCTTCCACCGCAAGCTCAGTGCACAGTGCGCCTTGGAGGCAGGGAGGGAGTGCCCATGGCCCCTCTCAGAGCCCAGGGGAAAGCGGTTCCCTTCCCCCCTGTTTCTTCTATTTAATAAAAACAAACAAAACAAACAGGCAAACAAACAAACAAAAAAACCCCCCCAGGAAGATAAAATATGAATAGAAACCTGAAACAAACAACACAGCATCCCTTGGTCACTGGATGTCACCTCTCTCACAGTCAAGGTCGTTGGACAAAGCGTGATGTTTGAGTGGATTGGGAATGGAAGAGACCTGAACTTGAGTTTCGGCTCTGACACTGGCTGGGTGACATCCCTCAACCTCGAGGAAATGGGTTTCCCTGAACTAAGGATGCAATACAGCAAACATGTATTCGTGGTTTCCTACATTCAAGACCCTTCATGGGCAGGAGGGTGGCGTTGGAGGAAATGCGAAGATGTCAATGTGGGGAAGCTCTCAGCGAAGTTATACCCGGTGGGGAAAAAGCACTGTAACGGGGAAAGGCACAGAGTTCCGGGCCCCGAGGAGGCGCCGAGTGCCTCTGAGGACCCAGGGTGAGGAGAGCGATGCCACCCACAGCGGAAGAGCCTTAGGCAGGCGTCCTGGGTCTGCGGCCCAGAGACTGTGCCCGGCTCCCCCAGCAGCTGCTCAGAGCCCGTCTACTGTGGTGAAGGGGCACGTCTCCCCTCGTGCTGATTGCACGCCACGGGGCGTAAGAGAAGTGAAAACGCAGGAAGATGGAGTTTTTCCAGGTCAGGGATTGACCTTTAAAAGAATCAGGGCAGGGAGAACCGGGAGGGTCACGGAGCCGGGAGAGGACACTGGTGTAAATTCCCGACATAAAATGGAACTAATTTAGTGTGAATGGGAGGAAGCCTGGTCTAAATGAGAGAGAAATTTATCTGCATTACACAATCTTTTTTAAAAAAGCAATTATATTATTTTCAAGTCTGCATGGTAAGTTGAACTGATCGCTACAAAAGCATTTCTAAGTTGCCATGCTATTAGGATCTTCTTTTAATGAATCGATAAGTTCTGATTTGTTAGGACTATCTGTTGAATGCATATTATTTATGGGTTAATGTGTTTAAAATAAAACGACCAGTTGAGCTCTTTAAAATTTGCTCAGGCTGCTCATTTGCTTAGTGGCCTGCCTTTTTAGATGAGCATTTCAGAGGTGAACTTGAATGCAATATGCTTCTAGTTTTCAAAGCTTGACCAAGGCATAGGGCCTGGGGGAGCGCTGCCTCACCTTGGTTCTTGTCTACTGGAAATGGTGCAGTTTTATCACAATCAGATCTGAAATGATCTCTAAAAAGCCGTTGTTAAAAGGGTTATCGAAGGGTTATCGAAGACTGGCTGCTCCGGGCTGTCACATGCCCTGCGAAGGGCCTGACGGATGAGCTTCTGGAAGCTCCTCTTGGGCACAAAAGCAGTGACAGCTGGTGGGAGATGGATGTGAAACAAAGGAGCAGGGAGAGAACCTTGCCGTCCGCTCACGCGTGGCTATTGGTCGGGGAAGAGGAGGTTACATCCGGGAAGGAGGTAACGGGCAGCTGAGATGACAGCGTTTAGAAAGCATCCTGAAAGGGGAGGCGGTCTGTGTGCAGGAGCAGCCGGGAGCAGGGAGCCACTGGGCTGTTTTCTTGAAAAGCATTAGAGCCCGGCTGGTGTGGCTCAGTGGTTGAACCAGGAGGTCATGGTTTGATTCCTGGTCAGGGCACAGGCCCCGGTTGTGGGCTTGATCCCCAGTGGGGGGCCTGCAGGAGACAGCCGATGAATGATTCTCTCTCATCATTGATGTTTCTAGCTCTCTCTCCCTCTCCCTTCCCCTCTGAAATCAATTTAAAAATCTTATATAATAAAGGGGTAATATACAAATTGACCCTAATGGCGGAACAATGGGGAACGACCAGTCGCTATGATACGCACTGACCACCAGGGGGCAGACACTCAACGCAGGAACTGCCCCCTGGTGGTCAGTGGGCTTCCACAGGGGGAGTGCCGCTCAGCCAGAAGCCAGCTCATGGCTGGCCAGCACAGCGGTGGTGGCGGGAGCCTCTCCCACCTCTGCGGCAGCACTAAGGATGTCTGACTAACGGCTTAGGCCTGCTCCCCACGGGCAGCGGGCCTAAGCCGTTAGCCGGACATCACCCAGGGCTCCCAGGCTGCCAGAGGGATGTCTGACTGCCAGCTTAAGCCTGATCCCCTGGGGAGTGGGCCTAAGCTGTCAGTCAGGCATCCTCCAAGGGGTCCTGGACTGCACAAGGGCACAGGCTGAGCTGAGGGACACCCCCCAAGTGCATGAATTTTTGTGCACCGGGCCTCTAGTGTGTGTGTGTGTGTGTGTGTGTGTGTGTGTGTA
>NW_005364633.1:1067740-1091679 GCF_000412655.1 Myotis brandtii
GAAAAACTGTGTTCTTTAAAAGATAAGAGAAGAAAAGGATTTGAAATGTGGGAAACACAGTGTATGCCCTGGGTCAGCTTTAGGAGCTGATCACAGTGGGATTAAAATGGCAAGATTGTCACCAGCCAACCTTGCACTCTGCCCCCGGAGTCAGGTGGTATAAAATGTCCAATTCTTCAGTTTATAGGTCCAGACATGTAATATTACCCACTCGCTCTTAGACGATAAGATTTGGGGCAAATTGACTCCCACTATGAAACTCAGAGAGAGTGATGGATAGAGCACGTGCAGTAATGAATAAAGGAGAGCGACTGGTAGTCACAAGCCGCAGTGGTCATCTCCTCTGTCCGGGCTCCCTGTTGGGGAGGTTGGACCTCCTCAGGAACAGAGTCACAAAGACCTGAAGGTGGCCCAGTGAGTGCTGGGAAAAGCCAAGGCAGGGAGCATCACTAGGACGGATCTTATTGAGGTGAGAGCAGCTATAGGCACCGCTCTCTCACATTTTGGGCGTCTTTCTGTCCGGTCTGCAGCGCCTGGCAATGAGGATACTTTCACAAATCCGTAGTAAAGTAAAAAAATAAATAAATAAAGGAACTACAAATGGAATTACCATAAAATGAAATATATTTAACTTAAAAGAGTATGCTTTATTCTGTGATTATGTTATTTTTATTTTTTTTATGTCAAAAATCTTCTTGGCCCTACCCAGTTTGGTTCAGTGGATAGAACATCAGCCCATGGACTGAAGGGTCCTGGGTTCAATTCCAGTCAAGGTCATGTTGCAGGCTCAATTCCTGGCCCTGGTTGGGGCATGTGTGGAGGCAACCAATCGGTGTGTCTCTCTCACATCAACGTTTCTTTCTGTTTCTCCCCCTCCCTACCACTCTCTCTAAAAATCAATGGAAAAATAAGGAGGTCATGGGTTCGAGTCCCAGTCAGGGCACATGCCCAGGTTACAGGCTTGAACCCCAGTAGGGGGTGTGCAGGAGGCAGCCGATCCATGATTCTCTCTCATCATGGATATTTTTCTCTCTCTCTCTCCTGTCCTCTCTGAAATCAATTAAAAAGAGAAAATATTCTCAGGTGAGGATTAAAAAAATAAAAAAATAAAAATAAAATAAAACAATGTATATTAAAAAAATCTTCTTGCTTTGGGGAAATTATATTACTCTCTTTGGAAATGTTCTTTAACTTGACAGAATGAAAATATCGGCAACCGTATGACAGGCCCCATGTTTTCCATTGTTAGGGGGTGATTTATGGGTCCAGGACAACCCAAAGTCTGAGAATCACTGGTGTACAAAAATGAAATAGATGTGTATACCAACCAACGGCTTTTGAACTTTTGACTGAGATCCACAGAGAAACACATGATCACATCAAAATTTACATGCAACTCACACATACGTAAACATGTATATGTAATTTACAATAGGATTAAAAGCTTCCCCAAACAGTACTTCACCGGACCTCATGGGATGCGTTCTGGTCTCTCCTATCTGTTTAAAAATGTCCGTAGCTCTTCAACAATTGGATTTCATGACCCACAGATGAGTCATGACCGGAAATGACCAACACTGTTGTAGACGCAGCCTCTCCGTCCCAGGACCAAGCTGAATAAACACCCACAGGTGTTTCCTTTCTGGGTCTCCTTTTTATGGGCCCCACTCAGATGACACCCTCCTGCTGTGCAGTGGTTGCCTGGAGAGATTACAATACAATTGGTTAAATGAGAATTTCTGCATGCCGGTCCTATCTCTGTCCTTAGGATACTTACTCTCTTGCCACCTTGCTTACATTGAGAAATAGTCCCCGGTTCCTTCGGATTTGGAAGTCACGTGGTCTTATTTTTATTTATTTAAAATATATAGTTTTTGATTTCACAGAGGAAGGGAGAGGGAGAGAGAGATAGAAACATCCATGATGAAAGAGAATCATTGATCGGCTGCCTCCTGCACACCTACCACAGGGATTGAGCCCACAACCCGGGCATGTGCCCTTGATCGGAATCAAACCCAGGACCCGTCAGTCCGCAGGCCAATGCTCTATACATGGCTAGGGCAAGGCTAATTTTTTTTTAAAAAAGTAAAATTTAAAAGATTACCGTAATTAGAACTTTCGATAATGGCACTTAAACTGGTTAATATCCAATAGCATCCACTCTACTGAAGCATATTTTTAGGCAGTTATAGTTTTCTATTAACTTAAACGTTCACTGAATAAAGGAGCTTATGTGGTAGTGTCTCCATTTAGTTCTTGGAGATAAGTCTGTGAGGCCAGGGCCGGTGTGGCTGAGGGCTTCTCCCTCGCTCCTTTCTCTGCCTGGACTGTTCTTTGCATTTATTCTCACATGGCGGCTTTTCTCTCACATTCAGAAGTGGTCTTCCCCTCCCACTGCACCTAGTGGGGGTCCCACCCTTATCCCCTCTCCCCTCCCACCCCATGGCATTTTTTTTTTCATGGCACCTGTCCATAGTGGAAACAATACTGTTCATTTGTGAGCTGCTTATTGTCTCTCTCTCTCTGACTAGATCTGAAGTTCACAGAGAGCAGGAATCTTGTCCATAATATCCACTCTCTCTATTATTTTTTTTTCTATTGAAATTTGGCAGCTTAAAACAACACACATTGATTAACTCAGTTTCTGCGGGTCTAGAGTCTGTGCATGGACTAGCTGGGTCCTCTGCTCAGGACTTCACCAGGCAGAAAGGAAGGTGTTGGCCTGGGTGCCACCTCACCTGGGACTCAGGGTTCTCTATTGAGCTCATTCAGATTGCTGGCAGAACGTATTTCTGTGGTCGCATGATGTAGGTCCCCTTTTCCTGGCTGGCGATCAGCTGGTGAGACATTCTCAACTTCTAGAGGCTGCCCAGGGTTCTAGCCATGAGACTTTTTCACAACATGCAGTTTAGTTCTCCAAGGTCAGTGGTAAGTCACTGACCTGTATATCTTCTTTTTAAATATATTTTTTATTGACTTCGGAGAGGAAGGGAGAGGGAGAGAGAGATAGAAACATCAATGATGAGAGAGAATCATTGATCAGCTGCTTCCTGCACACCCCACACTGGGGATTGAGCCTGCAACCCAGGCATATGCCCTGACTGAGAATCGAATCATGACCTTCTGGTTCATAGGTTGACACTCAACCACTGAGCCATGCCTGCTGGGCTAGATCTTCTTTTAAGAGCTCACCTGACTAGGTCCGGCCCACCTAGGTTAACTCCTTTTGATTAACTCAGAGTCAATAGATCCAGGGGCCTTAATTACATCTCCCACCGTTACCACATAAGGTCGCTTAATCAGAGGAGGGATAACGTGTCATCTTCACAGGTGCTGCTCACACTCAAGGGGAGGAGAGCATATGGGGCAGGTACATGAGGGGCAGGAGTCTGGGAGGCCAGTTGATCCTTCTGCCCACCACACTGTTGTAGCTCCAAGGCCTGGAAGGGCATCTGACACTTGGTAGGTATTTAGTACATAAATACTTGTGAATGAATGAATGAATGAATGAACGAACCCAGGAGTCAGTGAGAAGTAAAAATGAGTAATTGCCTATGCACTCCAATGTATGTTTAGTATCTGATATTGAATTCAAAACATTATGTGAGTTGATTGTTCATTTAATTCACTTTCCTCACTGAGGAGCCTGGGACTATGGGACTGTTATACATGTAAAGGGAAATCAAGTGGTACTTGTTGCATTATATTAGCAAAGTTCCTGTCGTCTGATCTTGATGAATTATTCTGCCAGGCAATCCTATACAGATGAAATCGTTACACCTAAGGATGCTAGGGTGGCTGACGTGCGGAATTCCAGCATGTCATTAGTAAACCGGAATAATTGTGACTAGAACTTGACCTTTTGCTGTCCTCTGTTCAAGATTTAATACTGCACTGTTTCCCCAAAATCAGAGGGGAAGAAGGCACTCTTACTTCTATGAGAAATGAGTTAGAAAGATGTGCTGGCTGTAGCTAAGATGCTACCTGGTGGGATGACACTCCTAAGGAAATGCCATCAGTCCTATTATACTCCAGGGACCAGGCAGGCATAAGGTAGTGTATGAGTTTGCTCCAGCTGCCATAATAAAACAACACAGACTGGGTGGCTTACCGAATAGACATTTATTGTCTCACAGTTCTGGAGGCCGGAAGCCCATGATCAAAGGCTAGCGACTTTTGTTTCTGATTTGAACTCTCTTCCTGATTTGTAGGCTGCCTTCCTGCCACGCCTTCTCTTGGGCTGTCCTCAGTCTGTGCCCTCAGGGAGAGAGAGCAAGCCCTGCTCTCATCTTGTAAGGACAGCAAGCCCATCATTTAATCTGATGACCTTCGTAAAGGCCTTATTTACAAATATAGTTCCAGTAGGGGTTAGGGCTTCAGCGTATGAATTGGGGGGGGGGGGGGGGGGAAAGCTGTGTGATGACTTCCTATCTCAACAGACATACTAACACAGTGGTTCTCCACCTTCTGGCCCTTTAAATACAGTTCCTCGTGTTGTGACCCAACCATAAAATTATTTTCGTTGCTACTTCATAACTGTAATGTTGCTACTGTTATGAATCGTCATGTAAATATCTGATATGCAGGATGGTCTTAGGCGACCCCTGTGAAAGGGTCGTTTGACCGCCAAAGGGGTGGACCCACAGGTTGAGAACCGCTGGCCTAGGAGGTCTGGGGAACAGAGCGCTGAACAGAGCACTCAGGTGTCAGAGTTGGATCACCTGCGTTTGAATCCCAGCTCCAACTCCTGCGTGATCAGGGGCAAATTCTGTTTTCATGGGGCCTGGGAGTTCTCATACAGTTGGGACGGCCTTTGTAACACAGGAAACACTCAGTGACATGCAGCATCTAGGACAGGGCCTACGCGATTAAGGGTCTCAGAGCTTAAACTTCAGTCATCGTGCAGCAAGTTCTCTTCCACTTGCCGTACAACCAAGCAAGTGCCTAGACCTCCCCCAGCCTTGCTTCCTTCCAGTGGAGGTGAGTGTTTACCTCCATCACAGGGGTGTTGAGAGAATTAGATTATATTGCAGCTAATCAGCTCTCCTTGCTAGCTATTATTATTATTGTCACTGTCATCGTCATTATTCAGCCCTTCATTCGACGATGGAGAAATAGACAAGCAGCTGGTACCTGCCTTGCCCTACATCACACAGTCAGTGGGGACACTGGGCCAGTCACCTTCCTGACCCCTGGTCCACGCTCTTTCCACGGCTCTGCAGCGGTGGCCTTTGAACTCATCCTGCCCCGGTGTTCATATTCCTAGAGATATATCGGCATAATCATAATCTTCATCCCCAATATCTACTCTTCGGCTATTATAGAAAAACAGCTCATCTTAATTTGGTTGAATATAAGCTTTGTTTTAATTTTTATATATATATCTAATGGGGTGAAGGTCTACAAAATAAAAATTCACTAAATTCAAATTTTTATCATTTCTTCCTTTGTTGGTGTTACTCTTCACCCGAGGATATTTTTCCATTGATTTTTAGGGAGAGTGGAAGAGAGAGGGAAAGACAGAGAGAAACATCGATGTGAGAGAAACACATCGATTGGGAGATGAGCCCTGACCAGGGTCCGGGCCGGGGAGGAGCCTACAACTGAGGCACATGCCCTTGACCCTTTGGTCCATAGTCCGGCGTTTTATCCACTGAGCCAAACCGGCCAGGGCAAAATTTTATCATTTCTAATTGGAAGACTAAGTTTCTGTCTCCACTTGGGATAGAATGATGACTTGGAAATAAAGACATTTCTCTATCTCTCTTGTGGGAGTGATTCCAAAGTTCCCACACACACAGCTTTTGTCAGGGGCCGAAGGAGAGTTTCCTGGGAAAGGTCCGAGCAGGCGGTCCCTGGGGCTCCATCCACCCCCTCGGAAATTCGTGCTGATGACAGAACTTGACACCTCTCCCTTCCTCCCACGCCCCCTGTACGTGAGAATCTCCCCGTGTTGTCTTGACTCTGGCAGAAGTCTGTGCCTCAGGGCTGGTCCCGGCGCTTTAGGAATACAGAGAATGCCAATTCCAGCATACCTGGGCTTTTTCTTCAGTGACTCACCACATACATTCCTGCTTGCTCACGAGGGCTCGGCCGCCTGCGTATGGCCTAACGATGCTAGTCCTTAAACCAGGCCGGTGTGAAGCATAAGCACTATTTCACTGAAGGCTCTCAATCTCCGGCCTCTGTATTTGAATGAAAAACAATGCAACCTTGTGTAAATATTGTTCTCATATCTCTCACGTTCAAACGTGGCACCATTATGGAATTTCTGGGAAACCATCCAAACAAACTCTGTAACAACTTAATAGAATCTACAAATGTGTAGGACATGGATCGGTATGAATCTCCCGGGCTCTGCTATTGGCTACCGTAAGCATAGGTAAGTTACTTAACCTGTAGCTCTTATTTATGTGTAAATAATAAAATGAGGTTTAGGAAATTCCTAGAGGAAAAATGCCACTTATCTATAAAGATTGATGAATATCTTACGGCTTTAATTATTTGCGATTCTTAGTATATCCATCAGAAATAACACTGCTAGTGCTGCATGACTAGAAAACCGATGCTACAGGTGCTTGTAGGATCTTCATGAGGACATTCCTGGCCCATCTTCCAGGCCTGCTGTTTGTTAAACAGCCGTGAGCAATAGTAAAACAATAATTAGGAGAACTATAGTGACAGCCAAGCACATCTGACCAGGGGCCTCTCCCCTTCTCTTCTCCATCCTCTGTGCCTGGCCCACCCTCCTGCCTGCAGGCCCTCTATCCTTCAGCTTCAGTCTCCACACCCTGTTCCATTCGCTCCGCAGCATCCCTCTCTCCAGTCTCCCTCTTTGGCCTTACCCGCTTAGAGATTCCTAACAGCATCAGGGCTCAGTGTCCCTGCCCTACTCTTTGTTTTAACACCGTGTGTTATCTTGAGTTAAAAGCGTTATGAAGGTGGCACTTTCCCGTTGATATAAGAGAAGAAAACACCTGCTCCTGATGCTGACCAGTCTTTTGTTGGTAAACTCTGTATAATAAGGAAAGACATGAAGAATTGATGTTTCTATCTCTCTCTGCTTCTCCCTTCTTATCTGAAATCAATAAACTATATTAAAAGAACGCACTACAGGTGGGATTTTGTCCTGCTGGCCCCCTGCAGCTCTCCCTGCATTTTGCCTTTGGGGTGCAGCTGTGTGTATCGTAGAGGAAATAGTGTGATTCCCTACAAAGTGAACGGTAGGCCACAGGATGACTCTTTGGACAGGACGGGCTTCGGCAGGCTTCTCCTGAAGTCCGCATGGAGCTGCCTCTCTGCTGAACCATGTGACCCGCCTTTCCTCTCAGGCAGGGCTGAGCGCAGGCGTGGGATGCTATCATTCCAGCCGGGTTTGCGTACGCAACACGGAGTCCCAGTCACCCAGAGTCACCATGCAGAGTCTTCATTTCTTTTTCTTTGGACAAGACAGAGTTCCAAACAGCTACATAAAACCAAGTTCACTGTTACTTTTCCAAAAGGAGTAACTGCTATTCTACTATTTTCAGGGGTAAGAATAAGAAATTTAGGAATACACTTTAGATAAAGCATGGAAAATTGTCATTGCTTAGGAGATTTGGAAATTAAATAATTATGCTTGGATTAAAAAAAAAAAAGACTATTGCCCAGACAGCGTGGCTCAGTGGTTGAGTGTCGACCTATGAACCAGGAGGTCATGGTTTGATTGCAGGGCACATGCCCGTTTGTGGGCTCAATCCCCAGTGGGGGGTGTGCAGGAGGCAGCCGATCAGTGATTCTCTCTCATCGTTGATGTTTCTCTCTCTCTCTCCCTCTCCTTTCCTCTCTGAAATCAATAAAAATACCCCCCCCCCCCCCCACATATACATACATACATATATATATACAAAGCTTATTACCACACACAGGACATGGATCAGCACGGATTGTGTGTTTGTACGTGTGTGAGAGTATGTGTGTGAGTTGTGAGTTGGGGAACTAAATGCAACGTACCCCCTGGCTTCTGAACAGTAATGTCTCCGATGCTTCATTAACACCCAAGGGGCTGCCAGGCCTGGAGTCTGAAGTCTCTGAATCAGCAGAGGCAGTTGTCAAATCTCAGGGAAGACAGACAGTTTACCATGGGCTGCAGATCAAAGCAGGCTCCTGCATGTTGTGTGTTCTCGCAGGCACCGGGAGTGTATGGAACGTGTGAAAGTGCTTTTGAGAGCCCACTAACCAAGTCTGCCTTTGCTGTCAACCTCCTACCTTCCAAATCCTCATCTTCGCGTGGCACCCAGATTCGAGGCAGCGAAACCCTCAGCGCCGGGCGATGAGGAGGTGGCTCAGGGACAGGTGCTGGCGGCCCGCTGAGCGCCTGGGCCGTGCTCCTGTGAGACCCTCCGCATCCCAGCCCCGCCATCAGAACGGGTCCCTGTCAGCTCTTATGTGCCTGAAAAATCTTTTTCAAGGCAGTTTCCTCTTCTAACACATCCCTGGGGGACTCCCCCCTCGGGGTGCGAGCAACAGTCGGTTGTGATTCCGCGAGGATGTTCCCGGGGTGCAGGAGTTTTGTATGACAAGCAGCACACTGCATCTGTTGTTTTCCGTCCGTCGGTATTTCTCACACCGGATGATCCTGGCACTGCAGCTCGGGACTCGTCTTAACTCCCCTGCAGTCTTGTGCCTCCTCCTCGCCACGCTGGCGACATATGGAAGAATGTCTGTGCAGTGTGCCGCGCACGGCCCATCGGCTTTCTGACTCTGGGGGACTGTGTTTCATTTTGGGCGTTATCTTTCTTAAAGGGGTATTGACACACTGAAACGCAGTCCCCAGAAATCTTTTTTTTTTTTTTTGAGTAAGACAGAAGCAACAACAATTGCATTCATGTTTGTGTAACTGGGGCCTGCACGAGAGAGGCCTCTAAGAAAGGCGGGGAGTCAGCACAGGGCTGGAGACACCGCTCAAAAAACTGGAGGCGGTCAGCCTAGAGGGACCAACCATTTATTTATTGTTGCAGAGGTGGGGGTGGGGTGGGGGCAGGTAGTGGCCCTGACCCAAAGTTGGGAAGGCTGTCATGTGAAGATGCAAAATTGTTTTTTCTTTTTCTGTGTAGTTCCAGTCAGCAGAACTAGAACCAATATGTGGGCTTCATGGGTAAACAGATTTTTTCTCTGTGTAAGGAATATCATTCTGCTTGTTAGAGCTGTGTAGTGATGGAAGGCTATAGATCTTGTAACGAAAATTCTGCACTGAATAAGTAGTGAGGTCTGACCTGTGAAGATACCTACCATTCAAATATTTTATAATTTTCTCAATTAGGTGTTTCTTGTTCAATTTTCTTTTTAGCAGAGGCTTAAAGGACTTACTTTTTTCTTCCCCTACCCCTTAATAGGACAAGATAATTGAGCTAGCTAAGCTCTTCCATAGCTTTAACTCAGTTCGTCTTACACCCATTTTTTAGTTTTGAGCTATTTTCTCTTCTGGAGTACATAATCATGCAATGAGGAAAACTTACCCCATCAGCTCAGTGCCCATGGATGCTCATTACAGCCTGGACAGCCTCCTAAGATCTGAATGGAGTTTGGGTATCTTGTTAGGTCCCTGCTTGTAGAGCTAACCTTGTAGATGTTGCCCCTTGGTATCCATTCTCGTTTCCTTTAATGTCTTGCCTTGGCCACTGCATGCCTCTTGGTCGCCCCCCCCTCAAAGATCCTTGCCTTTTGCAGGCGGAGGGGTGGGGCTGACCCACCCGGGGCCAATCAGGCTGTCTCCTGGGAACTGGCCTGCTGAGCGCTGTGGCCAGGACTGAGAGGTGGGGCTGACGGTTCTCCCTCCCGTGACCCTGGGAAGGGAAGTCTTTTAGCTCTTGTTCCTCGACCCACAGGCAGATGGATGGCCCGCTGATCTCACAGGTCGTGTGTTTGTTATGCAGCCATGTTGTCTGATGGTTAAGTGAGAAATTGTTACCAAGGTTGGGCGTGTGAGATTGTTGGTTTTCGGTGAAGATGGAAAAGGATGCATACGCAGTGTCTGCAGTGACGCAACTCTGGGGAGAGATTTCCGCGGGCTCGTTTAACCAGAGGCCGGAGGGTGTGCGAATTGCTGCTTCCTGGAGTGCCGGGAAGTTCAGGTCAAACGCTGGATGTGTTTCAAGTTCTGAGACAATACCAGCCGCTTTCAAAGCCGTGTTTGCGTGTGCGCGCAATGTGTGTGTGCAGAACCGGGAGGGGCGGCCTCCACAACTGCGCTTTGAGAGACGCCAAAGCGCTGAGCGCACATTTGTGTGGGAAAGATCTGTGTGTGGATGAAACCTGTCTCTCCCCTAAACGCCAGGTTCGGAGAAGCCTGGCTCCCCTCGCCCGGCCTTTGAACTTTCTTTCACGTCAGGCGGTTTCCCTCGCGGCTGTGAACTTCCCTCTGTAGGGACATTCACAAGTACCGCGACCTGGCAAGAAAGTGATGGAAAGAAAGGGCGTGTTGGATTTTTTCCTGGAGGCTCTGAAAGAGCAGGATGTGTGGGGCGTGAGTCATCACTTTCTGCTGGAAACCCTTCTGGCCTTTTCCGAGCAGGTCAAGTTCTTCCCAAGCTGCGCTTCTTCACACCCCGGCGCGTGACCGCGCCAGGGCACATCCGAGGGAAGCAGAAGCGCGGCATCGTTCTCCTTGCAATCTGGTCCACGTGATTGTTTTTGACACAATTGTTGCTGCACATGACAGGACTAATGCTGGCAACGAAGGTCAAGTGCGCTGCGAGACTAGCCTGGTCTGCCTTGCGTGACTGTTTAAACTCAGGTGGGGTGGCCCCTGAGCCCCGCTGGAATTAGGCTGGTAGAGAAGAGCAGGAAGCTGTGGCTAAGGGCTTGAGAAAATGGTTTAGTGATGGGGGAGGGCCCTGAGGGAAGAAGATTCCAAGTTGGGAATCCCAGCCATTTAGCAAACTTGAACTTGATTTGGTAGACCAGAACAAGGGACCGTTAGTAGAGGGCCACACAACTCTACAACTGTCAGCCCTAAAGTTATCATGGTTTGGCCAAGGACGTTAATAGAGAAGAATGTGAGCCACCAAGAACATTTTTGTTGCACGTATTATATTCTTAAGAATCTGCGAATTTGGGTGTGGTGTCAGGGAGCAGGCTGGGGAAGTTCCCTGAAAAATTAAGTTGGAATAGAACGTGGCCATGAAAGAACCCAACTGTGTCAGCCCCCTTTTTTTATTCTACAGAAATACTTGATCTTTCTAAAATCATTTAGGAATGCAGAAATCTACACGGTGAATCTTTTTTGTCTAAAACTTATCCCTTTTAGGCCTCTGACCACTTTTTAAATAAGAACATGTTTCAATGACAGTTGACATTCAGTATCATATGAGTTTCAGGTGGGCAGCATAGTGATCAGACATTGTATAGCTGACGCAGTGGTCACCCCAAGAAGTCCAGCTCCATCTGGCACCAGACTTTGTTATCACATTACTGACCTTATTCTCTGTTTTACTTTAACAAATTTTAACGGTAATCTTTGTAAAATGAATTACACTCTGCTTTGCGTTCTTAAAAGGTTTAGTTAAGATAATATAACATTTTCATTTTTCTGTGACTGTGAGATGCTCAGCTGTCAGTCCCAAGGCCCCCCCTCCTGCCTCTAGCAGGCTTTCTCCCCAGGTCCACTTGGCTACTTTTAAAGGGCAGCGGCTAAAAATTCAACACGGACAAGCTTAGAAATGTTGGTGATCTATGACTCTGAATGGGACCGAAGAAACTCTTATGCCAAGTGCGTGAACTTCGGCGAAATGCATTTGGGTGACATGCATCTCAGACCTTTATAGATGTTTCTCAGAGGACCGTTTTTTTGTTTTATCTGCAGTTTTCAGGGAGTCTCAGACATTTGAAGTTACCAGATAAGTGACCCTCAGATAAGAAGGAGTCATTGGACTGACGGCTCTTCAAAGGTTAGAAAAAGAATCACATCTATCTATTGCCCAACTGGGAGTTGGCGTCAGCTGCAAGAGCAGGTGGCGACGCCATTTAAATTCAACAGCTCCATCACTGTTGCCATCCTGACTTTCTCTGAGTGATCGCAGGACGTCTTCCACGGGGAAGATGCTGTGTGAGCACCAGGAGGGGCTTCGGACAGCGCCTAAAGCTGCTAGTGGTGGGCTGGGCTGGGAGTGCAGTGTTTGCCAGGAACAGACCCAATGGGAAGAGCCTTCTGCAGAGGGCGGTGGAGGGACTTCGTGACCATGACCAGGAGGTGGAACTCTGGTTTTCTTACTTTTCATTTATTTTAAAATATATTTTACTGATTTCAGAGCGGAAGGGAGATACCAATGATGAAAGAGAATCATTGATTGGCTGCCTCGTGCACGCCCCACACTGGGAATCGAGCCCGCAACCCAGGCATATGCCTTGACTGGGAATCAAGCTGTGATCTCCTGGTTCATAGGTCAACGCTCAACCACTGAGCCACGCCGGCCGGGCAGACTCTGGTTCTTTAAATTGAGCCATCTATAAAACTGTGAGTGACCTGGTCTTAGGAGCTGTGTTTATCAAGAAGGCAAACAAATGCCTTGTAAGTCTTCAAGCCTCTTGAAACTGGGGAGACTTGCCTCCACCCCAGCACGTTTAGAATAAGAAACGCAAGCTGAGGAGAACAAGGTCTGTGCCCTGGGATGAGCTGCCACAAGGACCCAGAGTCTGTGACTCCAAAGCCAGCGATGTTGTTTTCTTATCCGATGAAGCTTTTAAATGCAAAGTATTGAACATCCAGCCAAAGGTTTTCCACTAGAAATAAGCCTATTGCTAGTTTCTGGATATGAAAATACTGATGTTAAAATTAGGTGATTTTTCACAGTTGAGCAAAAGATGGCAATTGATTGTCTATGATATAATGGCAAAATGATTCAGAAAATTTGATTTTATCTTTATTGTCTATCAGTAGATGGCAGGAGATACCATCAAATCAAGATTAAAAAAGGGAAGCAAATGGCAGAATTCATTGTTCCTTGGAGCAGTACCTGGAAGCACTGGTATCTGGGGTAGTCCCTGTGTTGAGGAGAGGTGTTTTTGAATATGGATTTGAGTTCAGTCATTAGTATCCTGATTAATCTGGCGAGATTACAGTTGGTTTCAAACAATAGTCAAACGTTGGAACTAAATTTACTCCCCTTTGAAGAGACACCTGGAGAAATGATTCATCACTCATGTTACTAAGATTAATTGGGCGTTATAATTGTGTTAAATGGATCCACACACCATGTAAGAATCCAGAAGCTCATCTTCTCGTTATTTTTTTGCCTTCAAGCAGAGAAGAGATAACATAGAGCCAGCCAGCTGCCATGCGGGTTAGGGAGTCCAGCATCGGAACTGGCTTTATCCAAGATTATGCAGGTGGAGCACTACAGTTAAACGCCACTAACGAATCACCAGCATGTTTCCATGTGCTCTAATGGCTCTGGACCCATGAGCTGATGCTTTTCTATCCAATTAGATGTGATTTTCATCAAGCGTCAATTTCATTTTACTTATTGTTTTCTCTGAAGTGCAGAATTCTCTTAGAAGCCCCATGTTTCCCTGATTCGGAGATTACAGAAAGGTGAAGTACCTGTGGAATGTTCAAGAACCGAAAATTTCAGTCTTCAAGTGTGTTATTCCCTTTTTATCCACTTTTCACCACTTAACAATGATATGATTTTTTAGGGTAAAAGCATTTGTATCAGCTACTTTATTCTTAACTCTTTCATCATTTGAATCTTATTTCTTGAAGGAGTTTTTAAGAAAAAACTACCAATTTATGGATTTTTTCCTTCTCAGACAACTTAACTGAAAACAATTTGTAGGTGTGAAAGGCAAACTACAAGTGTGTTTATAGGGGAATCAAGTCTAATATCAGGCCTGGTTTATGTGGAGCTGGAAATCGTCATGGGCGTGGTCCGTATGGCTCTCCAAGCTCTGTAGAGAGCTTCCAATCCTGGACAGCAGAAATGGAGCTGGATTTGCTTTAAGCGAATCCTACTACTTTTCCTTGTAAATTTCTCCACTGGAAATAATGTTTTCCTCAAAAACAGATTATGTCCTCTTTTAAAAAAAGTCCAAACTGTGACCAGTACCAAAATATACTGTCAAGAACTGTAAAAAAACAATCTTCCCAGTCTGCGGTCTGTCACCTGAAAGTCCCACATTTGTCAGTTACTCAGCGTTGCTGAGCTTGGCACTGTGCTGTTGTCCTGTTGGAAAGGCTCCTTTGGGCCAGGAAACAGTACTGCTAGGTGTGGGAAACGAGGTGTGAAGTATAGAGTAGCCTGGACACCCTTTTTGCAGTGATTTTGTAATTTATTAGATGCTATAAATCTAATACTCTATTCTCTTGTTTAGTAACACCCCTTCCATGCTCTAACGTGGCGATGAATTACACGGTCACCCTATTCCTTGGTTGTCTGTTTCTCTTCACTTCCCTTTCAAAAGACTCTGCTGTTTTGTGTGGACCATTATCTGCTGAACTCAACTGCTAAGTGTTAGGGTTTGGTTGGTGATGTGAGCTGGGAAAGAATTCACAACTGAAAGAAGAGATGCCGAGAGGAAGTTTATTTTACTTTTCAAGAGAGGAAAGGGCCGGTGTACCGCTAGTCAGGACAGGGCAGGGGACCAAAAGCGGCTTCCACTTTGAAAGAGGAATGGCTGCTGTTGCTAGGTGACAAAGGGAGGAGGATTTGGGGCTAAAGTTGAGCAGATAGCAGGGGTTGTCTTGAAAAGTTACAGTTTGTTTTCCAAGAGGCAGTCTGGCAGATGTCCTGGGGAGGTGTCTTATCAGCACTTTCCCCAAGCCTGTAAAACATGCTCAGAGCAAAAGTTATGAAGAGTTCAAAAGAGGCGTGCTTGAAGGGAAGAGGGGAAAGGACCTTTCTACTAACTAGAGACTCCTTCCTGCGAATTATCCCTGAGTTCTGAAAACAGCTGGGAGGAGGGGGATGCAAGAATGTAGCCTTGAGAGTAGCTTATCTTGTCTAGCAGTTTGAACAGAGGGACTATTTGAATGAGAGGAGCTAACAACGGTGGGGTTTAATTACCAGGTGCTTCTCAGAAGTTGTAGAAGGCCGCAGCAAAGACAAGGTGAGGCCTTTTTCCTGTCCTTACAATAAGGATGTACTGTTATAGTCTCATCATATTGTCCGCTGTATAATATCATTTACAACAAAGAATCACACAAGATCTTATATGTTCTTTTCACATGTTATAAATAATGAATAAAGCTTAAGAATGTAAACTTTTAAAGCCAAAGAAATACATCTTTATTCAGATAGTTGTGAAGTACCATGACAAGTCTGACACTTTACCCTACTTGCAAACTAAAAAGTTAGCCAGTTTCATGGATGCTGGCAGACAACATGAGATGCCAAGGACAGAGATAAAGAACTATTCATTTCTCACAATAATATATTTTTTAAAATATATTTTATTGATTTTTTACAGAGAGGAAGGGAGAGAGATAGAGAGTTAGAAACATCGATGAGAGAGAAACATCAATCAGCTGCCTCCTGCACACCTCCTCCTGGGGATGTGCCCGAAACCAAGGTACATGCCCTTGACGGGAATCGAACCTGGGACCCTTCAGTCCGCAGGCCGACGCTCTATCCACCGAGCCAAACCAGTCAGGGCGTCACAATAATATTAGTAGCCAGATTTTGGCCCTAATTCTCACCAGAGTGGTGCAAAAAGAGTGAGGTAACACCTATGTGTACAGTGGGTTGTGTTACAAGGGAGGAATCCAGGATGTAGTGAAACTGAATATTTTATAATAGGCAGTAAACATGTCTGCCCTTTGCTCTAGAATATACTATCTATTCCAAGGCTGTTCACTAAACAAACACACTAGGGAAGATAGTCAAGAATAAAGACATGCTGAAACATGAGAGACCCAAGGAGGTTTGTCTCCCAGTAATAACTGAAGATCAATAAGAGGACTGAGATCATTTGGGAATTTGGGGCAAATTTTTAGTCTTTGTAGAGCAATCATGTATTTTGCTTATACGTGGGTCTGACTTCAGTTTTCCAAATCATTCCAGAAAGCTAGTCTTCCTGCTTTAAAGATATTTCTATCAATAAATATATAAGCTCTTATTTTCCCTCATAGGAAGAGTAATACATTATCATTACAGAAAATGCAGAAAAGTATAAGGAAAAATATAAAACGTATTTGCAATCTCATGACTCAGAGGTAATATCTCTTAAAATACTAGCCTTTTAGTGCCTTAATTTATATTTATTTTTATATAAATTGGCACATTTTAAGTGGCACAATGCATTTTTTTTAAGTGGTGTAGGTAGAGAGAGACAGAGAAATAGGGATGGATTAAATTTTTTTTCCCCTTCAGAGCCAGATAATAACAGGCAAAGCCCAGTTTCATGCAAAATCAATGGGGGTGAGTTATTTTGACAGAAATGTGCCATCCTTCACTGATCATGTGGTGCTCCAGATAATCAATATTTTAAGCCCGTGCATTGCTGGTAATTTATTAGGCAGTATGAAATAGTAAAAACAAGACAAAAGTCTAGAGATGAAACTACTTAGACTGGGGAAACAGCCACTTCCTGGCGCGTTCTGTTACAGGTGAGTGGCACAGAACAACAGTTGCTGAGTCGATCTGGGCATTTCCATTTCTGTTAAAATTGTCTCCCCGGGTACTTTCCTATAAGGGTTATGCTTTTCCCCAAAAGAAGAACTCAGGAAAACATTTTTTTTTTCTTTTTCGGTCAAAAGTCTGGGATATCATCTCATTTCGATGTCATCTGTGTTTCCTACAGATCTAGACAATGCATTCAGATGTTGTTCGATGAGGATCAATGCAAAAATTACATTCTTCACAGAATACAGAAATACCAGGGTCCATTAAACTCATTTTCAATGAATTCAAGGGCTCTTTTTCCATGCTAGTGGGTCACCAGCTACCGAAGTCAATGTTGGAGGAAGACAGCTGCTTCAGAAATGCTTGGGACACCAGCGTAGCGTGCGCCCTGACCTTGTGGGAGCTTAACGGGGCTTCAGGCAGGTCAATACCCATCTTCACGGGGCTTTGGGCAGATCAATACGCATCACAGAAAGAATCGAGTGGAGGCAAGTCCAGTCCCGCACAGGTTCCAGGATCAGCGGCCAGAGTCCCTCCCCGGCTCCGCCACTCAGCGTGAAACTTTGTGTGAGCCACTCATTTCTCTCTTCTTTACTCGTAGTTGTTCCCTCGTTTCTAACGTGGATGATACTTCTCCCCAGGAGCATTGTTATGAGGATGAAATGAGGGAATCTGCCTCAGGGCCTTTCAGTTGGGACTGGCGCAGAAGAAGAACGTGATATAAATGTTTGTGACGTAAACAAAGGAAACTCCTTGGGAAAGAGGTGAGGTTGGGAGAGGCAGAGCCAGGCCCATGGCGTCTCCTGAGGCCTGTGTGTCTGAAATGGAGGATTCTGGGATAAAGAAAGTAGAGGAAATGGGTCTTGAGAAGATGCTGTGTCCACACAGTTTACACTCAGGTCACAGAGGGAGTTTAAGACTGAAATTACCCAAGTGAAGGGCCCGGTGTCTGTGTGCGGAGTGTGGCTGAGAGGGAAGTCGGGAAGCTGAGGGACAGCAGAAGCCTGGGAGGCCTTCCTTTTTGTTCTTCCTATTAAACCCTGCTGGCTCCTGTGTGTTGAAGTCACCTCAGATGCCTTCTGAAAGTAGGTGAGCTCTATGTTCCCTCATTTAATAAAGTAAAAAAAAAAAGTCCAGGAAATAAATAATGATGTCTTGGGCCAGGAGATCCTACCAGGCTGAAGAGGAAGTGGGCTTAGGGGTGTTGCGGTAACACTAATGTTTAGATTGTACATTAACTAAATGTGGAGGAGGCAATAGACCTATGATCTTGAGGTGCTGGGGTCAAGAAAGGTAGTTGTAGGCTAAGGTGTGGTCATGGTAAGTGTATGGAGATTCTGAATAAGTGAAAACAAAGGATTTGGTTTTAATTAGAGATGTTTTCAAGGTAACAGGCAGCACAGTATTAGGTCAAAGCGGAGGGGAGAGGACAGGCCAGGAGCTGTTTGAGTGTCGGAGCAGCTGGGTTCCCTGCAGCTCGGTGACTGCAGTCTATCACTCACAGGAACCTCTGATGGAGAGAGTTTACTTTTCTTTTTAAAAAAAAATATATTTTATTGATTTTAGAGAGGAAGGGGCAGGGCGAGAGAGATAGAAACAGCAATGACAAGAGAGAATAATTGAGCGGCTGCCTCCTGCACGCCCCCTACGGGCATGTGCCCTTGACCAGAATTGAACCCAGGAGCCATCAGTCCGCAGGCCAATGCTCTATCCACTGAGCCAAACCGGCCAGGGCAAGAGAGAGTTTTTAATGATATCTCCTGGTAGCAGTGAAAGTATGCTCTTACATTAAATTTATAAATTTATAAATTTTTATAATTTTAAAACTGCTTCTTCAAAGACAAATGACCCTCTTACCATGTGTCTAGTTAAATGCAATAAGGGATGTGAAAGGCTTTGCACACCATTAATGTATAAATGTAAGGTGTTATCATCGTTGTGTACTGTTAGGAAACACGCAGTGAAAAGAGAGTATTTCTGTGAGCTAAACAGTCAAATGCAGGCCGCGTGACAGTGCGGTGAAGCAGAGCCATGGCTGATGGATGGCTGTGCCCAGGGAGGGCTGATGAATGTGCGGACGATAACCTGGAAGAGCGCCCTGGTGTAACGCTACGGGGTTTTGGTTTTGTTTTCTTTCGTTGGCCCTTTCTTGTTTAAACTATTTCTCAGTGAGTTAAAGACATACTTAAGAAATGTGATGATAAGACTAGCAAGGGAGAGGTAGCTAATATACAACCATCTTAGGAAGTATTCTGCTATAGGAATAAACCAAGCTTCAGCTAGGATAGTAACTTGCCCGAGACTAGATAATGGTCAACAGTATTACATGAGCAGCCTACTCTTGAGCTAGACGAATAGCTTTCCCAGTAGGGTGGCCGAGCTGAGATGTGAAACTAGGCCATGTGACTCTAGAGAATGTATGCAAAATCCACTTTGTTTTAGTATTCATTCATTTACAGTAAATGCTCACTTAATGTCATCCATAGGTTCTGTGACTAAGTGAAAATGTCACATAACAAAACCAATGCTGCCATAGGCTAATTGACATAAGCAAGAGTTAGGTTCCTAGGGCATCTCATCAACATTACATCAAACAGGCGTTGAACAGAACAGCGTTATTTGAGGACCTGCTGTATTTAACAAACATAACATGCTTACGCTTACACCAGGGATTGATCTGAGCATTATAAAAAGTTACTCATTTAATCCTCATAACAACCTCGTGAGGCAGATGCTGTTATTGTTTTCTATAGCTGAGAAACCGAGGCACCTGCCCAAGGTCACACAGCTAGCGAGTGGATTCAAACGCAGGCAGTCTGGTTGGGGAAGCCAGGCCTCCGCTCCTGCTCTACTCATTCAATACCGCGCCCAGGTTCACGCAGCCAGATCTGAAGTGGTCCTGCCCCCTCCTTCCACCTGGAACCTCAGAGTCTTTGAGGTTCCAAGGGGAGCAGCGAGCATTTGTGATTGGTGGATGCTCTTTTGACCTACCGTGGAGCACCCATGCCTGAAGGCATCTCTTCTGGTGCCACCGCTGTAATCCTAGACTCTTAAGTCCTTGTCTGTGGTATTCAGCGCCAGACAGCACTTCCTCCTGCATGAAATACATCCCCATCCTCATTACATCTCCCCATAAAACTTTCATCAATTTGAAAATTGTAAAATGCATTCCTTTTTATGCAGACATTTAATCTATGGTTAAATGACAATTGAGCAATATATCCTCCTGCAGGCTCAAATGCCATCCCAACTCTGCAATTGGAAAATAAACTGACAACCTTAAAATTGGCGTGGGTTTTAGGGAAAGGAAATACTTTCAACCGCAGACTTCAGAGGGTGTTTACCTGCGCAGTGAGCTGCAGGACACGCTTTGGCTTGGCCAACAGATGCCACTGCAGAAAGGTTTCATAGAGAGCGGCCACTTAGCAGATCCGATGCGCACTGATCTGTGAGCCAGGCGCTGTGCTCCCTTCCTGTGGGCATGGATGAAGCAGAACTTTCCAACTCTCAGCCTCCCAACCTCTCACGTTCAGAAACAGTGAAGTTTAAAATATAAAGGTGTTGTTTTTGCTTCACACCCAAATGTCAGAGCAAGAGATTCCGTTTTCTCTTGATTTGCTCCAGGTGATGTTAAGTGGAATGCAGGAAATTATCACAATCAACCTATCATTCAAAGGCTTCCTTCGAAATGACAGGATCTGAAGCAAAATGTAAAATAAAATACTTTTTATTCTACGTTTTCTTCCAAGATTTCTCATAGCTGTTGCTCTACAAAGCAGCAAGTGAACTACCAGTTTTAATTTTGCCCTTTAGAAAGGTGATATAGCTTTAATATTTTCCAAAGAAATCCAGTATTCGTTAAACCACCTGACTCTTGCTTACTGCATTTCTAAAGGACTTAATTACTATCTCAATGGTTTAGAAAATTCCCCCACTTCAACTTATCAGCATAGTGACTTGCATATTAACTATAAAAGGCAGGTCAGGAGTCATACAGAGCCAGCTGACACCGAGGACAGTCATCCATGACCAACCATAATTGTTAAGTAGAGATATTCAACTATTTCCATCAGAACGCCCAGGCACAAGAGTGCAAAGGTCCCGATCAAGACCCAAATCTAGTAGAAACTGGAATATTCTAGAAAACAAAACAAAATACAGAGAAATACAGAATGTAATTCTGGAGATACTCTTCAATGTCTTGAAGAGGCGGTTGGCGGTGACTCTTACCTGGGAGTTTGTCTTAGGTCAAACCCAGGCTCTAAACCAGAATCTAGTCTTTAGCAAGGTCCTCTGGTGATTTGTGTGTACATTAAAGCTTGACAATCATTTAAAGTGGTTTTGAGTGTGGAATTATCTGCATAATTCCTGTTTGTTTGGGTTTTTTTTACAAAGCAACAACAATGTCGCCTACCAAGAGAGAATAGTCATCCTTATTCTGAGACGGGCCATCATTTGGTGATGGGAAAAAATCCTCGCACACCATTGCTCTGAGAGGATAATGCGGAGACAGAGCAGTTTTTCCTGGTGGAGAAAAGCACTTGCAGGGGATGGACAATCACTCATCACTCTCATAACAACACACACCGGCTTGACCTGCATTGTCATGGCTGACACATCGCCTGGCATTCCTCGTCGCATGATGCCGGCGGGGGTGGCGGGGGGTGGGGGGGAGTTCTTTTCCTTCGCTTTTTATTTTTTATTTTTGGGTCAGAGGAGGAAACCGACCTCGAGGCTGCCTGGGGCGTTTGGAAACGTGGTCTCCTGGTCTGTGGCAGCGGTTCTCACCTGGTGGTTTGAACAGCTTATCAATCACGAGACTGTTGAGATGCCCAAGCATCAAGCCAGCACCTCTCTCTCGACATGATCACTTGTGTTCATAATGACAGGAGGCTGTGATAGGAGATGGAGGAAAAAATAGAAGACAGAGTGTGCCCGGGGGGGGGGGGGGGGAGAGCGGGCAGGGACTCAGTGTGCAGAGCTCTCTCCCTAAAGTCACGCGGGAGGATGTGGAGCAAACAGATCTTTGGGCGGCACCAGCCACGGAGAGGACGGGCCATCTGTCACTGAGGCTCCTTCTCGGCGGCCCGGCGCCGGACAGCCCCTGCCCCCATGCAGGTCATCACCGGTCATCTTGGAGGAAGCTTCCTCTGCACTCACTGGGAAGAAGATGCTGGTCGACACAAGGGCTGCGTTACTGCCTGGGTGGCGCGCCTTCGCCAGAGGAGGGGCGGAGCGCAGTGCGCTTTTGACTAACCTGGGACCATCTTAGCTGTGACTGGCAAGAGCTGGAGTCCCAAAGCCTGGGTGAGACAGTCCACTGTGACATTAATGCTATCGGTCAGATTAGTTGCAATTCATTCCTCGTTCCCCTTGGAGAGGCTGACGCTGTAGCCAGGACCTCTGAGGAATCCCAGCTAATTTTACTATTGGTCCGTGTGAATGCTGTGACGATCCACCAGGGTCAACATGAACTTGAACTGTGTGGCTACCCTTTTGTAATTGAGGAGGGAGAAACTGGGCCAATGTAGGCTACGGATAAGCTCCCGATAAATGCTGTTTCCAGCCTCTTCTTCCCTGACTACACTCACCTTCACAATGAACCCCTCATCCCTGCCACCATCACCTGCCCAGTGGGCTCTTGAATTCCATCCCTACCCCCCATCTATCCACCCAGCAGCCACGGTACTTATCCCAAAATGTAAGGTGGGCCATGTCACTCCTTAGCTCAAACCCTGCAGTGTCCTCTCATGCCACCCAGAGGAAAACCTCAAGGCCTTAACTCTGCAGACCAGCCCGAGGACGCAGCTGACCACCACCACACTTGTGCCATCTCTGACGTCACCTCCTGTCCCCTTCACCATCGCCAAGCCAGCCTGGCCTTCTCCGTCCTCAACTACACGCCACACTAGACATGTCTCGCCTCTGGGTCTCCGCCTGGATGATGGCTCCCAATGCAGACCCTCCCTTCACTCAGGCTTCTGCTCCAGAGTTATCTTATCAGAGCGATCCCCCCGCACACCCTCGGAGCCCTGCCCTCCAAGCAGAGGCATGTTAGGGTTTCTCAGTCTTTATTTCCCGCCCGGACCTACCTGTGCCAGGGGGGTTTGCTCCCTCCTGCCAGGCAGTCACCTGACAGGTGCCAGCACACGGAGAGGCCCGCGAGGTAATGCCCTGGTGAGCAGGCGCTCCCGTGCTGGTGGCACACCTGGCGTTTCGCTCCTTCCCTCGCTGTGCTGGCTCAGAGCCCCTCTCGCCTTCCTGCTCCTGCAGTTTCACGTTTCCTCCTCCGCCTGGGCTGTCCTTCTACTTCCCCATCAGCAAGTTCAAGTCTTTCCTTTTTAAAAATTTTTAAATTTATTATTATTATTAATTCTTTATTATTGAAAGTATTGCATATGTCCCCCTTGCCCCCCATTGACCTCTCCCAGCCCCCCGACCCTCCAGACCCCTCCCCGCACCCGCATTGTCTGTGTCCATGGGTTATGCAGATACGAATAAGAATTCTTTGGTTGATCTCTTCCCCTTCTCCCCTCAGCCCACCCTCCCCTGCCTTCCCTCGGAGGTTTGACAGCCTGTTCGCTGCTTCTGTGTCTCTGGGTCTGTTTTTTATTCATCAGTTTATGTTGTTCATTAGATTCCACGTGTGAGTGAGAGCATGTGATCCTTGTGTTTCTCTGCCTGGTTTATTTCGCTTAGCGTGATGCTCCCCAGGTCCCTCCATGCTGTTGCCGATGGTACGCGTTCCTTCTTGTTTACACGAGTCTTTCTTTCTTCAAGCCCGTGTCCTCTGGGAAGGCCCTGGCTCTGCCCTCAGCATGCCTGCCCCCAGCACTGACCGTGCCCTCGGCCCAGCATCGGCTCTGGGTCCACAGTGGGAGGGTTCCCCTCCACGCCGGCAGCTCTGGGTGCGGGCCACGTGCGGGCTGTCCGCACCCTCCAACCCCCCGGACTGGTTGGTGGCTCTGTGCATGGCAGGTGCTCCATGCACAGCTGGTGAGTACCGTCACCGAGGGGTGGGCTTGGTGTTCAGTGCCCATCATGGTGTGGCCCCGGGGTGAGGACCGGTGGCCGAGCGCCCTCAGCCAGCAGCTTCTCCCCTCCCGCCGTCCGCCCCGATGGCCACTGGGTTTGGTGTTTTGTGCGTGAGGAGGGCGGACGGATCTCGCTCTTGGTCGTGTCATTTTGCTTTGTTTCAATCAGTGCTGCAAGAGAAACAGTCATGCAAAAGACAACATACCCACAGTCAGGAAGTCCGCTGAGCTGCTCAGCTACCTCGACCCCAGGCCGGAAAAGGTGCCTGGGGACGGCTCCTATTCCGGGGAGCTCTGCGAGCAGCTG
>NW_005364633.1:1091690-1104139 GCF_000412655.1 Myotis brandtii
TTCTCCCCCCCCCCCCCCCCGCTGGCCCCCGGCTCCTGGGCTAAGGAGAGAATCCCCAGCAGGAGCAGCTATGCTTAGAAAGACACTTGTGTAAAAATCGGATTTTTCTAGCAGGAGATCTTCAACTGCAAACTGTCAAGTTCCTGGATGAGACGCTCACAGCGCACTTTTCCTGCGGAGCAGCCGGGCTAATTGGGCGAGTTTGGCGGCGGCGACATCAGGGCTCATTAGGCCCCTCTCATCAGAGGGGCGAGCCGGGAGCTGGCCACCCGGGAGCTGGCCGCCCGGCGGAGGACTTAGGTTCCCCAGGAGAAGCACAGATCGGCGCTCCCCACAATGACGCGAGGGACTTCAGTGCTACCGCTCTTGTGACAACAGCGGGGACTTACATCCAGTGTAGGGCTCCTTGTTGAATCCATGCAGAGCGGGAGACACAGAAGATTCAGTCCTCCGTGGCAACAAGCGCCATCATTTTTCTCAGTTACCCCGGGGTCGCCTCTGCTGCTCTCAGTCTTTGCAAGTGCAGCGCTGCCTTTCACTAAGGAAGGGACGCGAGGCCTCGTCCGTTTTCTCTCTCACACATGGAGTTTTGCCTTTTCTGCGGCAACACCTGCATTCCTTAATTAAAACGAATAAAGCCAGAGGCTTTGCAAGGTCCGCCAGGGCGCCTTACGGCCCAGGTTCCAGGGAGGCGGACAGAGATGAGGGGAAGAGGCGGGTGGTTCCAACTCTGGGTCCCCCACGGCTGTGCCTGCCGACTGTCAGGAGCCAGCAGATGCCTGGCCTGTCATTTGTCATATTTCCTGCAGCACATGATGCTGTCATTTCTCCCGGCCAGGCTATTTGTCTTGCTGTTTTCTCCGAACAGCCAAGATCGCGGCCATGTTGGAGCATTTGTCTACCTTTTGGGTGGTTTCATCTTTATTATTATTTTTAAAATAAATTTTTATTGATGTCAGAGAGGAAAGGAGAGGGAGAGAGAGATAGAAACATCCATGATGAGAGAGAATCATGGATCGGCTACCTGCACTGTCCACATTGGGGATGGAGTCCACAACCCAGGCAGGTGCCCTGACCGGGAATCGAACCGTGACCTCCTAGTGCAAAGGTTGATGCTCAACTACTGAGCCACGCTGGCCGGGCTGGTTTCATTTTTAAAAAGCACACTGCCAATTGGCACAGCCCTCCCCCTACCCCGCCTCCAAGGACTGGAGTTATGAATGTTGCAGAGGCAACTAGTGGGCAGATGATGGCAAAGTCTGACAACTGAACCCAAGCTCATGGTCTTGCTCTGAGGAACTTGGCCACAGAGGCCGGAGGGAACGGAGCCTTCAGGGAGCTCATGCCTTCTTGGCGGTGCCGGGCTGGGCCCGGAGTGGTGGCTGCTGGAGGACAAGCACTGGGTCTGGGCCTCCCTGGAGCGCACGAAGCCCTCCGATGTGCAGGCAGGAAGCGGGTTCTTGGGAGGAGGAGGCGAGGGCGGGACGGAGAAGGCCTGAGGTGCTCAGTCCTGGACTCTGACAGCATCTGGGGCACCACGATGCCAGCAGGAGCAGCGGGCACACCTGTCTCCCCTGGCACCTCCGCGATGGCCATGGTGGTGAGTCAGTGGACGGAGGCCACGTGTTGCCCGGTGACAGAAGGTGTGACTCGCAGGTGGGAAGGCAGAGTCTTTAGGACACTATCCCTCCCCCCGCCTCTCAGCATCCACAATGAGGCATTGCGTCAAATGGGCTTGGAGTGGGGCAGACTTCAGTGCGCGGGCGCCCTGCGAATGGCCGATGTGAAAATGCGGGAGCCTCGCATCCCTGCAGGATTAGCTGCTTTAGTTGCTGAGGCGTGAAAACTTACCCTTAGAGGCCGCTGTGCTGTTTGTGGTGATGGGTGTTGGGCCTCGGTTCCCCTGCCAAGAGCTGGCCCTGCGTGGACGCCAGGTAGTGGATGAAGACATGGAAAGTCACAGGCAGATAGGAGAGACTTTATTGCAGACCAAGTGGCTGTTGCTAACAAGGAGACATCAGACAAAACAGTTCTTCACAGTGGCCCCACGAAGCAGCCGCGCACCGGCTGGTCAGTAACCATCTTTATACCAACTCAGACAAAAGAGGTGTCTTGCCAAACAGTGACATCAGCGTTTGGGTTGTAGAAAGGTACGCCTGGAGTTGCCCACAATAAGACTGCTGTGTCATTGTCTTTGCACATGCGCATGGCAAATTGGCCTTGACCATCCGGCCTCTGATTAGGTTCCCACACGGGGCTATTGGCCACTCAGACCCCTGTAGACGAAAGCAAATCTCACTTCAGCCACTGGCGTTCCTCCTTCGGCTTCAATCAGAAATGTTAACAATGATTATTCCTACGAGTCCTGAGACCTCTGTCCTTCTCTTGTTTTTTTAAAAAAATGTATTTTTATTGATTTCAGAGAGGAAGGGAGAGAGAGAGAGACAGACATCAATGATGATAGAGAATCATGGATCAGCTGCCTCCTGCACACCCCACACTGGGGATCAAACCTGTAACCAGGCATGTGCCCTGACCTGGAATTGAACCGTGACCTCCTGGTTCACAGGTTGACGCTCAACCACTGAGCCATGCTGGCTGGGCTGTCCTCCTCTTTTCCCTTCCAGGCTGTGAGGTGGCCCTGAGGGTTCCGCAGAGGAGAGGAGAGGAGAGGAGAGGAGAGGAGAGGAGAGGCTATGGTGTCATTCTCATTGTTACTGAGGCTGCTGTTAAAAGGCTGGAGGTTACGAGGCCACAAGCCTTACCCCGTCTTACACGTTGGTCTCATCTCTCACCACCTTCCGTTCCTGGGAAGGGCGATGTTCCCGTCTGCCTCAGGACCGCACAGCCAGAGCCTAGGAGGCGAGGCAGCTCTAAAAGCGCAGGTCTGGATGCATCCTTCCAGAACACCCCTTCCTCCCGCAGAAGTCAGGAGGCCGAGTCGCTGGAGGCTCCACGCTGGCTGAGGACCAACCACTTGGGTTAAAGAGGCTGTGCTCCAGGAAGGAAGGAGTAAATGACTCGGTACAAACACACGCAAGAACCTTCAAGAAGAGACTCAGAAGAGTGAAGGCTCAGAAGGAACAGACACTTTGGGAAAATGTCAGAGGACAAGAGGCTTTTGGAGTTGTCGTCAGTGCTCGGTGCTGGAGTGGCAGGGGAAGGGCCACGGACAGCAATAGGACAGCCCGCTCGTCCCAGTCCCCTTTCGCCTCTGCCCCTGGTTAGCAGAAGGCTTCTCGGGCCAGGAAGGGCGGAGGAGCAGTGGGGCAGAGAGCTGCTGGGCCAGATGTGGAAGAAAAGCCCCAGCGAGCACTGGCCGGATGCTCAGTCTAGTCACCCCTGTCTCGCTCCTGTGGAGACACGCATGGCTGTGTGACAGCCCCTGAGGGAGCAGAGGCGATGGGGAAAATGCGAGCAGCCCGCCACTCTCCAGAAGGGACGGTATATCGTTCAGCAAATGATTTCTGTCCATTTGGAGAGGGAAGAGGGCTGGGAGCGAGTGCCACCGTCGCCGAGCTCAGAGAGTCCGGTGGCAAGGACAACACGGCATTTGGTTGAACGTGGTAACGAGAGCAACAGGGCAGGTGCCATGCGCACAGTTCAGTGAGGGCGACCTGTGCACATACAACGAAAGTCCTCAGCACCAAGCAGTGCTGGCTCCTGTGGGGCTCGGTGCCAGGTGGGAGGAGAGGTCGCGGTTCTCCTGCAATCGTCCATGCAGGTCTCCCACCCTCCACAGCACAGCCGGCTTTTAGAAGAACTGTCTAGAACAGCCGTGGGCAAACTATGGCCCACGGGCCGGATCTGGCCCGTTTGAAATGAATAAAACTAAAAAAAAAAAAAGACCGTACCCTTTTCTGTAATGATGTTTACTTTGAATTTATATTAGTTCGCACAAACACTCCATCCATGCTTTTGTTCTGGCCCTCCGGTCCAGTTTAAGAACCCATTGTGGCCCTCGAGTCAAAAAGCTTGCCCACCCCTGGTCTAGAATATGCCTCCACTCCGTCCCTCCTCCCCCTAGCATCCCTCACAACCTAACTTGAACTGAGAAATGGGGCGTAAGGGTTATCTATTGGGAGGACTGTTGAGAGGAAGCCACGGAGGCTCCGGTTAGCAGCTGCTTGTGGGAAAGGCGGCTGAGAGAGGGCCTGGTAAACGATGGCTTCCCGGTCACCTGGGCCAAGCTCCTGGCCCTGCTCCTTGGCCTTCTCATCTGGGCATGGGAGCAGCAGCTGGTGGTGATCACTGCCCACTGCCTTCTCCTTTCCGGATGCCCCGCTCTCGCCCTTGTTCTCTTGGGGCTCTTTCTGGGCTTCCCACGTATTTCACTCTTGGCCTATTACACAGCATTTTTACCAGGTTCACGGGATTTTTGCTTCTTGACCATTGGACATAAATAGCAAACTCTCTAAACCACTGAAATGTGACGAGGAAGGAAGAGAAAGCATCCGAGCGCGCTAGGCCCAATTGTCTGCTGTCTACACTGTTGCCAACAAACCCCAGGTGCCCTCTGCCCCGCATTTCCCCGCACAGCTTTCCGCGTGTGGTGTGAGCCGCAGGCACTGAATGCAAGGGCTGCGGGTTCTGCGGGAGCTTTGTCACTGTGAGCAACGGGGCTGCAGACAAGCCTTTCTCCACGCTGGCTCTGCTCCTCGTCAGCACAGTGAGCGGCCTGGCCTGTGTGTCTCCCAGGCCCTCTCCAACGCCAGTATATTCAAAGATCTCTGATTCCCAGCCAAAAGCGATATTGTGGAATGAAGGGACAGTCCGCATAAGTGCAAGTTGATTAGGGAAATGGCATAGAATTTCTCTCTTAAATTGGCTTTCACCATAATAAATGACAGAGTGAAGGCCCAGAGAAGAGAGGTACATTTTATGGAAGCGTTCAGGGAAGCCTGGCTGATTTCAAACAATGGCTTCTGAAAGTAACCTTTCGTTCCGTGCCCTTAGATTTTGCCTAATGGATGGCATAAAAGGGAGACTCGGCCTGGACGGTGGCTTTCATTCCATTTGGAGTCACCCTGTCGTGCGTACGCGCTGCCGTCCCTGTCAGCTGACATTGGGTGTAGCACAATGCGGAGCGGAGGGGATGTGACACGGCCTGTCGGAGGCAATGCCTGCTTTTTGCCGATCAGGTATCACTTAAAGGCGGGTGTTTAGAAGCATCTTGAGATAATTCAATCGCTCTGCGTCTCCGGGAGGGAGGCTGTCCACCCGAGTTAATTTTTCTTGCTTATCAGACATGATGGGACAAGATGACATTAAAACGGTTGAAAGAAACTACCCGTAATGAATATTTTAAAAATCAAGCACATCTTTAAGGAGCTTAGGAGTTACTTGGATTGATTTACTGCAGCCATGAATTCAAGGGGAAAAATTATAACCGTCACAGACTGTTGTGCGGGATCAACCCAGATAATTCCCGTCGCTCTCCTTTGTCTTGATGCACCGCAGCCTCCGGAGACATCGCAGTCTTCTCATTTTGATCGAAGCCAAATCTTGTGAAGGGAAAAGTGTTTTCAAGTGACTGGGATTGCCATGGCCGGGTGGCTCCGTTGGTTGGAGCGTCGTCCTGTGCACCAAAGAGGTTGTGGGTTTGATTCCCAGTTAGGGCACATACCTGGTCGAGGCCTATATGGGAGGCAAATGATCAATGTTTTTCTCTCTCTCATCAATGTTTCTCTCTCTCTCTTTTAAAAAAAATCAATAAAAACATATCCTTGGGTGGGGATTAAAAAATAAGTGAAAACAAACAAAGTGACTAGGTCTTATTCATTTATTTGTTCTTTGAGCAGACTCAAACTCACTGGTCTGTAGGCAGAATGGAACCACATTTTCATCATGTACCACATTTTACAGGCCCTCCCTGTCACCTGCTCAGCCCCTGCTGCGCCCCCGAAATGGTAATTACAAGGATTCCCACGTGTGCCTGCGAGATGCCCACAGGCCTTGTGGCTGCTCTGCTCTCCATCAGCCCTGCAGCCCCCGATGGGCACACGGGACGAGGCAGAGCCTGCTCAGTGGCCAAATGGCAGGATGGTCCGTGACAATGGAGAATGCGATCTCTCTCCCACACGGCGTTGGGACGTTTTAGGGATGGGCTGCAATGTGCTGGGGCCTCTGTCAGGGTGGGGTTTGATGAATAGGTCAGCGGGGTTTTACCCGGAACCTCTTTCCTGCTGGGTGACAGACGGGCCCTGGACGGAGGGAATGGAAAGAGGTGAGGGCCAGGGCCTGGGTCCTCTCTTCAGCAACCACGCCATTATTTGGGGTCATTTTTACTTTGTTAGGATGCATTTCTCTGGAAAGTTCTCCATCCCTGAAACAAACTCCCGTCAGGTCCTCCTTACCGGTTTGCCTGAGCTGCCCCAGCAGAATTCTCTGAAATGTGGTGGCGGCAGGGCCTGAGGTGGATCCCGGACACTGTTCATTCCATGAGCCCTTCCCAAGCGTGTCCTATGCGAGAAAGGCTGCTTTCTCCTTCATTCCTCTCTTCTCTCAAGGAGTTTTTCTTGGGAAGATTGGTTTGAATGAAGAATTGGCATTTAGGGCTCCTTTTAACTCAGACCATGAAGTCATTTTCAAATAAACCACAATTAGAGAAGAGATGTACTTTTGGAACATGAGTTTCTCCAGCCAGAGCCTTTATAAATACAGAGGCTATTAAACAACTTGGATTTTACCGGCTGATGAGCTGTCTCTGTGGAGGAGCAAATAATTAGAAAAGTGCAGCATTATTCAAACTCCAGAACAAGCAATAACAGGGAATGCACAATCTAATTTTTTCCTAGGTGCTGGACTGGATCTATGTTTGTACAAGTCAAGTATGTTTTGGTTGTTTTAGAATTTTCTAGAATTCTTGATATTTATCTTAGAATCTGAACGTTGTTTCAGTGACTTACTATTCGTATATATTCTGGTGCAAAATTATTTCAGTGCATTGTATAATGTCACATTTTGCACGAATTAAGTGTGAGACAATATTTATTCCTGTGTGTATATTGGTATTAAATTACCTGCACTTACAAAGAGCTTTGTATTCTCAGCCATTCATTCATTGCATGTAAACATTAATGGACTACAATGTTGATTTAGACATGGCTAAGCACTCACATGTTTTATATAATTGCTCACATAGCATCCTCAATTTCAAAAAAGAATGCCTCTTGACATGCAGATGGCCAATAGACATACAGAAAGATGCTCAGCATCACTGATCATCAGAGAAACGCAAATGAAAGCCACAATGAGGTACGACCTCACACCTGTCAGAATGGCCGTCACCAGTAAATCCACTGACAAGTGCTGGCCAGGATGTGAAGAAGAGGAGCCCCTCGTGCACTGTTGGTGGGAGAGCAGATGGTCCAGCCGCTGTGGAGAACAGTGTGGAGGATGAACAGGGAACTGTCATTAAAAATGGAGCTGCCTTAGGACCTGGTGAATCCACTTCTGGGTCTATATCTGAAGAAACCCAAGACACTCATCAGAAAGAATATATGCACCCCTATGTTTGTTGCAGTGTTGTTCACAATAGCCAAGCTATGGTAGCAACTTACGTGCCCATCAATACATGAGTGGATAAAAAAAAACTATGGTATGTACATTCAATGGGATATTATTTAACCATAAACAAATAATGAACTCTCACCATTTATGAAGTATGGATGGATCTGGAGGGTATTATGCTGGTTGAAATAAGTCACTCAGAGAACGACAAAGACCACATGATTTCACTTATATGTGGAATCTAAAGAACAATATAAATGAACAAACAAAACAGAAATAGACCGATAGATACAGAGAACAGACTGAGGTTGCCAGAGGGCGGGGTTTGGATGACTGGGTGAGAAAGGTGAAGGGATTGAGAAGTACAGATTGGTAGTGGCAAAGTAGTCACAGAGATGTAAAGTACGACACAGGAAATATGGTCAAAAACATTGTAATAACTATGGATGGTACCAGTTTGGTACTGGAAATATCAGGGGGAACACTTGGTAAAATATATGATTGTTTAACCACTATGCTGCCCACCTAAAACAAATACAAAATAATATTGAATGCAAACTGTCATTGAAAAAAATAAAAATAAGAGAATGCTTCTTGTCTAAGTGAGTCCTGCCATATGTAGTAGTCCCTCATGCCCCAAAGTGGAATTGCTGGGTCAGATAGTAATTCCCTTTTCCATTCTCATCAACAGCACACAGGGTTCCAGTTCCAATGTTCCCACATCCTTACCAAGACTTGTTATTTTCTCTTTATTTTTTATATAGCCGTTCTAACAGATGTGTTTCAATTCTCTTCTTATCAAAAAAATTCTCATCTGTCTTTCTGCCTCCATTTCTGTCTTCTTCCCCCCTTTTCTAAAGAAAGAAGACGCCCAGTTGTTCCATAACCAGGCTTCTTCTGATGGCGGGCCTATACTGCCAATTCACAATGCAAGACATAAAAACCCCCTGGTCCTGAACTTGAGTTGGAGATATCAGCGCAGATGGACACATGATATATCTTATCCTCGTCTCAAATCACATGTTTCCTACCCTTGTTTCTTGTAAAGGCCTGGAACAAAGACCAATGCGAGCAGCAAATGAGCACCACCAGCTCTTAGTTCTCAATACATTTGAACCATCGCTTCTTGGAGAAGAGGCTGATTTCGGGTCAGGGACGGGGACTGCACAAGATGAGCATGGAGATCTTGTCGTACTTGAAAGCGAAGTCACTGAAAACGACGACTGAGACCATTTCAAAGCACTCAGGTGCCAACATGAGCAGGTTGACCCTAGAGATGAACTCACTCCTGCACAAATAAAAACAATCCTTTCTATGGATTAAAACATATTAAATATATTACAGAGACACTAAAATAAATAAGAAAGAAAAATTCCAAGATTATCTTTGGAGGAGTCTGTGGATCCAAATTCATTATTTTGAAAAGCTGATAAGTAAATGAATAGAATCAAGCTTTTCTTCTGCTTTTTCCTATACTGTAATGATGAATAAATCTACTGCCTTATGTAAGCCTAGCTTTTCCAGAAATTTCACACAAAAGCATGTAAGCATTTGCCTGGTTCAGATTTTTGCCTGAGGAAGAGGTTAATCTTGGTGGCAAAGGAGACTTTTAAAAAGAAGTTGGCACTTAACATGATGCCCATTATTTCTCCTGACGTCTTATCTTCTTCTCTGGCTCTTGGCTCTGTGGAGTGAGATGAAAGAAAATTGGGAGCCCTCCGTAGCGCTGTGTGCTTGGTTTGAGTCATCTTGATTTGGTTCAGATATTTTAAATATTTTTCTCTCTGAAAAAGGGAAAGGAAAGAGTGAGACTCAAATAAGGGGCCAGCAGGAAGAGGGGCAGTTAAATTGGACTCTATAGTATTCAAGTCTCCTGGCTACAGAAATAATCCTATAACAATCTTGTCCTCTGACCTCATGCAGTCTGGATTCTTTGTTCTCTGTCTGTTGAATGCACATATCTTGCAGTGAATAGTAAAAATCTGAAAATTTTGAAATGCCAACTTAAAAGGTATTTGCTTTGCTTGGAAGCCAAGGAAGAATTCTAAGCGTTCTCCCCTATGTCAAGTCCAGGAATGTTTGGATATTATTCATTTTAATGATTAATACAGAATTCCTTTGGTATGAGTCTAAGCTGCAAACTGCAAGATGCCTCGTTGTGAATCTTCATTTGAAGGCAAGTTATTTATTGCTTGTTTTAGATCTATTCATGATTAATACTTCCTGCTACAGATTTATCATGTGGTATCAGTTCATTCCTTCAAACACTTAACAATTATTTATGAAATATGTATTGAACGCCAGCTATGTACCAGGTATTGTACTGGGTCATGGAACTATAGCAGTGGACAAGATCTACACATTTGCTCCTCTGCAGGAGGTTATAGTTTGTAGCCTATTTATTTTCACAACTTTTTCATCACCTTCGTAACTGACCCCTGTGTTCAACCCCCTCTGTTTGAAATGCCTAGACAGCTCTCATCTCCTAGTTATATCCTGACTGGTGAGCCTGCTTTGGAAGAGGTCACAGGGAAGATTTTCCTAAAGGAGTGACATTTATTTAAAAAAAATATTTTTATTGATTTCAGAGAGGAAGGGAGAGGGAGAGAGAGATAGAAACATCAATGATGAGAGAGAGAGAGAGAGAGAGAGAGAGAGAGAGAGAGAATGAATCAGTGAGTGGCTGCCTCCTGCACGCCCCCTACTGGGGATCAAGCCAGCAGCCTATGTATGTGCCCTTGACCAGAATCGAACCAGGGACCTTACAGTCCGCAGATGCTCCATCCATTGAGCCAACCCAGCTAGGGCTGGAGTGACAAATATTTGAACTAACGCCTGAGAGATGAGTAGGAGCTATGTGAAATGGGCTGATTGTAGAACTATTATTGGCACAGTAGCTTTTCTTTGAGGTGATCTGTGAGTTTTCAAATAGCATAATGGCTCAAAGTACAGATTCTGGAGCTGAAGTGCTCTGGGTGCAAATCATAGCATCTGCTACTCTCTAGAGATGTGGCCTCAGGCAGGGTACGAATTAAGTTCCTTGTACTTCAGCATCCTCTTTTGTAAAAGAGTAATCGCATTGCTCTCTATGGACGCTGTGGGAAGTAAAGAAGTTAGTATGCATAGGCAACTTCCTGTTTGATGTTATCGGTTTTCATATGCATGACAAGAGTTCGCAGAAGCTTCCATGAGAAGGATATGGTAGAGGGGGAGATGACCTTTATTTTCATCTGGCGTCTAATGTTTCAGGGAAGAAGTCTGAGGTTAGCTTGATTTTTTTTTTTTTGGTTACTCATTCTAGGTCACCTTCTTTTTCCTAATCAGTAAAATCATTTTTTTAAAAAAATGTGTTTCATTGATTTCAGAGAAGAAGGGAGAGGGAGAGAGAGATAGAAACATTAACGATGAGAATCGTTCATCGGCTGCCTCCTGCACGCTCCCTACTGGGGATCAAACCCAGGCATGTGCCCTGGCGAGGAATTGAACTGTGACCTCCTGGTTCGTAGGTTGATGCTCAACCACTGGGCCAGACTGAATGAGCAGTAAAATGGTTTTAATAATAGTTTCTCCATAGGTTTGTTGGTGATTATGAAATGAGATAATGCTTTGCATGTTCCCTGCCACAAATAAAATATTCAATATACCCAAGTTGTTATTATTGTCATCATTATTATTACTGGCCAATATCTAAATTAGTGCCGTATATTTGAATGCTATGTCTTTCTTATTTTAATCTAATAAATACACCTCTTCCCTTGTAAGTTGAGGAATTTGAAGGAAACAACCCACAATCTGGGTAGGAGGACCAATGAACTGGACATTTGAGCTAGAATTCAGCTTGTAGCAAGAATCAGCTGGAGGGACATGCTGGAAGCTTAAAGCTCTATTTCTCAAATGGCTTTGGACTGGAGTATTCTATTTCCTCCTCAAGGAAGATCAATTCTCCAGATGTCAGATTTCTGCTGCTCGCTCTTCTCTCCTTTGTCTCGGACTTTTTCATTTCCTTTTATTTACCTTTTATTTCTGGATGTGCGTGTCCAGCCTCTCCTTGCATCCCAGGTTTCATGTTCTGCAGGCCAATTTGGTTCTCTACCGCTTAGGGCGACGTTTTAAATGCCACCGAGGCATTACTAGTCACCATACCTGCTTTACTTCCCCCTGATGCAGTCACTCCCTGTCAAAAACATCTTCCTGTGTCTTATCTTTCATTTTAAATATTATAAAAGCAATGCTCGAAAACGCTTGGCTGTGTGTGTCATGGAACAGAGCTTTGTGAAAACAGACTCTCCCAGCTTTCTCATGTTATCTTTATTTTCTCGCCAAACTTTCCAAAGGACTGAGTGCTGCTTGTGTGGGCTTATCTCCGAGAGGAGCAGGTCTATTTTGATCTATTTGGACGAATATTAAGAGGCCACATTCTCCTTGGGTCTGTTTACTGCTTAGCTTGACATTTGTCATTCCTCCTTTTATGTCTTGTGATGATAAGAAGAGATAATACAAATTCCTGTTAATGTTTGGTTATCGGTCAGATGGAGAGGGTGGAGGGAACTTGGGGCACGGACAGTCCCCGAAGGAGTAGGCCCTTCAGACCCGTGTTCTGTGTCTGATTCTCCCTACTGTGGCGTGTCGGTACGTGACGTTGTGTCCTGTGCCTGCTGTCTGTCTGCCAATCTGAGCAAAGGCTTTTCTGTTTCAGGAAGATGTCTCCGAGTCAGGTGCGCTGGCAGTTGGTGAGGAGCTGCCTGCCTGCGCCCCTTTTGCTGCGCCTTCGATGTCCTCGGCCTGGTGCTCCTGCGCTGGAATGTTCTTCCTGAAGCACCAACTGACTCCAAGGCAAGGAGTTCCTTTTTTCCTACAATTCCTCCCTCCCTCCCTCCTTCTCTCCCTCCTTCCCTCCCTCCTTTCTTTCCTTCCCCCCTCCCTTTCCTTCCCTCCCT
>NW_005364633.1:1104189-1110417 GCF_000412655.1 Myotis brandtii
TCCTTCCTTCCTTCCTTCCTTCCTTCCTTCCTTCCTTCCTTTCTTCTTTCCTTCCTTTGCATTTCTTCCCCCTTTTCTCCTTCCCTCTCTTTCTCCTTTAGGAAAAATTGCCCTTCAATTCAGTAAAGTATTCCATCACATTGGGTGGGGAACCCATTAACAGGAAATTGGGGTCAGCAAAATCCCTGCCTCCCTCTGCCTCACCTCATTGGCTCCCACGACACTGACTCATTGTGCACGGGGTCCATGCAGAGGTGTCCCTTGTCTCACTTTCTTACCACTCTTCATGGCTGGGCGGGGCACTTGGCTGAGTGGGGGCCGAAATTCATATTGTTGCTGCTGAGTTGTGTGAGCTGGGCCAGACTGCTTCCACCCAGAGGAAGAGGCGCTCTCTAAAACTCATCATAAATTCATGTGTACTTGCCCGGGCTGGGGCCAGAGTCCTGGAGGGCGGGAAGGTTTTTATTTCTAATTTGCAAGGAGGCTTAACATGGGCTATTTTATTAGTGGCCCTTGTGACATTAGGTGAGTTTGTGCGCTGTGTTTCCCTGGAGGGGAGGGAGGTCATCAGTTCGCTCTTGATGTCTTGCTTCGCTCTTGTTCTATCCGGGCCAGCTCTGGGAGCAATTCCTTGACACACTTTGCTTATTTTTCAGCGGGGATGAAAAAAATAGTTTTGACCCACTTTTCTGTTCTCATCTTTCTGAGAAGTCCTTACTTTATTAAAAAAAGTATCAATTTGTTGAAAAACTTAAGTACATACATAAATAGACGAATGAATAAAGTATTAGTGAACTATCTTCTTCCCATCCTTACCCCCAATTTGCTGAGTTCTTACTTACTGCCATAAATAACCACTTTTCTTTTTTTGTTAATCCAAATCCTAGGATATTTTTTTCCATTGCATTTTAGAGAGAGTGGAAGGGAGGGAGAAGAAGGGAGAAAAAGAGAGAGAGAGAGAACATCGATGTGAGAGAGACGCATACATCAATTGGTTGCCTCCAGCACATGCCCCGACTGGGGAGGGTATCAAACCTGCAACCCAAGTACGTGCCCTTGACCAGGAATCGAACCTGAGACCCTTCAGGGCCAAGGCCAACACTCTAACCACTGAGCACACCGGCCAGGTTGGTAACCACTGTTAATAGTTATGTGCCCTTTCATAATTTGTTTGTGCATACACAAGCAAACATAAGTATACATTCTTTGTTTTCCCCCCCTTTTATTCTTTTAAATAGAAAGGATATACCATGTGGCCTACGTTTGAGTTTTTGCTTTCATCTAACAATATCTTCAAAGATCTTTCAGATTTGGATGCTGAATGGTTCCTCCTCCTTTTATCTAGCTGCATAATAGTTTATTGTATGGATAATTGTTTAACCGGTCTCCCCCAGATAAACATTAGGGATGTTTCCAATCATTTGTTCTTATAAACAATGCTATGATGAATAGCCATGGAAGTTACTCATTTTGCACATGGGAAAATATGTCTATAGGATAAATAGCCACAAGCAGAAGAATGGTGTCAGGTGTTTTTTGAATCTGCGATATTGACAGATATTGCCAAATTACCGCCCGCACGGTTTCAGCAGGTCCTATTCCTACCAATGGAGTCTGAAAAGGTGGGCTGTTTTCTTCCCGGCAGGCTCGATGGAATAGTGTGCTCTCAAGCTCTTAGTGTTAGTCATGCTGAGAGGCGAGAAAGGGCAGTATAGTGTCATTGTCATTTGCATTTCTCTTACTGTGCGGGAGATTGAGTATTTTTTCATAGGACTATGAGCCATTTTTATTTCACTTTCTGTGAGGTATTGTTTGTGTCCTTTTCCTCTTGGGTTATTGGTTTTTAATTATTTAAATCAATTTTTAGGAACATTTCATGGATTCATGTAGTTCCTCCTCTGTTATATGAGTTGTAAATACTATTTTTTTGTTATCAGTTTGTTTTGTCTTCATTTTATTTTGGCAGGTAGAAATCTTTTGTTTTGTTGTTGTTGTTTTATAAGCAAAATTATGAATCTTTTTGTTTCTGACTTCTGGATTTTGAATATTTTGAAAGAAATCCTTTAAACTAGTTTATAAAAAATTCTCCATTAATTTCCCTTATGATTTAATTATTTGCATGTAAATTTTGATTGATTTGGAATTTGTCCTGGTATAAGGTATAAGTTATGGATATAATTTTTTTTCTAGATGGCTACCCATCTTAATGAGATGTCAATTCCCACTGTTGCCACTTTTCTTCACCCTTATTCTGGAAATAATAATCCAGCATTTAGACTAAAAAAGGGAAACAGAGGTATAAGCATATTGAAGATGGTTAAAAAGTTACTATTTAGAGGTAATATGATTGCATACCTGAAGAACCCAAGAGAACAAACTAAAAAAGGAATACTAAAACAGTAAGATATTAAATAAGACAATGCAGTAAAAATGTAATACCTATAAATCAATAGCGTCCATACACAAATAACAACCAGTGTTAAGATCTATTATAATTTTTAAAAATCACATATATAAAAGCAGCATTAAAAACAAAATACCTCGGAATACATTTAGTAAAGTATGTGCATGATTTATATTTTAAAAGTTTAGGACACTGTTATTAAAGGCATCAAAAAAACTGCTGAACAAATTGAAAGACATATCTCGTTTTGGATAGTAATCATCAACAAGGATAGTATGCTAATAAAAATCAGCATGCCAATAGAAAGACCAGCAGAATATTTTTTAAACAAACATGTTGATGCAAAAGGATACTCTGGAAAATGAATGTGAAGAGCTAGTAAAATTCTGAAAAGGAAGAACCCTGAGGGGGGACCAACACGACCAGGTACTAAACCCATTAGAGAACCTCTAAAGCTCATGCAGTAGCTACCAGCTCATAAACAGAGCAGAGGGATAAACAGAAAGCTCAGAACAAACTCTAAAACATAATGGAAATTTTGTGCATGATACGGGTCCAGTCTCAACCTGGTGGGGAGAAGATAATGTTGGAACAGCTCGTTTCTTTTCAACTGCAAGCTGCGAATCATCCGATAAACGTAGTACAATTTCTAATACGCATCGCAGCGGCCCCACGTCCTGGAAACGCGAATGAGATGGAGGGTGCACTTTGAGTTCTCACTAGACCCACGACATCAGCAATGAAAGAACTTGCTTCTATGCCGAAAGGAAGCAAGTGGCCCCATCCCATCTCCAGAGACCAGGCCGGAATTTTCGTGTCCTGTGTCCCATTCCCTAGCGTAGGATACATGGAAGGGAGAGGAAGCAGACTCCGATAAAGGCAGAGCAGGATTCCTATAGCAGAACACGGGAAATGGACATCAACTCAGGCCCACAGACGGGAGGACATGGGAGCGTAGGCATATGCTAACGACAAGGTCACTACAAGGGCATCATGTATGAAACCTGCTTTTAAAAACCCCAGGTGGTGTGCTTAAGCACCTGCCCCACTCGGTGTAAAGGGAACTTCCTAGGAGCTAGGACCACGTGCCTACTGTCCTAGGGAGAGGTTTGCTTTCTGCTAATGCCCCGTGAAGACCTGCAGGCCACTGCGAGCCCCAGCGGCAGGAGGTGGGGGAGGCAGCATGTGTGGTGCTAATCGCTGTCATTGCTCGGGAATCTTCGGGAAGACCTTTGGCTCCGGGTTTTCATCTCCAGGTGTTATTCAGGCTTGTTGCTCTATCGCCTCGCTTACCTAATTTCCCTTCCCCCCATTCCCAGGCTCAATTTGAAGAACATTTCTTCAGAGCTTCCTGAGATAGGGGCAGGATGGCAGTGCTGTCGAGAGGAAGGAATTCGGGGTCTCAGCCATTTGATTCAGGGTGCAGTATAAATGCAAAGCAGGAGGCGCAGGAGAGCAAAATGCCAATTACGGCGGGGGATGCAGATGCTGCCTGTACAGGTACCAGATGTGTGTCGCCTCTCAGCATCTCGGGCTGGTCCTTGAGAAGACAGGAGGCCTGTGGGTGGTGTAAATGGACTAAAAACAAATCACCCGGAAGAATAAAAACCATCGAGCCAGCAGAGCTACAATTACTCCCAGAAAAATGAGAATGCCACTTCCTGGAAGGCAGCCAGGGGGAGCGGGCGGCGGAATATCTGGTAAAATATCGGGTCCAAAGAAAATGTGTGCGCGCTGATGAATTATGCTCTTATTTGTTTTCTTTGTACATTGTTGCCTGGTGTAATAAGAAGTTGGAAAACCACTTCGAAGATCTGGACACGATTCAATCTAAGTTATGAGAATTTTTCAAGATAACCTTTTTTTCCAGTGTGGGCTCAGGATTTCATAGCAAAACGGGATGTTTAGTTTATAAGAGATTTATTATGTTCTGTGAAGACTAGGTAAGCACGGAAGAGTTCATGGAGAAATTGAATTGCTCTCAACTAGCTACAGGATTAAGTTGGTCTTTTAACTTATTTTATATCACATATCCCAAAAGGTTTGTGCCCAGGAAGAACACACTAGAGGAAATGGCCATCAATTCAGGCCGACAGACTAGAGGAAATGGAAGCGACAAGGGTGAATTCAGTGGCTCCAACCGGACATCAGAACACCCCCGAGGCTCTGTCAAAGGAGACCTAGGCAGTTGCATGACTTTTGTTTCTCAGGAAGGAGGGAGCGTATGTATACTTCAAAAGAGCTTGGTTTAGCCGTTGATTCTGAATAAAATTTAATACGTGGGGTCTAGCAACGTGATGTCCTGCTTTTGCTAACAGTTTAATAAAAATGAAGAAGAAATTTGAAATATGAATTTGACTCGATTCTGAAAATCATAAAATCCTATTTAAAAATATGGGAAACAAAAAACTACAAGGTCAAAATATTTAGCGCTGGGTACATTTCGCTTGCGGGAACATTATCCAGATAGATATTGCAGAATCCCCAGGGACTCATGTGAATAGAAGCAGACAAAAACCAGGACTCTAGAATGTTACAATCCACCCTACGTATCATTCCGGCTAATAAAGGAGTTTTCGAGTAGGGTAATCTTTTGAATATTTTTCTTCACAGGCTTTGTTGTTACCTACTTCTACAACCCCATCTGTCTAGCATAATTCCATCCATGATATTTAATATTTGAACTCGCCCTTTGAGAAAAACAACAACCCAAACACAACAGGATATACTGCGATGAACTGGCGTTTTCAGGGACTGGTCAGAGCTGCCCACACAAACGAATGGTCAGTGAAGGTGGCAAAGAGGAGGCACCATTTCCCCAAACCTCTCCTCTGTCTCCCCTCTCACGCTCCGCAGACGACCCTGGCCCCGGTTTTCAAAGGAAATCGAAGCTGCTGTTTAGAAAGAGCCTTCACTTCTTGCTTGGCCCCGACCAGGCCTGCCTTTCCCACTTGTTCCCTTTCTCTGTTAGAAGATAGGTTGAGGCAAAGTAAACGTTTTAAGAGTTTATTCGAGCAAAAATCAATTTGAACGGGGCGGTACCAAGCCGGGAGTAGTTAGAGACCATCACTGACAAGAGCTGGGAGAGACCTGGATGGGAGAAGCCGGGAGCAGAAGCAGGGCATGGCCCGCCGGCTGTGGTTCGAAGCCCGGTTGGCTGTGTGTCACTGGTTGGCCGCAGGTGGCCATTCTGTAACTTGGAGACACCCCCAGGCTCAGGGTGGGGTTTGCTTACCTAGGCCTCTGCAGCCGGCGCTAGAGCCACCTGTCCCCTGGCCTCCTTGTTCAGTTAATGCCTCTGTCACCTGGGCCGAAGGGTCCCTCTCTACCTGGAATCTCTCCCAGGACCTCTCCTTGCCCGCACTCTGGGTTCTCTGCTCCTTTCCATCCCCTCAGCCTGAGCCTCACGTCCTGGGGAAAAGAGCAGTTACAGAAGTGATGGCGCAGACCCCGGCCCCTGGGCTCTGCTGCCCCATTTCTTCCTCCCCTTCCCGGTCACACCTCCCCGGGTTCACAGCCTGTTTCCACGGCTCCACCTCCGGCGCGCCCTTCCGTGGCTGCTGTCTGGCTTGTCCCTCTGCTCGCGTGAAAGCAGCTCTCGCCAAAGTCACTGATCATGTCCTTGTGGTGCCATCCCGTGGCCTCCAGAGCCCGGGGCCTCTCAGCAGTAGCCCTCCCCTCCCGCCCTGACCATCCTCTGCTTGGGGACACGCTGCTCTGGGGGCTCCCCCACGCTGACATCTTGTCCTGGCGTCCTCTGGGCTTCTAGGCTGACAGTTTCTTAGATGTTGATTCTCTTCCCGCCTCCTTTTAATTTCACACAG
>NW_005364633.1:1110441-1121321 GCF_000412655.1 Myotis brandtii
GAAGAGATCTTCTACTCCTACGGCTTTAGTTGCCATCTCTTCTGAACTTCAGATTCTCATACCCAACTGCCTCCGGGGCATGACCTGCCGGATAAATGTCAGGCCCCCTGAGTCCAGTGTGTCCAGGCCTGAACTCCTGTCTTGTCCCCTAACTCGCCCCTTCCGTGTGCCCTGCAGGACCTTCACTCAGAACTCTGGCGTCATCCTCAACTTCTTGCTCTCCGCCAGCCCTCCCTCCGTCAGTCGCCACGTTCTGTTGATTCTGCCTCCAACCTACCCTCAGACTGTGCCTTCTCCAGCTCCCCTGACCGTCCCGGACCCAGCGCTCACTCCGCTCACCTGGATGGCTGCTCTCACCTCTGTCCCTGCTCAGGCCTTGCTCCTCCCTCCCATGTTCGCACTGCTGCCAGAGAGACCTTGGTACCAAGCAAATCCGATGATGTCATTTCCACACTTAAAAACTTCCCAAGACTCCTCATTCCTCTCACGCAGAAGTTAAAACCTTCGATATGGCTCATAAAGCTCTTCATGATCTCATTTTCATTTTCCTCTTTGGTTTCATCTTTTTAAGTACACAGTTTTTTTTAAGCCAGAGGGAATTTATTTACTTCCCCAACATATGGGCACAAAATCCACAGATAAGAACACAGACTTTGGCACCAGACCATTTGGGTTCAAATCCCGCCTTTGCCTAATAATGTTATGACCTCGAGTGAGTTCCTTAACTTCTCTGCCTCAGTTTCTCCATCTATAAAATGAGATGATAGGGTTCTTGTGAGGCTTAAATGAGTCAATGCTCATAAAACACTCAGAACAATGCGGGGACATAATTAGCATTCAGTAAGTACTATCACTGGCCCTAAACACTGAACAGATTGTGTCTACTCTACATTTGAGATTCAACACAAAAACAATTCTAGTTGTAAAGTACATTTAGACAATAAGAAAGCCTAACAAAATATGTTTTTTTAAAATAATTGCTACTTTGATCTTTTCTGAAATATTAGATTGAAAAAAAGTGAAATTTTATTGCTCTTGCTTTTTTTTTAATCCTCACATGAGGATATTTTTTCCATTGCGATTGAAAAAAGTGAAATTTTATTGCTCTTGCTTTTTTTTTTTTATCCTCACATGAGGATATTTTTTCCATTGATTTTTTTTGTTTTTGTTTTGTTTTTGTTTAGAGAGAGTGAAAAGGAGGAGGAGAGACAAAGAGAAAGAAACATCAATGTGAGAGAGACATCGACTGGTTGTCTCCTGCACCCACCCCCTCCAGACCAAGATCGAGCCTGCACCCCAGGCATGTGCCCTTGACAGGAATTGAACCCGCTATCCTTCAGTCTGTGGGCTGAAGCTCTAACCACTAAGCAAAATGGCTAGGGCTGTTGCTCTTGCTTTGTTGGAGATTGACCCTGTGCTTATCTGGGATTTTGATCTAAGGCATGCTTTTCCCTCTTTCTACAACACTTTCCCTCACACTGCCTTTTTTTTTTTTTTTGAGCCAAATCTTATTCCTTGTTTAGGTCTCCAGTTACATGGTAGCTCCTCTTAACGGCTGTGCCTGACCGGGGGTCTGAGCTGGCCCTGCCAATGCCCTCTCACCACATGCTTAGCCCCCGAGCCTGGCACCGCCATGTGTGTTATTTTAACTTCCTTTTGCGTGGCCTCTGTCTCGTGATAACGCGATTGCCCTGGAGGCAGAGCGTCCTCTGTCTTGTCCCCATCATCGTCTCCTGCGCCTGGCAGAGTGTGTGCCCAGTACATCACTGCCCCAAACCTCACTTTTCTTCAGGCATCATCTCGCCAGGACGGAGAGAACTCTGTGTAAGAGTAAATTTATCTAGTTAAAAAGTACCATCTATTTTTTCCTTCTGACATTAAGGTAGCTCTGCCTTAAATGCCACTCAGACCCAAAGAATTACTAGCTGGGTCTTTGCTGTTTTCCAATTCAAATACCAAAAATGAGGTAACATTGATTAAGAGTGAGAGTTTAAAAAACCTCTTCCAAGGTTTTCTGTGTGCTGAGGGGGAGAGCCAGGTATGAAGGCACTGTTCTTGAATCTTCAGTCTTAAGTCTATCCCGGGTCCTTCATGGCAGGAATCTCAATCCTGGGCTGACCGGTAGAGAAAGCGTTCTGGCCAGGAGCCTGTGAAACCAGAGTCGAGGGACGAAGACCTGTTCACCTGCATATGAAGCAGCTCCTGAGTTTCAGACCTGAGGGTCCTGGGAAACCCCTGATTTTGTTTGGCAGTTAGGTGCTGAGATTTCATCACCCTATTATAAATTACTAGAGGCCTGGTGCTCGGCTGGGTGGGGAGGGGCTGCAGGAGGTTGGCGGGGGGAACGATTTGGCCCCCATTGGGCCGGTTGGCTGCTGCAGTGCCCGTCATAGCGACCAGTCATTCCGGTTGTTCCGTTGTTCCGGTCATTTGGCTTTTATATATATAGATTCCACAGACACTCATAAGTTCTTCCTAGGAGGTTTGTACTAGCACCTGTGGAGGCATGATGTGATACACAAAGACAAAGACATGTCCTGCCCCGCAACATACAACCCAGATGCCACCTGCTGCTCTTAAGAATCTCAGTTTGACACCTTAAAGGAAACACCATTACCTGCCCTGGGAATGTCCAGGGAGATTGGCTTTATCTCATCATCTTGGGCTCTGATTGCTTACTGTTTATTTTCTGTTTCGTGGCTGTTCCTTTATCTCTGTCCTGGTGTGGGGGCAGAAATTTTTCCTCCAACCTCATTAAGTTCCGGCTGAACTAATAACACGAGGCAGATTAATGGAAGAAAATACACAGATTTATTACATAGGTACGTACGGGGTTCCCTAAGAATATGAGACCCGAGGACACATTGGGTAGTTGAGACTTTTTAAATTTTTATTTTTATTGATTTCAGAGAGGAAGGGAGAGGAAGAGAGAGACAGAAACATTAATGATGAGAGAGAATCATTGATCGGCTGCTTCCTGCATGCCCCCTACTAGGGATTGAGCCCGAAACCCAGGCATGTACCCTTGACTGGAATCAAACCTGGGACCCTTCAGTCCACAAGCCAACGCTCTATCCACTGAGCCAAACCAGCTAGGGCGCAGTTGAGACTTATATGCCATCTTGAGCTAAGGAGAAGTGGGCAGGGTGGGTGTGGTTTAGGACTTCAAAGGGTAGCAAGGCAATTCACATGGAGATGAAAAAGGAAATGTTCAGTGAACAAATGTTTGCTGGGCCATATTTAACAATGGGACTCAGAGAGGACTTTGATCAATGGCTCTTGCTAGGTTCCTGCCTGTCAATCACACACTAGTTTATGTGAAGTTATAGGTTGTTCCCTTCCTGGAGCAGGCCCTCTATCTAAATTCCTTTTTAGGCAGTTAGAGGGGAGGCTCAAGGTTTTTCCTGCATCTTTTGTTTGTTTGTTTGTTTGTTTGTAAATAAATCAAAATAGCCAATATCCCAAAGGACATATAGGTATGGTAGGTGGTTAGACAGACATGAGCAGAGCAGGAAGGATAGGCCAGGTATATAACATCACCAGGCAGAAAGCCCAGGTGTGTAGCCACACTGGGAAAACAAGAACCTCACCCCCAGGGTAACCTCTCTTCTCTGGTATGTCACTGGTCATGCATGTTTGACCCCCAACCTTTCCTATTGCTGGTCACGTGGTTTAGACCCTCCCCTGACCTTCCCTCCCCTGGCATGTCTCTAGTCATGTGTAGACCCCTCGGAGGAGGAACAAGGGGGCTGGAGAGTAGCCTAATGTGACTGACTCTCCTATGAGCCCTTGCATGACAAGCCCTTAAGCACTAAGCCCTCAGGACAATGAGGTTCTGGCCACATCAAATAATCTCGGGAACAAAGTGTCGGGTCTGTTGACTACAGACACAGAGTTTTGGTCACACTAGAGATGACAGTTAGGCCTCAATTGTGTTTCCGGTCCAGGCCCAGAAAAGTAGCAAAACCAGATGGAGTGACGCCATGGTTGATATCAGGACCAGATGCAATGACTAATGACTCCCTCCCCTACGGCTGACCAATCCATGGAGACCAGGACTCTGGAAGGACACACCTGGTGAGTATTCCATTGAGACACTACCTTGAGACCTCCCCTGAAATCCTCGCCTTTAAAAATCCTGAAGATGAAGGCCCCTACTCTCTTTCTCTCCCTAAAGCCGCCCGTACCTTCTTTGTTCAGGCATGTGTTTTGCCTTTCTTTCTCCTAAGCTCCAAGGGCCCTTCTTTTGCCTCTGTAACTGCTTTCCTGAGCCCACGCAGCCCAGCTGGCTCACTTCTTCTACCTCTGTGACTTGCTAAATAAATGTTGGCTTGTATTGGAGTCTTGGCTCCGAATTCTTTCTTAGCCAGAACTCAAGAACCCAGGTTGCTGAACCGAGGTCCCATCGCCGGTGACATTCTGGTGCCGTTTCCCCACTGACACACTGAGGTGGCAAACTCCGTTCCCTCTCACTGGCATCAGCCCAGACATAGGACATGGGCTCCAGGAGTCTTTCCCTCCTCTTCCTAAAATAGCATCTGGGAAGCAGCGGTGTGTGGCAGCATTTTACTGAGGAAACGAGTACGAGCCAGAGGAGTTATATGGCATCCACAGGCAGACAGTCCAAATGAAACACCGCGCTCTTCAAAAGCCCCTCAGCCATTTCTCCCAACTCAAGTTCCGGATGCCTGCTGGGTTTTGTTTGTTTGTTTGTTTGTTTTGTTTGTTTTTGTTTTGTTTTCCCTCTCTCTTTTTCCTCTCTGTACTGCCTTTCAGCCACTCCAAAGAGGAAAATAACATTTTCTCATACTTGTTTATGCTGAGCAATCCGGCGGTCTCCACTTCCTACCCATGACTGCTCGGGCTTCCTCTGCATGGCTGTGGGCCATCATTGTACTTTGCTAAACAATGCGCTGAACTCCATGTCCCACCGCGCTTCTTTCTCCCCGATTATGTGACCTGTGTCACTGCCACCACTCACACCCCTGCTCCTCTGAAGGCGCATGTGGACAGAGCCACCTTTGGTTTCAATCACATTTCCCCCAGCCGGGTGGCTCAGTGGTTGAGCATCGACCCAGGAACCAAGAGGTCACCGGTTGGATTCCGGTCAGGGCACATGCCCAGGGCTTCATCTCCAGTATGTGTGTGTGTGTGTGTGTGTGGCGGGGGGCAGGGGAGGAAGGGGAGCGCGTGCGGGAGGCAGCCGGTCAATGATTCTCTCTCATCATTGATGTTTCTCTCTCTCTCTCTCTCCCTCTCCCTTCTTCTCTCTGATATTAATAAAAACAGATTTAAATGACATTTCTACCATTTCTCTTACGGAAGTTTGAGGTCTGGAATGAGGAGAATGCTTATTTGTGTTATTTGTGGAATGCTTTATTTCAACACTTCAAGGACAAGGTCCAAGTCTTGTTCACCATGGTGTTCCTAGCCCCTCTACACAGAGCAGGCAGTCAACACGTATTCATCGCATGGCTGCTTTACAGTGTCTAGGAGAGCTGCACTGGAACAGATGTGGTCCTTTTCTTTACTCAGCTCAGCACCACCTGATGCTCCTGTCATCTGATAGACATCGAATTCGAGTGTGTTCAGGGCACTGTTTGAAAACAGGTTGAGTCCTCGGCTTGCATTCTTTTCACGGCCTTCTCACTGACGTCGGAGGCAAGCAGCGAGGAGCTGGCCAAGGGTTTTGACTTTGCAGACGGTGTTGTTGTTCTCTTCAGGGGCGGCTGCCAACATCCCGGAGCTAGAGTGAACTTTTGACTCTGGGCAACGCACAAAGCCTCAAGCTGTTCCCTGCAGAAGCAACGAGGGGATGGGCTCAAGGAGCCGGTGGCTTGGCGAAGGCCTCCAGGCAGCTTCACCCACATGTGCATCAGCGAGGAGGTCTGCGCCTGAGAAGCCGGCAGCCCAGCCGAAGAGCAGGCTGGTGTGAATATGCCGTCCAGGTCCCTGGGAACCAGCTGTTGGAATCCATGTTTGACCCCCGTGTTGTTTTTTACAGCTTTGCCCCCAGCAGTTGTCTGCGGTGTGTTTTTCCAGCATTGTGTCCTTGGCCGGAGTTTCATCTCTTACGTATCCTGTTTTTTTCCTCAGGTGAAATGATCTCATGAAACCATTTTAACTTAAAGAAGCTATTAGCCTGGGCTGAAGAGCTTTACATTTGAATAGGGCATTTCTTTCCTTCCACAGGCACTTTTCAAGGAGAAAACTGATGGCGATGTGGCTGTTGGCCTCAAAGATGATATATTTGCATTTCCGTGCTGTGCACTTTCTCAGGAGAAAGTTATGTTAGTTTCCTGGTTCTTTGGTGAAATAGTGTGAGTACTGGGGTCCCTCCCACAGGTGGGACAGGTTGGGAAAGTATTGGGGTCCCTCCCACAGGTGGGACAGGTTGGGAAAGTATTGGGGTCCCTCCCACAGGTGGGACAGGTTGGGAAAGTATTGGGGTCCCTCCCACAGGTGGGACAGGTTGGGAAAGTATTGGGGTCCCTCCCACAGGTGGGACAGGTTGGGAAAGTATTGGGGTCCCTCCCACAGGTGGGACAGGTTGGGAAAGTATTGGGGTCCCTCCCACAGGTGGGACAGGTTGGGAAAGTATTGGGGTCCCTCCCACAGGTGGGACAGGTTGGGAAAGTATTGGGGTCCCTCCCACAGGTGGGACAGGTTGGGAAAGTATTGGGGTCCCTCCCACAGGTGGGACAGGTTGGGAAAGTATTGGGGTCCCTCCCACAGGGGGAGTACTGGGCTCCCTCCCACAGGTGGGACAGGTTGGGAAAGTATTGGGGTCCCTCCCACAGGTGGGACAGGTTGGGGGAGTACTGGGGTCCCTCACACAGGTGGGACACGTTGGATCTTCCATCAGTGGTGTCACAGGTTCTCCTCCTTGCCTCCCACCACCTGCATTTTGTGGGGAAGCCAGGACTGCAGAGCTGCGGGTGCGGCTGGAGCAGGTTTCCTTGTTGTGGTGTCTTCTCCTTTGGAAACTGTAGAACTGCTGCTCAGTAAAGTAGCAGCGGGGCTTCAGCTCAGTGTTGGTGTTGCGACTCCAGCAGCGACACTGCAGATGCTCTGAGGAAGCTGTTAGGAGACCCATCCTTCCTTCTCGCCCAGCGGGGATCAGCGTATGTCCTAAGCTCTCGGTGACCAGCCCGCTAGTTCCCATCCTGTGTGTGGCAGGGGGGAGGGGGGGGGCGAGGTGCGTTCTGGCTTGCCCTGTCGAGAAAGGAAATCTGACCGCGCTTTAATGTTCCTCCCCTGGAAGCAGGTAGAGAAACGCCTTAGATTCACAGCCTCTCGTTTACTAGAGAGAGAGCATTTTGTGAGTCACATTAGAATGCTCTTCAGTGACTCTAACCCATTAGAGTGTTTATGGTCCATTTACAATTTCGTTCTCTTGCCTTCCCTTTAAAACATAATTTCATCCATTCAACAAACTTAATCATTCTATGATTTCTGTGCTCTTTATTCAGGTGTTCTTTATTCAACACACATATATTAAGCATCTTGTCTGTACAAGATGCGATGCAAGATTATCGATCCTGTCCTTCTCCAAAAACAAACAAAAAAGGAAACCACATAAACAATAAGTTGCTGACATCCATGGATTTACAAGCCGATCAGGCAGATCATAATGGCGCGTGCACAATACTGGGTAGTTAAAAAGACCTTTATGTTGCATGTTTTTAAATTATTGTTATAATGTCCACATTTCTTCCCCTTAGAGTATGCAATGTGCACACTTTTCCATGCGCAGATCTTCATTTCTCTCCCTCTTGTAATTCTGACTTTGCCATCCTCGTGCCAGCTGTGTTGTACTTAGCATTGAAATGACACTTAAAGGTATGTGTGTTTTTCTGAAGATTTTTGTCAAGAAACGCATCCGATGGGTTTTCCTTTGCCATCGTCTTCCCCTGTGCCGGCTGGGTTGTTCAGTAGCGTGTCTTTCCTGGCCTGCGTGTTTCGCTCCTCCCGAGACCATTTGGAGAGAGGGCAGATTGTGATTAGAACGAGATGTGAGGGTGCCAGACTGTGTTTCCGGCGGGCACGGCAGCAGGAACAAACAAAACACCCCAAGAGGTGCCCGTCACTGCCGCTTACAATACGGGCAAGGCGCAGAGCATCCCCTCCCCTCGTGGGGAGAGAGTTCAGTCTCAGGACGACAGAGCAGCCTGCGCAGACTGTGCCGGTCCGACCCGCAGAGGGAAAAAAACCCCCACCTCCCAGGTAAACGTCACTCAGCCCCGATCGCTGTGGCCCCCGCCAGCCCTGAAATCCTGTGATTCCTGTTATGTCCTCCGTGAAGGTGGCACAGCTTCTCTCACACAGACCACCCAACTCCGGCCACGCGCAGATAGGCACACAGCTGATCTAGGTGACGGAGAGAGGGGATCCAGGTAAGTCTTCACTTTCCCTCCCCCCTGGGTTAGTGGCTCAGCCCACTTCGTGTTGTGGAAGGACGATCTGAAGGAAGACCCACATGGCCCAGCCTCTGCTGGCAGGGACACAGGGATGGGCCATCCGCAACCAGTTACTCCCTCGGGAAGGAGGGACGCACGGAGGCTGCAAGATGAGCTGTCCCATTCAGAATGTGGGGTTTCGGTAAAGCATTTGCATGTGTGTTATCATCTTGGTACCCTCACTGCCTGTGACCTGGGCGATGTGACTGACAGCACGCGAGTAACACGGCCCTGAAGTCAGCAAGAGAGCTCGGGGAGGTGGTGGTCTCTCCACGCGCGGCTTCCCATCCTCTCCAGCAGGCGCCCTGGAGGCCTGGAGAGGGTCACCCCACAGTGCATTTGATGTCTGTCTCACTCTCAGCCAGAGGCTCCTCTCAGCCGGGTCCAGTTGTAACTGATTTTTTCTCATTGAATGCCCATCTTTGTTGGTCTAGATTCAGTGATGGCGAACCTATGACACGCGTGTCAGGGGTGACACGCGAACTCATATTTTTGGTTGATTTTTCTTTGTTAAATGGCATTTAAATATATAAAATAAATATCAAAAATATAAGTCTTTGTTTTACTATGGTTGCAAAGATCAAAAAATTTCTATATGTGACACGGCACCAGAGCTAAGTTAGGGTTTTTCAAAATGCTGACACGCCGAGCTCAAAAGGTTCGCCATCACTGCTCTAGAAGTTCTGTAGATGTGAGTTGAGGAAAATCAAGGAGGTCACCAGGATTTCTTCAGAGCCAGAGTGAAGGGGTCAGGAGAGAGACACACCGGGGGAGCATCGCTTTCCCAACTAATTTCTACCTCAAACGTTTGGGGGGTGGGGCACACAGACCAGGTGATGGTAGCGAGCAGAGCACCCCTTTAATGGAACTGAAGTTAGTGTAAGTCACGTTTCCCAGTTACGTGAATCTGTTCACCTACCTAACTATTAGGATGCTAACTTTTCATGTCTATCACAGGAAAGACGCCTTTCTGTATGTGGTATGTTTCACAAGGTGCTCTTACACACAACCTGGCCATCTTTCTTTCAAAGAAAGAATACTGGCAAACCTTGTGAATGCTGACTGGCATTTGTCTACTGCTGAGGGTGTCTGAGTTAGCAGCTGGTTTACAGGGGGAAGATAGAGGCAATTACTTCCGAAGGACGTAGGATGTGAACAATCCAGAGGATGGGTAGAATGTGGCAAGAAGAAAGTTGTAGTTGGGATATCCGTGCATCTACATGGCAGTGGGATGCTGACTCTGGAATATCAGAGTGCGTACGGAAGGAGGGAAGACTGGAGTAACAGGCCCGAGCCACATCACAAAGATGGTTTAGTGCCCGATTAACCGCTCCTGAGATAGAAGTGTGGTCGTTTTTAAGTAGGGATAGGTCACGATTAGATTAATGTTTTCAACAGCAAACCTTGTAGCAATACATGTAACAAAAACCGATTAAGAGACTCTTACAAAATCCAGGTGAGAGTTTTGGGGGCAGAAATTGGAACAGCAGCAGGTTCTGAGGTCGCAAGTGGAAGAGAAGTGGAGGTGGAGTCACAAGAGTTGGAACTGACTGGGTAGACCTTTGGGGGACAGTACACAGAGTCAGGAATGAGTTGAAGGTGGTTGGTTAGTAGGGATATAGACTGTATTTTCCCACGGAAAGAATATCACAGTGGTTATGTTCCAGCTTTATCTTTAATGCACCACTTATTTCATAACATGGCTCCCAATTTAGAAAAGCACGCTGGGAATGGCATTCAGGGATTAACGCGAGAGACCTGAGAGTTAATCAGCAAAGTTTTCATCAAATCGGGCGTGGGAGACAAGAGGGAGTGAAGATGACGCCAAGGTCTTGAACAAGGCGCATAAAGCGATAATGATGCTATGCGTGGAACTGGGACACAGAGGAGGATTTGGGGACAAGCAGAATTTGAGTTGGCGGCTGTGTATCAAAATATGTCGCTAGCCAGGCCTGTGTACATGAGCGCCCCCAGGAGGCCAGTGGCAGCTTGGGCCTGGAGCTGGTACAGATAACTGGGCTCTGGAGAGAGGTCGATGAGCATTCCCACATGGAGGTGAGAGCTGAAAACGCAGCAATAAATGGCTGCCTTTGGTAAAGAATAAGGATAAGAAGGAGAGATGGGGCCAGGGAGACCTTTGGAGAAAACAGACGAGAGGTGTGGCTGATGAGCCTCATGATCGATGAGCATTCCCATATGGAGGTGAGAGCTGAAACGCAGCAATAAATGGCTGCCTTTTGGTAAAGAACAAGGATAAGAAGAAGAGGGAAGGGGCCAGGGAGACCTTTAGAGAAAACAGACGAGAGGTGTGGCTGATGAGCCTCATGGGTAGGCCTTGTTACATGCGGAAATCAAAAGCACACACTGAAATATACAGCTTCTCTGGGATCATAACATTGTGTGTGTGTGTGGGGGGGGGGG
>NW_005364633.1:1121345-1148836 GCF_000412655.1 Myotis brandtii
GGGTCTCACTTTCTAGAACAAGCAGAGCAGAGGGGACCTGATCTGCAACGTCCTCGGTTGCCCATCCTGGCGTGTGTTTATGGTCAGCTGGTGATGTTTTCTCTCCTGAAGAGCAAGGGGCGCTCACGCTGCCCAGCTGTGTCCACGGGGAGACTGCAGGCTTGTAAGATGGGAGCTTCCCAGTCTGTTTAGCCAGTGACCTCCAATTTGACTCAGAAGAAGGAGAGTTCACTACAGAATGAGCAATGATTCCTTTCGGCCCAACTGTAGCCTGGGGCCCGTTCCCACGTAAAGAATTGCCTGGTGAGAGGATGCTATGCAGAGGCTCAGGGGCCCGAGCTTCCAGAAAGCTCTCTCAGTCACTTTTCTCAGGTCCATCCTGACAGAGCCAAGAGCCCTGGGGGGAGGGGGAGGGAGGCCAGAGGCTTCCCTGTTTCCCACCAGCATCTTCGGGGAGTGGACCCCTCTGGGCCTCCCTGGCCTGTGGAGCCCCCTGTCCGGCCCCTTCCCCTCCGGCCCTGGGGTGTTGAATGTGAAGACTAAGTGATGAAAGCCACGTCAGTGCTCTTGATTCCTGACAGAGATTCTGAAACTCCTGCTGCCTTCCCTCTGCCTCCCGCCGACACTCTCCCTATCGGGCTCCCATCTCTCTTCATCCCCCCCGCCCCACAGCCTCCTTAGCATCCTTCCCGAGTGGAGAGAGCCTTGCTCAGCAGAGTATCAGCTGGAATGGAAACCGGTCCCGCGGGGCCCACGGCCGGTCCCTGAAAGCTTTTTCATCGTGTCCCTTGTTCCCCCAGAGAACAATTACTTCAAAGACAGTCCCAGCGCCTGGCATTTCAGCTCAGCTCATCACCGCCGCCTTTGCCAAGCCCGCCAGGTGCCAGGAATCACGTCGGGGCTGCTGGCAGGACCGCTCCCCGATCAAGGCTGTCATCGTCGCCTCTGAGTTGGCGGTGCCTCCTGACATGGCACAGCGGCCTGCAGGGCTTGGAGTCCTGTTTGAGCTGCTGTCACACCGGGCTAATGAATGCTATTAGCATACCCGCCTGCCAGCTGGGGGGCCCAGGAGGGGCCACGCAGCCAAGCGCAGTTGGCAGAGCTCAGCTCTGTGCTTCAGAGAGCGCTTGGCAGGGGTGGCACTGGAGACTCCTAAGGCACTGTACCGACCAGGGAACGCAGGGGAACCAGGAAGCTTACCTGTTGTAATGCAGGCGAGCAGGGAAAGGGGATGAGAGGTGACATTTGTAACTGTGGGGCCTACCGCAGGCGTTTGAAAGGCTAAGAGAGCCTTGAGAATGCCCCCGGGCTCTCCTAATCTAATTGCACATTCTGTTCGGAAATGAGAATGTATGGAAACAGGATCTATTTTCCACGTGGCTTTAAAAAAAGATGGCTCGAGATACTCATCTGATATTAATTTTATCTTAACCGTGATGACCGGTGATTGACATCATTGCTTTAATGACTGGGCGTCATTCCTAGGACGGCTGGTGGAGAGTGGATGACAGCTTAATGGCCACGACGCCCCCTTCTCGGCCCTTCATTGAAATTCAACTCCCCATTATAGCAAAATGCAGAATTATTAATAGCAAGCAAAGTGCATTTTTCCAGCAAACAGAGACTTGAAGTGGATATATATTCATGGCCAGTTTTATATTAGTGTTTAGGATAAGTGCGGGTACAGGGTTGCTAGGCAACTAGTGGTGATTGTTATGCCCGATATTCAACTCTTAAAGGTATGTTTAATGAGTGTAATCTTCAATTTAGTTTGAGATTAATTTTTAAATGTATAGCTTGAAATACTTTATGTTAATAAACTTAAATATTGCAACGTGGTATTAACGCTAAATGTGTGACAGGCACTAAATTCCAGAAAGGTTTCTTAAAACTGCATTAACTTGTGGTTGAAACTAAATTATTCTGCCCACCAAAATAACGTTTGAATAAATTAACAAATTAATTAGCATTAACCTCAAAGACTTTGTGAAAAACTGCATATTTCTGGGTAAAGGATTTTAGACAGAGCAAATGTAATTATAAGAGCTATAGCTGCAAGTTCAGTCCTTGGCTGTTTTTTTATTTAAGTTAATTGTCTCTTGTATTAAATATGATCACTTTTCAATCTCTATTGTCAATGGAAGAAATACATGGAAGAACTTGGACTTATTGTATCAAATGAATCACTGAGATTCTAATATTTATTTTGGAAGAACAATCTACAATAGTTGAGCATAAGATTTAAAAAAATATTTTTATTGATTTCAGAGAGGAAGGGAGAGGGAAAGAGAGATAGAAACATCAATGATGAGAGAGAATCATTGATTGGCTGCCTCCTGTGCAACCTACACTGAGGATTGAGCCCACAAACTGGGCATGTGCCCTCACCAGGATTCAAACCATGACCTCCTGGTTCATAGGTTGCCGCTCAACCACTGAGCCACACCATCTGGGCAAGATGTTTTTTTACTCCAAGATCATGGTGCCCAAAATTCTTTATGATCTTAAATTATTTTTCTTTCATTTGCTTATTTTTTTGTTGAAGTATTATTTATCTGTTTCTTCTTTCTTAAAAGTAAATACAGTCTGCCTCTTGTTATGTCAAATAGCAGTTGACCTGTTTCTTTGGCTTTTTGGAAATTGAATGAGTGCAATGAGATGAAGTTAAGTATGCCGTTGGCTATTGCAGACACAATTAGCTGCTTATTTAACAGCAAATCCTGCTTGTGCTTCTCCATCCCCTAATTTCTTCTTCAGAACCCTGACTTCTTCATGCTCCTGGACGAAGCTGGACTTCCCTAGCCCCTCAGTGTGGTGGATCTTGATTTGTTCAAGACAGAGGCAATCACAAATAAATCCAATCCCCTTGACTGCCATTGGCTTAGGACTGGGCATGTGATGCAATTCTGGCTAAAGGGATATGAAGAAAATATGAGAAAGAGATGTGTCCTCACTTTCCAATCTGACATTTGGATAGTATGTGATCATGTGATGTTTGAAACTACAACTTATAACTCTGAAGGAGGCACACAGGTATACAATCCTGAAGATGACCAATAACAAAGATGTAATTGTTGAGTCACTGAATTTAGACTTCTTCTTATGTGAGAGAATACATTCTCCTTTTTGTTTAGACAATAAACTTTCCATTTCTTATAGCTAAGTCATCGTAACTAACACTGCCTGGCATTATTTTTAGGTAGGACATTTGCTAAAACAAATGTTTATGATTTCTTATATGTCTTTGCTCTTAGTTTATTAAAATGGCAGACAATGTACAATATTTTCCTTTGCTTCAATTGGTTGGCTCTCTATGGAATATGTTTCCACACTTGTCTTCAGTGCAGCAATCAGAGGAACTGATTGGCTGATTGCTCTGTTCATCAGTCGTTGGTAGGCAAACCCTCTGCCAGGAACAGTTATAAATACAGTGCGATTCCTATAATCGAAGGATACTCAACAAGATAAAACGTATTCTTTGGGTGCACACTAAGAATATATCTTTAACTGGAGTGCAGGAGGAGGAAAGATAGGATAAGGGAGGGAGGGGAGAATTTAATTTGTATTTTCAGCAATAAAGCCCAGTTGGTAATTACATTTTCATAAAAACACATCGGCTCTCTCAGGGTCAGTTTTTCTTCTATGTGTTTGCAAGGAAGGCGAGTGTGGGTCACAGTGGAGCACCCCAGAAAGTCAGCTGCTCAGGACCAGGAAAGACAGCACCCGATGAAGATGGAGTGATAGTCAGAGCTTCAGCCAGAACTAGAGCTGCACAAACCAGGAAGCCCATAGGATTTGTCCCGGTAAATAGCCCTCTATCAGAGGAGGGATGGATGGTTCGTACACTAACAGGACAGAGGCTCTTATCATTGCTCACTTGCCATTCCAACCACACCAAATTACTTACAAACAAATTTACAAAGCTATTCCGCAAATACCAGGCTGTCCCCAAGCACTAAGCTCTTCTATGCTCTGTAGCTTTGCACATGCTAAGACCTGTATGTGAATTGTTCTCTGTTCCTTGTTGGCTAAATGTTATTGATTCTTCAAAGGCATTCTGGCCACTAATAGGTAGGTCATCACCTCCCGTGAACCTTTTCTGGGTCCTGAGCCCTTACAGCTTTGCTCAGCCTGCTCGGTGCTGCTTGTATCTTGCACAGTAACACGCCTCTCACACTTCATGGCGATGACTGGTTCCCACATCTTTCTTCCTCATCAGCTTGGAGCTTCTTTGAGGAAGGACCTATGATTTGTCCCTCTCTTTTTACTTTTAATTTTTTCCCCCTCTTTGTATCTTCAATGTGTGAAACAGAACCAGGTATGTAACATGCTCTCCCCTGCCTCAGACTACACAAAGCCAATCTGTAGATTCCATACCAACAAATACCTTGAACCCAGCCACTTCAGGGCATACCATTGAATTTACAACTATCTGAGCCCTTTATCTTCTCGTTCCTAAATACCACCTGGGAATTTCAGGCATTGAGAATGCCTTGTGATGACACAAGAGGAAAGACGAGGCTCCATAAAGTCATTGTTACTCTTAGTGATGTGAAAGGAGAAGTGAGACACCTTACAGCTACTGGGGGAGGCCTAGATTGCCTGTGGGATTTCATGTCTTACTTCCCTCTGGCCCTGATGATTGATATAATAGGGAAGTGAGAGCTGGGTTTACATTGGGAGGTATAATGGGATGGGCCCCAAGGAGCTTCACTATAGTTTGTAATTAGGAGCCCATGGACTAGTTAACTCAACTTGACCACCGCCTGCATTCCCGCTATTCCCAGGATGACCCCAGTGGACTCTGCCTTTAGCAGTCTCTCTGGGTCTTTGCTTAACGGTGCGGTTAGGCCTGAAAGCTGCGAAACGAGTAAGAGAATATTGATGCCCCGCTATTTAATTGCCTTCTAAATCCATGGTAAATTTTTTTTAGTGATTTTAAACTCTGAAGAATAGCAGACTCATTGATTTCTATAATTCACTTATTTAGGGATTTCTATTATCAACTGAATTTGATTGATGGCTCCATGACAAATAGCTGTGTGCTCAGCATATAGCAGCCCCCTGGACGCTCACTCAGCCATAAACAATGGGTGATATCATTCCGAGGTTCTTTTGCTGAGTCTTCGCTTTTCGATTTAGGGAACAACTGGTTGAGATTCCATGAGTGAAGGGAGTTAAGTGAAATCCCACTTCGCTCCCTTGGCGAAGTAAAGGCTCCCGTGGTATTTGGACGTGGACCCTGAGAGCTCTCAGAGCCCTATTTTGAGATTCTGTGGCATTTTGCTCCAAAATGTCAAGCCCCGTCTCATAATCCAGACACAGCAGAGTCACTTGACAAAGACAGTGGCCTGCCGTGTGTGTGCTGTGACGGCCGATTACGTCCCTAAGTCTGTGTCACTCGGACAGACGAGATGGTAGGTAGTGAGATGTTTTCATCAAAACCCCAAGCACAGCCCCATAAATCGTTTTATTTTTTCCATTGATTCACATGATAAAAGCTCCAGTCCTAAAAACCTGGATTGCCAGGGAGATATTCTTGACTATCTAGACTTCTTCCAGATCACAGAAATGGACATTTGTGATATCTATTTTAAAATGCCCTAATGCTTTGCCTGATTATAAGTCAATTAATTTATATGAAAGGAAACTGGAAAATGAAAAATATAAAAAAGGAAATTAAAATGATCAATCAAACCAAAACCAGAGATTGCCATTTTTAACATTTCAGCTAATGAGCTATTGTAAGTGAATACTTTTCTTCTTAGAACACCAAGCAGGCAAAAGATTATTATTATTAGGCGAGGGCTAATGCTGGTCCTAATGCCGAGGTTTCTGTATTTTTGCTGCTTACCTAACCTCTACCAGAGAGCGGAGAGACAGTCCGGGTGTTGAGTCAGGGACACGGTGGCAAGTTGGACAAGAGTGTGGCCGCTCCGGGCACCGGACATTCCTGCCCCTTCACCACCACCCGCTGCAGGAGAACAGGAAGTTTCCTTGACCCTCACTCTGGGCTTTATAACTGAAAGTCACAAATATACGTCTCAGCTCCCTAGAGTAAGGTGAGGCTATGCACAGCAGAGCTGAAAGAGGGGAAGAAGTTATGCTGTCTTGTGAATGTGGCATCAAAATATTTACTCTTGGAATATGATGACTGGTTGATTTTAAGTACTGATGATGACAGGGTTAGAAAGTATTGCAATGATTTTAGCGAGAGATCAATAAGTAGACATGTTGATAGACACCATCCCTATTTCATCTAATCTCTATTTTACATTAGCTTCCTGGAGTGTCGGGTAACCATTCTTGGTTATTGGATGAGATGAGCTAACCATTTCACACTCAGCTTTTTGGTATTTAAAAGACATGTAATGAGTAACATGTTGAAACATTAATTCCTTATAAGCATATTATCTGCCTTTCAGGATGAGTAAAAAAGTAATGTTTATGAAATTACTATAGCTTTTAAGAAAAAAACGGAAGAAAATTATTTACAATACTAGTTTTCTAATCATTGGTGAATAAATTCTGTATGAAAATAATCTAACATCATAATATAAATATTTGGGACTTTTAAGGGGGAACTTTTTGCCACATGAGTTGTACTATCCTGTATCTTTATAATTAGTAAATGAATGGTTTATGATATTTAATACTGATTTGTATCATAACAGTTAATTTTTAATTATAATAAAGAAAAAAGTGACACCAATAAATCAAAGATGAAGTTAACCCAACAAAACTTCTAAAATTTTTCATGTCACCTAGCACTGTTCCAATTCTGAGAGAAGCACCAAAAGATATTATAATAAATTATTTTATCCTCCTTAGTTTCCTCTTTTATAAAAAACTAGGGGCCCAGTGCACAAATTCGTGCACCTTGAAAGGAACTGTGGGCCACGAGGCTGCGGTGGGCAGAGGGGCGGGGCTCAGCCCATCCTCTGTGCCCCCGCCTGGCCCTTCCTGCCATGGCCCCCAGTTTCCTGTCTGCAAGCAGCCCCACACCCACTGCTGCCGCTCCTACACGCTGACGGTGCAGAGCGATTGGGGCTGGCACTGGGTGATGGCAGCGGGTGCAAATGGCGGCTCTGGCAGCAGGTGTGAGCAGGGCTGGTGCCGGCAGTGGGTGTGAGCACCGGGTGAGACCTTGGCATGCAGGAGCAAAGAATTTTCAGTAACCACCAGAGGCTCACCCCGATGACAGTGACCGGTGCCCCGCCTTAGTCTGACCCCCCTGCTCACCTGCTCCACCATCCTGCCACGGCCGATGCCCTCCATGTTCTGCGCTCTGCTGCCTGTTGCCAACGCCTGCCATGTTTTGCGCATGCCCCCTGGTGGTGAGTGCACATCATAGCGACCAGTTGTTCAGTTGTTTGGTTGTTCAGTTGTTCTGCCATTTGGTCTATTTGCATATTAGCCTTTTATTATATAGGATGTAGATTTGCTTTCTAAATATCCATCAGTGATGCTCAGTAAATTGGACATACATTTTTTCTAAAGTTTCCTTCAATCCCTTTATATTTCTAGTTTTAACCCTTTCTTGGGGGGCTGATAACATCACTTCTAGGTGTGCTCTCACTGAATAGTATCCTACTGATTGTATTTGTCTAAGAACTAAAGCTTTAACATTTCAAGGAATAGCCCTTAATTTACACATTGATAAATAAAGCCACAATCTGTCTACTTATAGGTTTTTCCCCAATAAACATTGATCATACTATATCATTCAAGCTTTGTAACTCTAAGCCAAGAAGTTTTAATGGTTTGAGTCTATTTTGATAGTCTACTCACCTTTACTGATTCTAGATGCTTTCCTTCAGGCTTCATTTCAGGTTAGTTGTGCTGTCACTGAGATGTGGTGACGGAAAAGAGCAGACAGCTTGCTGCTGAGGCACATCCATGTTTTATGTCTGAAACTCCCCCCCAGGAGCCTTCAGCGTTGTCTTTCTCTTTAGCCCTAGAGGCAAAATAAGCTAATGTTAGGAGGAATGGTTCATAGTACTTTCTAATATTTTCCTAGAATTTTAGTAATTGGTAGGATCTCATTTCTTATACATATATTTCTAAGTTATTCTTTTCTAAAGTGAATCTCTTAATGCACATTCAGGACCCTCTAGCACCCTTCTTCCCAGTTGGGCAGCCCTGGAAGGGTGTGGGGCACTTATCCCCTCGTAAGCTTGGACACTTCATGAGTGTCAGGTCACCTACAAACTTGACTTCTCCACTAGTCTTCTTCTTCCTCCTCCTCCTCCTCCTCCTTCTCCTTCTTCTTCCTCTAAGATTCTATACAAAAGTGGATCATCAGGGATACCACTAGAGATAGCACTGTATCATCCAGAGAAATTCCCATTCCTCTTTCCCCTTTGGCTTTGTCTCTACAACAATTCCCTCTCTGTGAGAAGCACCTTAATCGTAACTGGAAAAGCCCAGTGTGTGTGTGTGTGTGTGTGTGTGTGTGTAATGTTAGGGTGGGATTTGTCAAAGAGTTTTCAAAAACCTAAATAAACAGTCCTCGTTGGTTTCCCTTTGGACACATGCTCACATATTTCTCTGTTCTCTCCTTGACTAATGTTTACCTTTATTATGGAGATCTTCCAACACACAAAAGCAGGAAGCAAAGAATAAACCACTGTGTATCCATCTCACAGACAGTCTGCCTTTTTTCTTGTTATAACTATCCTTTTTCCTAACTTTTTTCTTTTTGGGTATTTTCATGAAATCCCCCAATATTATATAATTTTATTCATAAATACTCAGGTTTGTAACAATAAGTACTCAAAAAAAAAGCATTGCTTAGTATCTGAGTTAAGTTTCCCAAATCATCTAAAGATGTCCCTTGTAGATTATTTGCCAAGACTCCCCTCATATAAACCACACTCCCCTAGGAATTGCGTTTTTAATGTTGATGTAGATGCCGTTACCTTATCAAATTTAGAAATAAGACTGAGAGACTTGTTTCCAGAATCTCCGCTGGAGTTTTTCTGAGGAGTGTGAGTCATGCTGGCCAGCTGCCATTCCCCTCCCATTGCTGCTTAAGAACAACAGGCTGTACATTGTGTCCACAGCTCCATAGCCCACCCTCGAGTTCTTTCGGAAGTTCTTAGGTGGAAGCTGTCTGGTCCTGGGGATTTATTTACATGTCGTTTGTCACTTTGGCCCAGAAAAATCTTGTGTTTTTTACTGTTTGTTCTAATACCTCTGACTTGTCTGCTTTAGAGCAGGATGGAGGGAGACTCTTTCTAAAGTCCTCTGCAGTGAAGACTAAGCCAATAACTAACTGATTCTCCCTCCCATCGCTTTCCGTCCCCAGGGACCTCCGCATTTTCTGGCTTCCTGACCTGTGGTACTTGAAGGGGTTTGTGTGTTTGCTCCGGAGTCCCTTGTGAGGTGCTGTTTGATTGCTTCATGGACCATTTGTTTTCAGTTTGCCGCTGACCTACCCTACATTCCTTTCCTTCGAGGGTAGCACGTTTTAATTTGAAATATTTGTATGGCTCTTGTACGTTACCAGCTTGGCATGAGTGGCTTTCGATTCAGCGCTGTCTGTTTCGATTGGTGCCCAGTTTTCCTGGCCTCCCGACAAGGTGCTTGAACACAGTCTCCAGGGGGGTTTGCCTTCTTTGAAAACGTTTCCTACCCAAACGTGCCCCTTCTACCCCCTTCCCTTTGGAAGAATTGCAAGACCACGAGATGGAACTTGAGGCTGTCCCTGTCCCGCTGGAATGCTGGCCATCAGTGTGAGGCTGGTAAAGAGTGATTCTCCCACAAGACACTGGGCTCCATGTCCCATCCGCTCCCAGGACCCCGCGCTTCCACGGCTGATTCTGGGAGGCACCGTCCCACCTCCTTCTGCAGCCACGGGTTTGCCCAGTGGCATTTCCCGGGGGGCTGCTACGAGACCAGCTTTCCACTCTGTCACCGAGCCGACTGGACGGGGCGGCGGGGGCGGGGGAGGTGTTTAGGAATTTGTTCAGAATTAAGGTGGAGTCAATCGGCCATTTATCAGTTATGTTTACTCTTTAACATCCTGGATGATAGACAATCAATAATTAAGATTTGACCTCACACATTGTTTAGATGATATAGAGCACCCGTGCCCAGTAGAAATGTAATGTGAGCTATGTAGGAAGCTAGAAGTTTTCTAGTAACCCTATTTTGAAAAAATAAAAAGCAATAGGTAAATTTAATTCTATTAATATATTTTATGTAGCCCACATAACCAAGATATAATTATTTCAACATATAGTCAATGTATGCATTATTGAGATATTTTTGAATAGAGTTTTGAACTCCTGTGTGTACTTTGTACTGACAGCACATTTCAATTGGAGCCACCATATTTCAAGGTCTCAGTCGCCATGTGTGACATGGCTACCATATTGGCTAGGGCAGACCTATGTAGGGTCCTCCTTAGAAAACAGTCAGTGGATGCTCTATAAACATTCAGAATTCATAGACAGATACTTAGTTCCTTTTTTCATTTTCCTGACACCTGTGGCAGCACATCAATATAACAAACTCTGAAGGAGCCACTTTACCTGACGGGAAGAAAGCTGATGACTTTAACTAGCTGCATTACTCTAATGCACTTGGTATCTGCCCTCTAATTAAAATAAGATTATCTTACAGCTTATGAAATGAAGATTTGGCATAATGGACTCCGAATGTGATGAAAATGTTTTCATTAAGTGCTAAGATACCCTGCAAGGCATGGCATTTTATCTCAAGTCTCTAATAACATTAATATACCCTTTTAATCTCTGAAGCATTTTAGACTTAATGGGAACTCCTTAAAGCATGCCAGAATGGTAAGACTTGCAAGGCTACTTTAACATACAAGTACACACGATCCTCCATGAACTTGAGCAAGTGTAAGGCCCTTCATGGCCGGGATGTACAAGGACAGCTTTGTTTACTCCGGGACAAGACTCAAAGCCACATGTGTAAACGGAGGAGAGCAGGGGTCAATGGTGGTTTCCAGGCATCGTCCTCCCCTTCAGCCAGGGCAGTGTGCGTGGCTGCCGGTCCTCCTGGGGATGGTGCTCCGTGTGCGTAAGCTGGGACCTGAGACCAAGCGATCGGGGAATCTCATGATCACCTTTCCAAACAATCTGTGGGGAAACTGCAGCGGCCAATTCTCGCCCTGCTCCCCGCTGGTATGGCCCGTGCGTGCTCACTTGCTGCTTGCCCCGAGCAGAGGAGCTATGGACGGACAGTAAATGTTATGTTGTTACCTGTATTGCTGCAGGTTTCACCTCCCATTCAAATCACAGAAAGCTATATGGGGTGGGGGGGTGTCGCTGAGTGTTTTAGGTAACTTCTCACACTTGATGTCGAAGAGAGCAATGCCGTGTGGAGCGTCGGGAGAATGGAACTCCCTTTACTGGTGGTCAATACCCATGGTGGGTGACTCTGTTTACTGTCTCAAATCTTATTTTTACAATTATTCTAATGGAACAGGGGAGAGCTCGTTAGGGGGAGGTTGCTACACTGATCCAGGAGACCAGTAAGCCATGCCTTGCTGCTCCGGTAAGAAAGTGGTATGCTCAGGAAATGTGTCTTTCTAGACGTTATGACACCAGGGTCTGCAATGTTCCGAGCCTGTGCCTTTTGGTCTATGAGAAATATCCAGGGAGCAGCCTGGTTCCCTTAGGAGCGCCCACTTACTAGGTTCCGTTTTCAAGGGAACTAGATGTGAGTTCTGTGATGATGATGCTGACATCTCATTGTATTAAACGAGACGGGGGTGGAGGAGAGTAGAATGAAGCCCGTGGCTCGGCCACTGGCACCGCGTCTCCGGGTGAGTGAAGGAGCAGAGCCCGCTGCGGAGGTGCGCCCGCCAAGGAGAGTGGCCTTCAGTGCCCCTTCAGAGTCCAGGGCCAGCATTTTTGAAAACATGTTTTTATTGATTTTTAGGGAGAGAGGGAGGGAGAGGGATAGGGAGATAGAAAGGTCGATGAGAGAGAAACATCATCGATCGGCTGCCTCCCTCACCCCCCTCACGAGGGACCAAGGCCACCACCCGGGCATGTGGCCTGATCAGGAATCGAACCGTGACCTCCTGGTTCCTGGGTCGATGCTCCGCTTCTGAGACACAGCAGCCGGGCAATGCCTGCATCTCTCGCCGGTGCCCGGATGATGTCAGCAACACAGAGGCCTCTCTCTGGGAAACATTGCCACGTTCAGCAGAAAGATGACAAGGCTCTCTTGTCCTGACTCCTGGAGTGCAGCAGCTGACTAGTGTGAGAGTTTTAGTCTTTGTCCTGGTATCTTTCAACTCCTCTGATCACTGACATTGACTTTCTGGGTCTATGACTCCTTGTTCATTTTTTATTGTCTCTGATGGAATGAGAATTCACTCTCCTTTTTGTTTTTAATGGCTTTTTTATTCAGCCTGGAGCTCTTGGCCTCTGCCCCGCCCCTGCCCACATCTGCCTTGCCCTTTGCCACCCCCCCCCCCACACCCACCCTTGAGCATCCCTTTACCCTTGGCCAGACACCTGCTCAGTTCCGTACACACCTGCCATTCAATTCAAGCAGCTCCATGTTAGCGGTACTTGCCCGCTCCATCATCCTTGAAACCTACACGCCACGGAAAGCCCGTCACCTCGAGGGTGAGCGTGGGTGAAACAGACAGGTCAGCTGCGCTCAGCACAGGCTTCTGAAAGACGCCTGGCATTTGAGGCTGTGGAAGAACAAAACGAGGAAGCAATGCGTGGAGATCACAGCGTCTCACAGCGACACTCTGCTGAGAACATAACGAAGGTTAAATTGTGCCTGACACAAAGCAACAGCAGCAGGGCCACGGGTCTTAAGGGAAGTTGTTTGATAACATCATTCTAAAGCAACCAAACCCACAGAGTTGGCGCCAATAAAAGGAGGCTATTACGGGCTCATTTTCCAAGCATCTAAACAGAAGCTGTTTCTTAAAAACAAATGGTCTTTTTTCCCCACCTCCTTTGACTACCATTTAGAGCATTTCTCCTCGAGACCACGGAGAGTCACAGGCCTTGTTATCAAAATGCTCCCAGACCCACGCTGAGGGCGCTCATGCTCACGTGGCCTCTCCTCCTTCCTAGGGTTCCCTTTGCTTGTCGGACCCGGGGGCTGAACCCCTTTTTCGCTCAAGGCAGGCCTCCAGGTCAGATGTCATTCCTTCTGGGCTGTGGGATGCCTTGGTGCTACGATTTGGTTCACAGGAATTAGGAGGTATTTTGGGGTTTAGTTAGCCAAGAACTGACTGGTTCAAATTCTGGGTTTACTTCAATTTTCACAAACATTTCAAGGTGTGGACAGGCAAGACGCCCTTCATCAGACTCAGCCGCGGGGACTGTTGCGTATTGAAATTCCCAGGTCCACTATGGATTAACTGGCTCTGAATTGTGGGGTTTGGAGCTCAGGAATTTTTATCAAAACAACTTCTTCAGATGATTCTCATGCACAAAAAAACATTGAGAGCCATTACTCTAGTTGCCATATTTCCTTATTTTTATAATTTAAAATGCCTACGAGGTATTAGACAATGGGACACAAAGGACAGTAGCATCTAGTACACGTTCTTTTGGCACAACTGCTCAAGCACATTGTGCACATTTAAGCGAATGTAGTGTTCCCATTTGTGTACCTAATGATTTGTGCTAAACAAAAGCCCTTCAGTGCCTGCGAGGTGCCTTTAAGACGTCCTCACTACTGCCCCGCACTGCACTTGTCGGGCAGAACATGACCAGGGTGTTGTGGCTTCCTTCTTGCCAGGCGGTCATCCACTGGGTAAACAAACGTTACTGAAAGTAAAAGGGTGCAAGTGTAATTAAAGAGGAAAGCTCTGTTTTCTCTGTTCATAATATTAGAAAGCATCCCCAGGTAGCCTTTCTGCTTACGGTGCCCTGACCAAAATGTGGTGACAGTGTGTATCAAAGTGAGACAACTGGGTAACCCTTGTAAAGCTTAACTCAACTGGAAGTCCACAAGTCATCCCAATAAAAGGCCAGATTTGAACTTTTATAATTATGTACAAATATAGCTTTATGGGGTTGCAAAGCGGCTTGTGCACACACATTAGATGTAGGCAATGGACATTATCGGTAAATTTAGCTGAACTTCAAATGGTAGTTTTAGACCTTGTTGAGAAGAGCCCTCAGTATCTGGTAGGGAGTTATGACCTAACCCTACCCGATGGGTAGGATCAATCAGAGGAGAAAGACAAGACAGGGAAAACTTTTGGGAACATGTGATGGGCTGTTGGGCTGTTGGTCTTGTTCTTCTTTCTTGGAATCTCTTCTCTCTCTCTCTCTCTCTCTCTCTCTCTCTAGTATTATCAATCTGCAGCATATTGGACCAGGTTTAGCTGCAGATTATCCAGCTTTGGAATATCTCTCAAGAATATGGAATTTGGGGTTGGGAGACCTGAGAAGAGAAGTTGGTGGACTAGAGTTGGGTTAGGGTGGAGCTGGAGAAAGAGTTTCAACACACTTCTTCTGCTGACTATACAGGCTCCTGACTTTCCTAGGCTTTTTGTTAAACACTTTCATTTATGATATCGAAGGTATTTGACCTCTTGCAATTGCAGGAGCTGGTTCGGCAGTCTCTAGAAGGCTGTGGACAAAGCACAGTGACCTGCCAGGGATTCAGAGAAGCTGAAGGGGAAATGCAGAGGCAGTTGGGGCAGGTGCAGTCCTGGCCACTCCCTCATGCGGTAGGCGAGCTAGCAGATCAGTGATGCTATGTGTGTGCCACAGAATGCGGCCGCTCCCCTTTTCACATTCAACTTTCCTGTGAGATTCACAGAACCCAGAACCAGTTTGGACAACTCACCCTTAGGATTCTATTTCTCTGGGACCATTCTCAGAATCAAAGCCTCTCTGTTATCTACTACTGAATAATACATTACCCTAAATCTTGGTCACTGAACATAAATATTTATCAACTCATACTTTCTGTGGGTCAAGGATCTAGGCGCTGTTTACGAGAGGCCCTGGCTCAGGGTCTTTCTCAAGGCTGCAATCAAGTGTTGGTTGGGACTGCAGTCGTCTGAAGGGTCAACCAGGGAAGCATTCATGTCCAAGGTCACTCTATGGCAATTGGATGCCTCAGTTTCTTGTCACCCGGGCCTTTCCACAGGTGGCTGTTTTTTCCAGGGACAGTGATCCAAGAATGGATGAGGGAGGCCGAGTGTTCAAATAGAAGACATTTACAGAATAATCTGATCTTGGAAGTGACATCTCATTACTTTTGCCACAGTCTGTTCATTAGTCAATAAATCTAGTGAACATTCAAGGGGAGGGAGTTACTAGTATACAAGGACATAAAGACCAGGAGTAGGGTCATGAGGGGGATTTGAGGCTTCCCACCGCAACCTGAGATTGTCCTTTTTTCTTATGCTAGCTTGAACTGTTCCATTATGTAAAACCAAGTAAATTATCCTCAATATAGTAGCATTGCAATAGCCTAAGCAAGAGTTTGGTGTTTTGCAATAATAAGGGCAAGTGACAGGCTAATACAAATGAATAATGATTTATGCAACAATAAAATATTGCTGAATAATACAGTACCCTAAATATTGGTCGCTGAAAATAAATATCAACTCAAAGTTAGTATTGATCATCTTGACAATATTGGGCACTGGTTCAGCGTTGGAAAAATGGGTTTTGCATTTTGGCCATTGCATTTATCAGACAGATGAACTGGGGGCAAGTTCTAAGCTGATTTAAGTCATAGTTTCCTATCAAAGGGCACCTGCCTCATGATGCTGCCCAGAGGATGCTACGCATGTGTATCAGTCAGGGTCCCAGGAGGGAGCAGATGCCCCATGGAAGTCAGGTGACTGAGAAGAGTTTAATACAGGGAATGTCATAGAGGTGTGGGCAGGGTTAAGGCAAAGAACAAGAATGGTGAAGCAGAACAGCTAGGCCTGAAGGGATGAGGGGAGGAATCAGAGCTAGAGGAGAGGGCTGCTGGCTAGGGCTTTCTCTACAGGGACCCGGCCAACCTTCTGTGGCAGGGTCTCCTTTTGCTCCCTCCCTCCCATCTGCTCCCAGTGACTTATGCATGTAAGCTGAACCCATTCAGAAGTCAGAGAACCAGGGATCCTAAAAGTGAAGGCCAGATGGCTCACCTCCCAGGGCACAGGGAAGGGCAGAGAACAGGGTGATGACACACGCAGCGTGGCTCTGAGGGGCAAAGAAAAATTACTCAGCCCAGCATGGAAGGTGCTCAGCACCAGTTATGTCAGAGTTAAGTGCCCAGTTTGTGTTAACTATTGTTGTAATGATTATTGTCTTCTAATGAGATATATGAATGGAGATGACCCCAGTTGGAGTGTGTGTGGGGGAGAGTAGAGAGACTTCAAAGATACATCATGTTTCTACCCATGGAGACAAGGTCTGGCCATCCCACCATCAGGAAATGTAGGCAGAGTGGAGTTGCCTGAATTGCTGGGCATCATTTACTTGGGTCACAGCAGGAGAAGAATCTCATTTATTACAATATTTCATCCACTGGCCCATTCAGAGGCGTTCTCCTCCTCATTTCTAATCCTTTTGGAATGACAGAGAGCTTCCCACACGACGCCTCCTAACAACTCCAGAGACAGGCCCTCAGCCCCACATGGAGAGTCTGTCTTGCTGGCCGCATGAGCTGCTCCAGCAAAGCTCTCCCTCCCAGCTTTCCTCCCACCCAGCTGCCCGCCTCTCTGGGTTCCCATAGCTGTGAGAGGGGCCCCTCCCACGTGGGCCTACGCAGAGTATTCTGGGGTTTCCTGAGCAGCAGGGTGGCCACCAGCAGCAGATGGAGAAGCTGTGTCAGACCCAGTGGAGGCTGGAGGAGAGGTGGGCAGTGGGGCAAGGCGCCAAGTGGCCAGTCTGGGAGATGGAGGGCCGAACGGCAGGGAGAGCTCCCGTGGTCAGAGTGGAAGGGTTCCTGCAGAGTCACAGATCTCACAGTCCCACGTTCCCCGCCTCCCCCTGCTCCCTTCCCCCATTTTTCTCGGGTAGTCGCGTGCCATCGTGGCCCCCAAGTCTGCGCTTTCATCGAAGACTGAGCTTCCACAGCTCTCTGGGGCCGTGAAGGGAGAGACCAACATGGTGCAGATGGTATTTCAAACATATTTGTTTCTGTGTCATCTGCTGGGAACATAAATATCAGTTCAGTAACTTCACTGTTGTAAGTGATAAGCTGAAACATCATCCGTTGTTTTTTAGTGAAATGACAGTAACAAAATGAAAATCACCATTAGAAAGGCTGTCTGGGCATATTTTCATGCTGTCAAAGAACACGGCACTAATGTAGCATAAGGAGGATTCTTAAACAGAAACATTGCAGCTTCCCAGATCTAAGGAAGATCAAAAAATAAATGCTGAAATTTCATTTATAAAAAGAAATTCCGCCGGCAGAATCATCATCACGCTTTCCAGTGACATTTTTAATGGCATATTAATTCAAAATCGTAATTTCGAGTAGGAGCGATTCCATCTACATAAACACTACATGCATTCTAAATGTGTGACATTATCATAATGACTAGAAATTAAGTGAACAATGCTACAATCGTTAAAATCTGATGTAACTTTCCTGAATCTTTCGTATTTACATAAATGATTTCTTATTTCTATAGAACTCGCATCCTGAACTTTATTTGTTGTTTTAGTTTTTCTAAGATCTGAACCACCTTTCCATTTTGAGAGCGTTCACTTTTGAAAGTTGCCTCCAAAAGCCATTTCTAGTGATTTGGGACCCACCACGCATTTGAACAGCGATAAGGCCCGATTGGTCAAACACACACACACACACACACACACACACACACACACACACACTTCATACAATCTTCATGCTGCCAGTAATTGTCTTGCTACACTGCTGAATTTTTACTGTATTTTACAATCAAGATGGCTGACCTGAATGGCACTATTTCGATTCTGAATGGAGAGGAAAAGACTTCTTTTCAATCTCAGTTATAACAGCGGAGCCACATTTTATAAAACGAAGACAACCGGAACTCAGGGGAAAAGGTTTCTAGTCTCCCCCCGTCCTGCCGCCCCCCCCCCCAAGACTTTAAAAGAACTACACAAGCTGCGGTAAAGGAGATTCCTTAGAGGGAGTTCTCTGCTTCTTCCCTTCTCTTTCAAGTATCCGTCAGGATGGTCAGCAAATCGCATCCTGCCGGTCGTAGGGCCTTTACTGAGACACAGGGCAGCGGGCAGGCTTGGTTCCAACAGGTGTGGGCTGTGGAGGGCTTCACAGCCTCTGAGTGAAACAGAGACCTTGCTTGTCTGATATCTGTCTCTCTGGGGTCACTCACAGGGTGGGCCTTTCCCTGCCGAAATGCAAACCCGACCCAGAGCTGTAAGCAACGTGCCTCGCCCACCTCCCCACTTGGCGCTTCTGTGATGGCCCCGTCCTCAGAGCTCTTTGTTTCTTAGAGGATCTCACGCCTTCAAAAGCCAGCAGGGCATGAGACTGACACTGAAACACAGCTTAGCGCCGGCAGCTGGTGCTGCACCAGGATCTGCCCGCGCTGCCGACGCCCTGCTGCCCACTGCCAGGGCGGTGGCGTCCTTGGCCACGAGAGCTGTGGCCATCGCCGTGCCCAGACGAGAGACTTTGAAAATCTGTGCCCAACAGCCCCCTTCCCAAAGCTGGTGTTTGTGCTCTCAGACGAGGGTCCTCAGCGCCCTCCCCCAGGTCGCCCCAAACCCCAGACTCAACACTGGGACGAAGAGCGGAAACGAGCAGTGCTCGGCCATGCCTTTTTACAATCAATTGGGAGCTCCTGATTCTGAGCGCGTCCTTGTTGTTCAGCTGCAGCGCTGGGGGGGGGGTGGGGGGGTTTTGTTTTGTACAGAGTCGGTGGGGTGGGTGTGCTTTCTTCAGTGAGGGCCGGCGGCCTAGATGTCCTTGCGATGCGTTTGCAGAGCAAGTCTCTTCCCGCAGGTGACAAGGCGCTGCTGCCATGGTGCCCGGTGCCCGTCCCTCAGTGCGGAGGGCCTTGTAATGGCAGGTCCCTGTCCAGTTCCCTCAGGGGCCCTGGCTCTGGATTTGTGGCTCCTACTATAGTTCCCTGCCCCGTAGCCTCTTCTTGGACTAGTTCATTGGGCCCAGGGCGGACTTGAATGGACCCCATTCAGATAACAAACACAGCGCAGCTAAATCTCCCCGGGCCTCCAGCTTACTTTCCTTGTACCAAGGAAGGAAGGAGTCGTCACATTTAAATAATAAATGTGCAGACACGTGATCGGAATGTAGGCAATTAAGACCAGTTCAGTCTCCTGGAGCGTCGCGTGGATTTTTCTCTCGAACACATTTCGGGCCTGACAGGGACAGGGCTTACCCTCCACCTACTAATCATTGTTATGAACCGTTAACGAGGCAGGTTCCTTTTATTTGAAATTTAAAAACAAGCAGGGATTGCAGGAGAGATCCTGGGAATTGGGTCATTTAAAATGCGTTTCCCTCTCCACTGCTCCATAGGGCAGAGCTTGGCAGGGGGAAGGCAAGCTCTGGGCACCAGAGAGGGCCCTCGGCCCGCCTTCGCTGGGGGTCATTTACTCGGAATCCATCTCTTCCACTTACGGCCGACCTCGCGGAAGCAGCGTTCATTTTACAGCTTCTGCCCCCGTAGCTTCGGGAGTACCGCTCTCCGGCAGCCACCATTTCTCTCTTTTCCTGGCATCCCCGCAAGACCGGTGAACGATAGAATCAGGACCTGCGTCCCGAGCAAATGGAATCAGACGCGGTGCCCTGGGTCCTTTATAGTCTTGCCTCGATTAGTGTTTGACTTTTATCTCACGTATCAGTTCACCTTTGGGCCCTGCAGAGCCACTTAACAAGTTTCCCATCTTTGAGAAAAGGTTAGACATCGGCGATATTAGTAAGACATAAAGCAAAGGTAGGTTTCCGCCCTGACCATTCAAAGGGTATATGCACGCCGTCTGGGGGTTCCAGTAATGACTACGCCTTCTCGCATGTTCTAAACGGGCTTTCTGGTTCCGCTTTCCAGGCAGTGCCGGGGCCACAACGCGTTGTCCCCTTCTGCCTCTTGGCACGAGGCGTTAAAAGGACAAAATGAGAGACAAGGGAACAAGAACAGCTTCCACAAATGAATCTTCGAGTTCCAGCGCCTTTCAGAAGCAACAAGTGGTTTTCAATCTGACGATTTCTAATTAAATTGATGGAGGGACAAAATGCACCCGGAAGTGTCCGGCGCACATGAGGTAACAAGCCAGGTGGGGGGGCAAAGGGCACGTAACGCCCCGAAACCTCTCTGGAAGTGGATGCCCTTGAAAGGTCTCAGAGCAGCGAGTTGAAGAGCTCAGCTGAGGGTGGCTGCTAGGTTGCAATGACTGTAATGTATAGCCCACCGGCTCCGTAATACCTTTTGTCTCACCAGGGTGCTGCCTGCAAGCTGGTACGGCTATGGAGGGTGGGAAGAAAGAGAGGGCAAAGGGAGAAAAGCTCCAAGACCCTTTTAGCAGCCTCCGCACTGTCTGCTTAGACTGTTGGGGTCTCTTGCAGAGACTGGCAACTTTCAAACCATGTCTTTTCCAACTTCTGCTGATTTATGCATAATGGCTTGTTATGTTTACGACTTACATAGCCAGTTATTTCAGGTAGATTGGCAGAAGCTCATAGATGACTGATTTTATTCATTCATAAATTCATTCATTCATTCATTCATTCAACAAATATTAATTAAGAACCTTCAGTGTTCTGGAAACTGTTCTAAGCACCAGGGTCACATGAACAAGATAGGCTTCTTAATCACATGAAGCTTAACATTGGGGGAGAGGGGCCAGAGATGAAAAAGAGACAGGAAAACAAGTAAACATACATGATCCAGACAAAATCTGGTATGATAACCATCCGAAATTATCTTGTTCACTCTCTCCTGACACCTACACAGGGTGGGGCAAAAGTAGGCTTCCAGTTGTGAGTAGCGAAACACAGAATTTATTCTTGTGTTATTATTTATTAATTACTAGAGGCCCAGTGCACAAAATTCGTGCACTGGAGGGGGGTGTCCCTCAGCCCAACCTGCACCCTCTCCAATCTGGGACCCCTCTGGGCCTAAACTGGCAGTCGGACATCCCTCTCACAATCCGGGACTGCTAACTCCTAACCACTCGCCTGCCTGCCTGATCACCCTCTAACTGCTTCCCTGCCGACCTGATTGACACCTAACTGCTCCCTTGCCAGCTTGATTGCCCCCAACTGCCCTCTCCTGCCGGCCATCTTGTGACAACATGAGGGCAGCCATCTTGTGACTACGTGGGGGTGGCCATCTTGTGATGACACGGGGCAGCCATCTTGTGGTGACGCGAGGGTGTGAGGGTCAATTTGCATATTACGGCTTTATTGTATAGGATTATTGTGTTACTTTTCCATAGGAACAACTTTAGGTAGAAAGGGCTATGTGGATGGCTGAGTTCATTAAAACTGGGAGATGAGGTGGAGGGGAGAAAGGAGGAAAAGGTAAGACCGCCAAGGCAGTATTTTTATATGTTGAAACAGGTGTTCTCTGTGGCTCATATGTTGTCTCTGAGGATAAATTCCACAGCAGAATTCCACAGTGATTGGAGCAATGGCAGCATTATTGGAACAAGTGTTTGGCTGGCCCGCAGGTCAGCTTAAACGATACGTGATTTGTGACACACGAGTCTAAAACCAAGAGTAATGAACCAGCATGATGCCATGGAGCAGAATGGATTCTGGTCTGACCAAATTTTGGCCATGACTCATTGTAGCTCTCTGACCTTGACCAAGTTATTTACAGCTTTAACAAGTTACTTTACAGTAAGTCATCAAAAATAACCCCACACAAACAAACAAAACCCAACCAACCTTATAATAAGTGTCTCAGAGGCTCATTGTACGAAATAAGCAAAACAGTGTTCATAAAGTGCCCCAAACAATACCTCGCCTATAAAAGATGAGTTGAAAATCAATATGTGTCTACCGTGTTTTCATCCTTAGTCATAAATTATCATTTCATGTACGTCATACGTATCACAATCAATCAACAAACCATAATATCAATTCTTAAAATCCTCAGACATAACCAGAAAGAAAAAGTCAGTCCTTTAAGGACAGTTTTATTCTATTTCCTTCAGGTAAAAAAAAAAAAAGGAGGGGGGTTAGTCTTAAATATAAGGAGTTTTGATTTTGTATGTCAGGGTCAAATCTGGCATAGCGTTCCTTTGAGTGTGGTCACTGTTCAAATTCTAGCTTTAGAGGCTTTTGGACACTGAAACAACAGCTTAATTAAAGATCAAAGGAAGGAAAATTCAAGGTTGATTCCTAGCACCGGGCACAATGGGGAGCTGCGGGTGCCGGGGAGGTGGTAACGCAGGAGAACAGAAAGACCTGGATTTCAAAGAAGGGAAGAAAATCAATGACTTAATCTCTCTAAAGCCTCAGATCCTGACAGAAACCGTTTCAGTGATGAAAAGAAAGCAGCAAAATGCAGATGGTTGCACCAGTTTCCCCAAAACTCTCAGGTGACTGCCTATCAGCTCCAGCCTTTGCAAAGATGTCTTAGAAAATCTCCCCCACGGAGGACCGCGTGGACGCAAAAACGTAAAGGTCTTTCCACTCTGTTTTGCTGGTGCATAAACAGGCAGGGATGAGCAAGTGTAATAGTTTCGTACAGTATATCATGTGCTTCCAAATATGAAATGCCATTTTTGCTTAATGACCTTTTCATAGAAGTTCGTGGTGTGATATAGGTATTTAGTACGTTAGGCATCATGTTCGTAGGTGTTGCTTAAGAAATTAACTCAGCCCTTGGGTTAGGAATGTATTTTCCTATTTTTATTTCTTCTTCTTCTTCTTCTTCTTCTTCTTCTTCTTCTTCTTCTTCTTCTTCTTCTTCTTCTTCTTCTTCTTCTTCTTCTTCTTCTTCTTCTTCTTCTTCTTCTTCTTCTTCTTCTTCTTCTTCTTCTTCTTCTCCTTCTTCTTCTTCTTCTCCTTCTCCTCCTTCTTCTTTCTTCTTCTTCTTCTTGATTTCAGAGAGAAAGGAGAGGAAGAGAGACATAGAAACATCAATGAGGAGAGAGAATCATTGATTGGCTGCTCCTGCACCCCCCACATTGGGAATTGAGCCCACAACCTGGGCATGTGCCCTGACCAAGAATCGAACCGTGACCTCCTGGTTCATAGGCCGACACTCAACCAATAAACCACGCTGGCTGGGCTATTTTTATATTTTCTGAAAATAACATGTAATTTGCCTAAGTTCAATTTACAAATTGAATTTCTTTACAAATTAGAATTCAATGCAATCTGGTGGGAGTTTTCCTAGGCACTCACAGGCGATCTGGTCTCTCTCCCCCTCAAAGCCTGTCTTTATGGCATCTGGCTCTCCCGTGCAGTCGGTGGAAAGGGGGTTGCCAATGCGGCAAAAGGAAGTGTCCATCTGTGGTGTCTGGCCAGTGCGTGGGCACTCAGCCCCTCGGGGGATTCTGTGCAGCTTTTCGGGCCCCACTGAGCTTCGGAGGATGGAACGTCCCCTGCTGCCGCCCATCATTTCCTTCCTGCGCAGGCTCAGCTCAGGGACTCGCCTTTGTCACTGGGTTTCTGGCAGCGGGTCTGGCAGAAGCTGGGGAAGAAAATGGCACTTGGTGTGGGCTGCGGGGAAGTTCACTTTTAATTCCCCGTCAATGTGCAATCAATCCGACGTCCCATTCAGGGAAGAATTGTGTTCATGTTTGTGGCCAAAAGGGATGCAGAAAAGCGACAGATGTGAGATGAGAGAAGAGGCAGCCCTTCATCGCTTTGTTGCCAGAGCAGCTTGGGATCTGGATCGCCCTTTGAAGAGCGCATTTTCCTAGCTGCTTCTGAAAGACAAAGGAGAGAGAGAGAGAGAGAGAGAGAGAGAGAGAGAGACTTATTCTCTTGCCCTGTACAGATGTTTTTACCCAGAGAGTTAAACTCCGTGAGGGATGCAAAAGTTCTGAACCCAAGATCCTTGCTGCAAAACACTCCCTTGATGCGTCCACATTTCAGAAAAAGCGGATGCTTGGCTCCAACTGGAGACTCAGCGCCCAGCACTCCTGACCGAGGGAAGGAAGCCTGCGACTAGGCCAGGCCCAGTTCAGAGAGAGGCCGTGCGGTGACCCGTCCGCTATTTACAAAGGAAAAGCCCTTTCTTCTTAATCCCGCGCGGCTGTAACGAAGCAGGAGGGTTAATTTCATGTAAATCACGCATCACTGTCATTGGACATGAACATGCATGTACATCTTATTTAGAAGGGGATCTATGTTACTCTGTGGATGCCAGTGCATGAACCCCAGCCTCTGGGTACATCCTGGCTGTCCCCCAGGCCTGAGCTGTGGGCTCTGCTGGCCTGGGAGGAACTCAGCCACAGACTTGGAAAGGCTGAGAGGGGGGACGTGGGACTTCCATTCCCATTTCTTTATTTTTTATTTTTAATGATTTCAGAGAGGAAGGGAGAAGGAGAGAGAGATAGAAACATCATTGAGAGAGAATCATGGGTCGGCTGCCTCCTGGACTGCGCACCCCACACTGGGTATGGAGCCCACAACCCGGGCATGTGCCCTGACCGGGAATCGAACCGTGACCTCCTGGTTCATAGGTCGACACTCAACCACTGAGCCATGCCAGCCCAGCAAAGCTTTAGACACTATACTCTCCACGGAGGGACCCAATTTCCGGTAAACACCCCTGAATCACCTCATTCCATTTTTAATTCTTTGAATAGAATGTATAAATTTCTAGTTCTGTTGTCATTGTTTAATTCTCACTCCCACTCCTGCTTAGAGTATACATCTAAGAGCAGAGACCTGTGACTCACTTCACTGCTGCATGACAGCACCTAGAACAGTGTCTGCCATGGGGTAGGCACCCAATCAAGGTTTGTTCATTCTTACCCAAGGATAGTTTTCCATTGATTTTCAGAGACAGTGGAAGGGAGGGGGAGAAACACAGAGAGAGAAGCATCAATTGTGAGAGAGACCCATCAATTGGTTGCCTCCCGCACGTACCCTGACCAGGGCCGGGGATAGAGCCTACAACTGAGGTTCGTGCCCTTGACCAGAATTGAACCCAGTACCCTTCAGTCCCCAGGCTGATGCTCTATCCACATAGCCAAATCGGCTAGGGCCCACTAAACGTTTGTTGAATAAATGAAAACAGCTGACAAGGCCCTAATTTCTGCCTTCTTGTTACTCCCAGGCCGAGGGAGAGACAGACGTGTCTGCAAAATTAAGGAAGAACCTGGGAAGCACCGTAACCGAATTTGGAAGATGCCCAGGGAGTCAGGAGGCCTCACACGTTAGCTGTTCCTGCTGTGGGTGTGGCAGAGAGAAGAAGGGCATGGAGAGAGCATGGGGAGAGGATCAAACCTCAGAAGCGAGTAGAGTTTGTGTGGAGAATGAAGTCAGCCCGTGTATCTCACCGCGAAGAAGCACGTCTGCCCGACCTGGAGCCTCTCCTGGGGGCCCCCACACATTCCGGACTGGCCATTCTCGGGGCCTTTGTACATCTTTATAATCTTTTATTTACATCTCAGGGTCCCCCATGGGCTATGTGATCTTTGTTACAAGAGACCAAGATGACCTGATGGTGAACTCTTTTCAGGCAGGGACTCTGGCTTACTTATCTTTGTCTTCTCATAGATTAGCACAGTGCTGATCATGGGTGACCCTCAGCATATCATGTATAATCTATATATATAAAAAGAGGTAATATGCAAATTAGGCCAGGACGCCATAACAGTCATGACCAGCTCAGGAGGAGGGGCCTGGATTGGGAAGAGAACAACAGACAGAGCGGCCCGCACCCAGCCCCAGAGCTGAAGAGAACAACATGCAGGGGGGCTGGCCCCAAGCCCCAGCCCCACAGCCGCAGCGCTGGGCTGCTGGGGCCGGAGTGGAGACACAAATCAGCAGGGAGGCTGGGCTCGATTCTGATCAAGGGCATGTACCTAGGTTGCAGGCTCCTCCCTGGCCAGGGCCCAGGTCAGGGCTCATGCAGGAGGCAACCAATTGAAGTGTGCCTCTCACATTGATGTTTCTCTCTGTCTTTCCCTCTCTCTTCCACGCTCTCTATAAAAATCAATGGGAAAATATCCTCATGTGAGGACAAAAAAAAAAAAAAAAGAGAAATGTCATATCCTATGAAAGAGACATCTTGAAAATGCCTAAAGAAAGTTGTCATTTTTTCATGGTGAAGGCACTGGAGTCCATGTTGATGAAAACACATTGGCAGCTGCAGCAGCTGGCAGTGGCAGCAGCAGTGGGGTGATGGGGGTGGCACCTTCCCTGATCAGCCCGTTTGCCTCCTGCAGAGGGAGGCCAGACTGCGGCTTAGGTCCATGGGGAGCGGGCCTAAGCCATCAGAAGGACATCCCCTGAGGGCTCCCGGACTGTGAGAGGGGGCAGGCTGGGCTGAGGGAGCTCCCCTCCCACCAGTGCATGAATTTCGTGCACCAGGCCTCTAGTACATGTATAATGAATCAATGAATTAATGAGTGAATGACATGGCTTAATAGCAGTTTATTTAGAAACAGTTTTGACTTTAAGTTAGGATAAGTAGCAAAAATAGTGAATGTGGTCTTAGGTAGCAATAGTAAACGTATGGTGACTGGGTGTGAATATCTAGAATCTTGGAATTACAGTGGGGCCTTGACTTACGAGTGTCCCGACTAACGAGTTTTTCGAGATACGAGCCGTCTCTCGGCCGATTTTTTGCTTTGAGTTGCGAGCTAAAATTCGGGTTACGAGCCAGCTTCAGATACCCCCCTGGTAGTTGGCGCAGCGAACGTCACAGTGAATGCCACAACATCAGCCCAGCATCACGTGTCTCACTCGTTCAGTTGATTTGACATATGAGTAATTTGAGTTACGAGCTCCGTCATGGAATGAATTAAACCCGTAAGTCAAGGCCCCACTGTATAGAGATGGAAGTGATAAGAGAACTGAGACCTGAGATGTGGAATGACTTGCTCATGGTTCCATAGCAAAGCTGTGGTCCAGTAGGACTTGAATGTAGAGATCATGGCTCTCAGTTAAATTGTTCTCTACAAGTTTTTTTGTTTTTGTTTTTTTAAATATTTTTATTGATATTTTACAGAGAGGAAGGGAGAGGGATAGAGAGTTAGAAACATCGATGAGAGAGAAACATCGACCAGCTGCCTCCTGCACACCTCCTACTGGGGATGTGCCTGCAACCAAGGTATATGCCCTTGACCGGTATCGAACCTGGGACCCTTGAGTCCGCAGGCCGACGCTCTATCCACCGAGCCAAACCGGTTTTGGCATGTTCTCTACAAGTTTGACTACATTCTATGCTGGTCAGACCACACCTGTGGTAATCTGTGCAATTCTGAACTCTGTACCTGAAGAAATAAGTTCACTGAGGAGAGTTTGTGCAAGGAAGGCTGATGCAGGTGCTAGAGGGGGTGTGGAAATCACACACATGAAGATCAGATGAGGACATTGAGGACGTTTCATCTGAAGAAGAAAATACTTGCAAATGG